>NC_141867.1:77008-410758 GCF_024713525.1 Acromyrmex echinatior
AGAGTGTCCTCTTAAAGTAATAAATGTACGCGCTTACAGCAGCACCGTCCAATTCTAAATCGGCTCCGTTCATGGTAGTCGGCGGATCCCAAGGTTCGAGTTCCTTCTCGCCGATTAAACCATTAAACTTACTAATGGCTGTGTCCGTTTGAAAAGTATCTCTTATAGCATAATCTAAATCAACATCCTTGGCAGATATAGTAACAACGTCTTGTGGTTTAAAAATTAATTTCTCTACTACGCTATCTACGCAAATCTTTCCGGAGCTCTCTACACGATGAGCTAATTCCAACACTACGTCAAATTGACTCGAAAATGTTCTAAACACGCCCTCATACACCGAGCCATTTTGAGTTTGAATCTGTAACAGAAAACAAAGAAAAGAATTTAACATTAAATCATACAATAACATACTGTATGTATAAATCATTCTTTTGAATAATATTATGTATCATACAGTTATCTGTCATCCACTACCTGTACGGTGTTGCCAACGTGGCTAGTAACTGCATGCATAAAATGAGCATTATTATAAACCCCTTCCGCTGCGACATTTCTCTCTTGTGGTCCACGTGCTCGCGGAGATCTGGAAAAAGGCATGGATCGAAAAAAAAACGTTATTTTTTTCTTGTATATAATTGTCATTATGTGTTGCTATGTTTTGGATATTATACCTGCTATTATGATCTTGACGAGGAAAGCCAAGTGATTGGCAGTACCTGTTATTATTCGTACGGTTCCTCTTCTTGTTCATTTTGCTTGATGGTTCTTGGCTAATCGCTGATGGATTTCTGCCGCCGGTTTGTAGGAGGCCTTCTTGTTTCCTAGTAGGGACCGGAATTTTGACTACTTTCCCGATGACTGCTTGACGTCGAAAATATCCGTTTTCTTGTCCGTGGACGTGGACGGGGACGAGTACGGGTACGGGTACGGGATGTTCGAATGTCTTTATGCAACGTTATTACGTTCGTCGGCTTGACTCGTTGCAGAGACGGCTGACGCGACGAGATAAAAAAAAAGGAGGACAAGGGTGAAGATGAAAATAAAAACGAAGACGAAAATGAATACGAGGACAAGATAAAGGATAAGGAGAAGGAAGTGGTAAAAGAGGCAACTATCAACATTCACGAAGACTTTTAGGTTATATATTGAAATGAAATGAGCTCAATGCAAAACAATACAAAGTGGGCACCAACCCAACGCGTAACGCACAAAACGAACTCGTCAAACAGGAAAATTGCGTTTAAAATTACGCGGTACTCGATACGGGAACGAAATGCTGTTACGATCACAGCACCAAGATACTTAATCCCTCAGCCGAAACGGAGGACGCGTGTACACGATATGTATGTACATACGCTGACGACTTGACGGAGGTGTAAGTGCGCGACAGAAGGCGCGAGACGTCAACGCGAAAGCTCGCTTCAAACAAGCACCACGCTCGTATCTCGACAATTGTCAACGACCGCACTTGTGACGTAATGCTCTACGGTTGCTCTTCGACGATAGAGTATCAATACGGAAAGTTGCGTGCTACGGCTACACCTCTCGGTCAACGGGCACCAACGGGGCTTTACTTTAGTCTATGGAAGGGAAAAAGAGAAGGAAGGAAGGAAGGAAGGAGCGAGGGGGGCAGAGAGAGAGAGAGAGAGAGAGAGAGAGAGAGAGAGAGAGAGAGAGAGAGAACGTACCGACGACCGTGAAGAGTGTAAAGTGCAAACTATGACGGTCTGGGAACGACGTGTGCCAGGCCAAGTGTGGCAGCGAAGAATCCGTGAAGATATGCGCGTTTCTACCACTCCTTGTTTTCAACTAATCAACATGTGGCAGAACGATACACGACAGACTCGCAATCTTTCAACGTACCTACGAGTCGCCTGATCAACCTGATCACGGTGACTCTTGGACGCAGTCGCCACCTGGTGAACGTCTGTCCGGCTCGTTCGCTCTCGTGGCAGTTATATGGCTCGGATTAAAGCTCTAGATTTACAAGAGTAATGCGAAAGTCTGCTATTTTTGGCCTAATTTACATCGGTCTAGTTTACATCATGCACTTGCTAAGCTGGAAACATAATAGGAACAGGGAATAAGAGATTTTCATCTATCAAAAAGCATCCATCCCATTATATATGATTTTTGATAGGTTGAAGTTTGTTACTTTTTTATTCCTATTGCCTATGCTTTTCAAAGATTGCAGAATTATGTACATACAGCCGGTCTCACCAACTCCGAATCGATCGATTGTTACATTGGAACTGACCAATCGCATTTGCTGTTCAGTAGAATCGACCAATCACGATCGACACCTAATCGACCAATTAGCTTAATCGGAATTGGTGAGATCAGGCCATAGTATTGGCTGCATTCAGAACCAATCAAAGACCGGTATTCATAGTCATATCTTAGGTTTGTCGCGTCACATGCTCCAACATGCTTCTACTTCCTCCAACCTAGCTTCTCCTACTCACTCAAACGCGCTCATTAGAATGAATAGAAGCTATGATAGAACATGTTGAATCATGTTGGAGTATGCTACTCTTAAGCCAGTTATCTCTCCAGTTTTATATTAGTTGTAAGCTGGACTTGGTTAGGTGCGAGAGTGAATGAATGCGTGCGAATTTATGTGAATTAGATTGCGTACTGAAGTATAAATAAAGGCGAAAAATAGGATATTAGGTGCAGATAAGTAGGATACGGTAACATAGAAATGATATAAATAAAGGCGATAAAAATAGTAATAGGACTCTATACGAGGTAAGAAGAAAAAAGGTAGATGAGATTATGGTGTCGAAAGACACGAACGGCCCGGCAGGGATAGGGAAAGGTGATTGATAACAAGCAGACAAAGTTGATGATAGAGAGGAGAGGCACAGACGGCGGGAAACAGATAACATTTAGATTAAATGAAGAGACAAAGGAAGGGACGAAGAGAAGA
Source organism: Acromyrmex echinatior (assembly GCF_024713525.1). Taxonomy (NCBI): domain Eukaryota; kingdom Metazoa; phylum Arthropoda; class Insecta; order Hymenoptera; family Formicidae; genus Acromyrmex; species Acromyrmex echinatior. The sequence goes on from NC_141867.1 coordinate 79,944, forward strand.
GGAGCGGGAAAGTAGAAGATAGTATCACGAAGAGAGAGAAAGTAGAAGATAGCATCAGGGAAGAGGTTAAATTAATGAGAGAGAGAAAAATGGTTTTCATGGAAAATATAAGGGAGGAAAGAAAGATAATCATGGAAAGATCATCCTCCAGTTGATTATCTCTACATCTACTCCTATTTTATAAATTTCTAAGCCTACTTTTTGCCTTTTTCTATCTTCGAAGGAAATCTTTATATCCTTCCCAATTAATCCCCTTAATAGCAATATTGCATTTTCTTTCCTCTCATTCTTTATCCGTTCTTTATCCGCTACCAATTTCCGTCCTGCTCCTACCTCTCCCACTTAACCTATCCATGCTTCCTTCTGACCACCTTCATGCACTCGCTACATGCACTCGCAGTCCTACTGTAGATACTCCTTCTCTTATTATACACACTCTTCTCCTCTCCTTCCTCTCCCTCTCCTAATGTATAATCGTGTCCTATTCTCCTCTCCATCTCATCTAACTTATCTTTTATCTCTTTTATCTCTTTACTACAATATATTCCTCCCATCCCTCTCTAAGTCTTTTCTTCATCTTTTCTATCCACTCCTTTTTATTTTCTCTTTCTATTATTTTCTCTTCTATCCCCCTAATCCTCTTCTTCTAAAATCTTTCCTTGATCTTCAGCTGGAGAACGAACGGACCAGTAGTAATCATTAAGTGGGTAATGAAGAAATGAAGAGGAAGGTGATGTACCACCCTTTTCTTTGCGTCCAATCTTTTCCTCCGTTTCCTATCACTTTGTCTTTATTTTTCTATTTCTTCTTCCCACTCAACGCTACCTAGTTCGCCTGTTTTTACATTAAAATCCCCACTTATTACTATTTCCTCATTTTTCCCTAGAATTCTTTGATTGATTTAAGTTTTGAGGAAAGGAAGAAGCAGACTCGAATAAATCCAATAAATAAGTGAAAGCACAGGAAAAGGGGAGGGGGGGGGATATAAAAATAGGACATGGGAGAGTAAAAATAAGGAGGGTTTGGAAAATTTGAGCAGAAATAGAGAGAGGGGAGGAAGAGAAAAGAGAAAAGAAAAATAGCAATAGGAAAATATGGGGATAGACAGAGAAAAGAAAGGGATAAGTCAAGGGAAGAAGAAAATTTAAGTTAAGCCAAGAAGGAAAACTTAGGGGAAAGCGGAGGGAGAAGAGTTAAAGGAAATACACGGGAAAAAGGGAATTCGAAAGCAAATAAAAGGGAAGAAAATATTATGTTTTGGAACATTGCGAGTATAAGTAATAAGGACAAAGATTTTTGGAACTATGTAGGCAAGGTTGATTTCGTAAGCCTTTGTGAAACATGACTGGAAGAAAACATGAGTGGAAAAAAATTGTGTGTGTGTGTGTGTGTGTGTGTTGAGGGGAGGTTACCTAGTTCACATAAATGAGAATGTATATATGCACATAGAGAAAAGAAAAGAGGCAGGGCTATAGGGGGATTTATAATAGGCATAAAGAAAAACTGGGCAGAAGAATTGAACTTGATATATAAAAATAAGAAAGGAGTAGTAATGTCTATAGATACAGGAGAGAAGAAGGTAATAAAATTGGTATACAATAGGGAGAGCTGGAAAAATTTAAAAGAAAAGTTAGAAAGAATTCTAGGGGGCTATGGAAAATGAGGAAATAGTAATAGGTGGGGATTTTAATGTAAGAACAGGCGAACTAGGTAGTGTTAAGTGGGAAGAAGAAGAAATAGAAAGGAGAAATAGAGACAAAGTAATATTGGGTCATCTAAAAAGTATCCGCGGTTTTTTGTCACTAGATGTGTGTTGATGGTCATATATCTAGTGACAAAGTATTGCGCGGATACTTTTTAGATGACCCAATAGAAAACGGAGGAAAAGATTGAGGTAAAGGACGTGGAATAATATATTTAGGCAGGGGAACAAGTTTGCGTTTAGAAGTGTGGAAGACACGGTTAGAAATGCTGTGATATAATATTAGGAATATATATTGTACTATGACATATCTATGTATAGTTGTAGCTATAAGTGTCATACTATTATATTGTATTGTATTATGTAGTATATGCAATAGTCAGGCTGTGATATGTAGATAATAAATATTAAGATAGAGGAACATATACTGTTATATTCAAAGAAATAAGAATAAGAATATTAAGAAAATCTTTTTTTGTTTTTAAAGTTAGGTACTAGCAGTGTGGAAAGGTGAGTGTAGATAAGGAATTTATGTAAACCAAGTCTCCTTCTTGGCTGTAAATGCTGAAGTGTAATAAATTCTATTCATTAGTTGCAAGCGATCGCAAGTTTGTTGCGACAGCCAATATGAAGCGTTTATTTCAAAATGCAAGCTTCAGATTGGTTGTCGCAATAATCTTGCGATCAGCTTGCAACTAATGTAAAACCGGCTTTATAAGCATGACCGTCTCAAGCGGTTTTAAGAAGTCACGAACCAGTCAGAGGTCCGCATTAATGTCTTAAGACGCTCTTAAAAAGAAATAAGAATCTGAGTGCGGTCCACTTGCTACAAATACTTCGAAACTTTTGATTGATCAATGAAGAAAAAATTTTACTAACTGACAATCAAAAAATACTTTGAAGTATTTGTAGCATCAAGTGGATCGTAGCCAATGAATACCAGCCATAGTCAGTTCTTATTTCACCGTCTATAGTAACATCTAAGTAAGACGCTAATGCGGCTCTCTGATTGGTTCGTGACATCTCAAGACGGAACTTACGAATATAAGAACTGACTATGAATATTGGCCTTTAATTACCTATCTTTTTCCACCGTGGTAGCTTGTATAGATACCCTGTAAGGCCAATATTGAGTGCATTCACTATGATCGCTCACTGAGCGCTCATTAAGCGCCCATTAAGGTTCTGGGGCTTTATTCTTGAGCACATACGAATAATTTTCGCATACGATAATGATAGTTTCTCAATTGTAATTTGTCGATTGTATACGGAATTGCTAATTTCGTATGTGATACTTGTTCAAAAATAGGGCCTCTATTCTTGAAAAATATCGCATACGAAAAATTAGAAAAATGCTATAGCATATGTAACGCTTACTATATTTCTTCAATTTTTCGTATCGCGATACTTTTCGAGAATAAATGTCCAGGGCCTATATTTTATAACTGTTTTACACGCTTACCGACAGTTATCGATGTCATTGCGCAGCTTTTTCACCATATAAAATATCTACGCAACAACACCGACAATTGTTGGTAGACGTATAGAGACAGTTACGGAATCATGACCCACCTTGCAAACGAGAATGGATTGAAATTAATTGAAATGGATTCAGATTTTCAGAAATATTGATTCACGAATGTTAAAATGAATGCTTTTCAATTCTGAATGCATTTTTATTCATTTATAGAAATTGCATGGAGCATATCTCTATCTATGCCTTTCAATCTAAAAATAATATTAGCTTTTTCTATGCACACAATCACAATTGTAAATATTATTCAATTCATAATTTTGAATAGGAAATGTAGTTTTTTAATCCAATTGCATCTAATTGAATCCAAAAAAAGTATTCACTATTTATTAATATACAATATATTGGGTCATCTAAAAAGTATCCGCGGTTTTTTGTCACTAGATGTGTGTTGATGATCATATATCTAGTACAAAGTACCGCGGATACTTTTTAAATGACCCAATATAATATTACGTATAATATTGTATAATATTTCCCTAGTTTTTCGTATACGTTTCTTTTCAAGAATAGAGGCCCAGAGCGGTTGTAATACTGAATGAATCAATTACATGCGTCCGTTTTTTTTGTCATACGACAAATTTTTCAAGCATATTAATTGGCTGCAAGACAGAGAATCTCGGATCTCTTTGTCCTATAGCAATCGATAGACTTAAAAAAATTTGTCGTATGACAAAAAATGGACGCATATACCTTTCTACATTGGTCATATCGCAGTGTCGGAAGCGTCGTAAAAACTTAAACATAATAGGCACAGGCAACAGAGAATAACGAGCTGTCCAATTAGAACTCTAATGTGTAAGTTCTATATTATATCTCAGAACTCAAATAGGACAGCTCGTTATTCCTTGTTTTCTATGCCTATTGTCTGTGCCTATTGTGTTTAAGCCTTAAGCATCATGCGACTTTAAAATTGAAGCATCGGATTGGCTGAAGCAACAAGCTTGCGACATCTACGATACGACCAACAAAGAATGGCCTTAATATTGGCCTAATGCTGGATTCACACTGGATCCGACGCGCGTCGCATGACGTTCTGCAATCAATCAAAAAGCAGAATTTAATTCCGATGATACAAAGCAAAATCCTGTTTTCTGATTAGTTGCAGAGCGTCGTATGACGCACGTCGGATCCAGTGTGAATCCAGCATAAGGATGCGGTTCACTTGACGCTATAAATGCTTCGAAGTTGATTTTTTTGAATTTTGAATTTTTTCGATTGACCAATCGAAAAAATTTTACTAAAGGTACGGTCAACGTACGCGATGCTGCAAATGATGAAATTTGAAGCGTTTTTTAATTGGTTAATTTGTATAATTCTTTCTTCTAATTGGTCCATCAAATGCTTCAAAGCATTTATAGTGTCAAGTGGACGATAGCATTAAAAGAGATAAATATTCACCTTTCAACTTTTTTTGTAACTGTCGGAAATGTTTGAAAAATGCGGATCGTTATTACGTTGGATACTCTGTATAAGAGATATACGTAAAACATAAAAGAACATTTATTTATCTTTATAAGTATATATTGCAATAATTAACAAAAAAATTCTGCTGCGAAAATAGAAAAATTAACAACTAAGAGAGAAGGAAGAAAAAGCTTTAAGTAGTTTTAAGATGCCATGAATCAATCAGTATTAGTATTTTAAGATATTACTTTTATAAGACGGTCTTAAAATAAGAATTTATTAATATCGTCCAACAGATTCAATTAATTCATAGATTGATTAAAAATATTTATTACAAATATTAATTACATTACTATAATTATTGACATATATACATACATAATATAATTAATACATACATATTTTTTATCTTAAAGAAATTGTTTTCTATTATACGACTTTAGAATCAGATCCACGATATCTAATTATTTCATTTTCGTCCATATCATACATTGCATTGAGCTTGCGAATAAAGTTTTTTGTTCTATCGTAAACAAAATTGTCCATTTGGCCCAAAACATTGATTAACTCGATTATTTTTTCAAATCCACGATTTATCCTTTCAGATCTGTCAACGTCTGATATTGTTTGTTGGAATTGTGATTCTTTTTTTAATAAATTTCTGGACAATTGTTCAGATTTATTTTCCGCCGATATTTCGACAACATCTGTAAGTGATATCTGGCAAAATTTGACAAAATTAATTTTTGTTAAAAAAGTATACTATTGGCCTAGTTTACATCGTCCATTTGATACGGGTACTAATTAGTAATTTTCTATTGAATTATCTTAATTTCGGCGATATACGTATATAAATCAAACATATCCCTGATATTTAATTAATCATTTGGATGTATAATATTATTGTATCAATTTTAGTATATCATTCTTTAAATACGTTGCTAAAATTAAGATAATTTAATAGAAATAAGTTACTAATTAATACGCGTATCAAGTACTTGGTGTAAACTAAAATCATTATTTTTTTAATCAAATTGAATTAAACAATTTCGTATATGCGCGCGCAGTAGCTGATGTATAGCTCTATTATATTATTTTATTTGATCTTACCATATATATAACAAAGACTGAGAAAAAGAATATATCCATTTTGTCAAAATGTCCACTAATCTTTCCGTGTATTCCAAAGTATTTTTTCTCGAAAAATTAATAATAATTGACAAAAATAATGCACTCTCGCTGATTCGATTAATATATCGACTCCTTAACTAACAATAAGGCGATTCGACGATTTGCATCCTTTTATATATAAGAATCGTATATGTATGCACATTCGATTGCATATTGTGTAGATGTACGGAATCATTTTTGAAATTTTATTAATATTTTTTTTACATTAAAATTAATTAACTTGATTGAATATATGGACTGACTTTAATACGTCAGAAATAGTGGATTAGGGATTATAAACCTTGGATCATTTTAATACAATTTTGTATCAATTAAAATTTAAAACATTTTATTTATAGGTCACATCGCCAAATTCCTCTTATAGTATGTGAGTTTGACTGACGTTTGCAATGCGAAAACAATGCGGAATCCGCTGATTAGGTGTAATTACTTGTTTTGTCGTTACTAAATCCAATAACGGGTGAAGAAAAATTGTTTTATATTTGACCACATTGATTGAAAAAGCAGATGCAACATTTCTTATTCTTTATTATTTAACACACATATATGTGTGTGTGTGTGTGTGTGTGTGTGTGTGTGTGTGTGTGTGTGTGTGTGTGTGTGCGTGCGTGCGTGTGCGTGTGTGTGTGTGTGTGTGTGTATGTCTATACATATATATGCACGTATGTGTGTGCGCGCGCGCGCGTGTGTATATGTGTGCACATTCTCTATTATCTAATATTGTATGATGTCTAATATAACACACAATACATTTGAGAGCTACTGATGTATTAATAATTAATTAATTATTATAATCATAGTTTACGTTTGAATTTTATCTTAAATCATTAATTTAAAATTAACGCAGAATGTTATATTTAAAACGTGATATTGACGATACTTTCATCATTGGGATACGGAAATTCTGCTCCTTGACATCGTTATAAGATCATATGTATATTCATATCGATTACCAAGCATGCGTTTGCAAATATTTATCTGTTTGCAGGAAATATGATAAGCGTCACGATACATTAACAGTGATTATCCAGAAAATCATTTTTTATTTTGATTCATTTTTACGTTCAAAGTAAGGAATTGTTCACGTAGCAAGATAAAGGAATTCTACAAATACGAATTTCCAATACGATCAGGTATAAAAAGTGCTAAATTTGAGAAAATATCGATTCCCATTTTGTGCACTTGTGCTTTCATCCCTCACTCATTGCTACTAATATATTATATGTGATAATAAATAATAAATATAAAAATTTTGTGTTTGTGATATACGTTGCCAATATAAATCTCTATATTTATCACAATGACACGTACTGTTACCGCAATAATTAATTTAATTGCCGCAAGCCCAAATCCAGATCTTTTATACGTTATTTATAACATTTATATACACATATGTATTATATATTAGGTGCGCAACTAAGTTCTTGCTGTTATTTTGATGCATTCTCATCAAAATAACAGCGAGAACTTAGTTGCGCACCTAATATATATATATGTATACAATATGTATAGTTCTCTGCTCTCTATTATTTATTTGTATATCTAGGATAATATTTATTTTCACATGTGTATAATTACATATAATCTTATTTCTTTATTCTTTGAGTTATTATTTGCGTTCAATGTAATCGTCATATGTGCCATCGATTTATTTGACGAGAGTAACCTACAGCAATTTAATCCTACTATTTTAAGATACAATGCGGCTTTGAGAGAATCATGAACTGAATCGCCAAAATTATTTTGCAAATCGATCGATATTTTTCAAAAAAAAGAGGAAATAAAACCATCAAGTGAACGTTTAATTATATAGCGGATTAAGTCGATCACGTTCTCTGAGGAATACGACTTTGTTGGGTTAATATATATTTTTTTTCTATACTATCCAAGTAGCACAGCGCCTACAAAGCATTAAGAAATCTCTAAAAAAAGTATATATAAGCGCTTTTTTAACACTTTGTAGTAACGCTGCTGTGCTATTTGGGTAGACGATACAAAATTATTAAAACGAGATTTAATACTAAATTGTTGTACGATTAATCATGCAGCCAGCTTTTATTGTATATGAAAGTTTCACTTTTAATTAACTGTTGATTAATTTATAGTACTAATTATCTCCAAAGTTATAACAAATATGTAGATACATACATCGATTCCGTGACGCGAATCGGTTCATTAATAGAAAAGAAAGGCAGTGTAAAGTAAATCTAAGATAATGATTCTAAGGATTGTATTCATAGTTCGTTCTTAATTTAAGACTATCTTATAAATAATATTTTAAGATGCTAATACGGCCCTCTATTTCATGACATTTTAAGACTGTACTTTTAAGACGGTCTTTAATATAACATCCAACTATGAAGAATATCGGCCTCTCTAAATGCAGATTTCAATTATTACAGTGAACCATATTAAGAGTATTAAGAAATATTAGATATCTTTATCGGAATAATGATGTGATAATAATGTGATAATTTAGGGAAATAAATAAAGATCACGATGACAACGATCAAGTACTTTTATTAATTATTCGTTAGCTATCAAGTATGTTTATAATATGACACGAGATTATGCAGACTTGGTTGACTTGGCGAAATTGAATCTCTCGCGAATTTATTCAAGATGTTGTACGCACATTAGTAATTTGCAGGAATAATTTGATATTCTTAATTTTCTGGTTGTGGTGTCGTGGCCTGCTGCAATTGATTACTCAGGTTTTGCGAAGCCTGCACGGCGATGTCGATCGCTTGTTTGGTAAATTTAGCGATACCTTCTTGAACCTTGCTGGAATTTTCGCTGATGGTCTTAGCGGCGTTCTCTGATTCTGACACAAGAGTCTGAACACTTTCTTGGAACTTGGTACTAAGCTGATTTATCTGCTCCGTTGTCTCAGGATTGACGTTTAAATTGTTGAACGTTTCGGACAGCTTGTTCTTCATATTTGTCCATACGCTCTCCAACTCAGGACTCTTGGCCTTGATCTGCGAAACGATCGATCATGTGTGCGTACAGCTAAGAATGTTTTTTTTTCAAGTTTAAAAAGAACACAAAGAATTTTTCTCGGAAAAATTCAAAGTACAGTATCGAGAGATGTATGCGATGATTGTATAATTAAATGTGACGCGGATGTGAAAACGAGATGCAAATTAAGGCATGATACGTAAGATGCATTAAAATTTATCTCAATTATTGAAATAATATAGCGCATAATATTTAATTTTTGTAACAATATTTTATTTTTAGCAACACTTATTTAATAAAATACGTAACAAAAAATTGAGATAACATTATTATGTATTATCGAATCATTCGATACCACATAATTTTTGTACAATTTTAAGTGCGCGCGATGTTTCTCAAATATATAAGCTATTAAGTATATTATAATATTCTTGACAAGAAAAGATATATATACATGAAGAGCAGACTTTCAAAAATTTCATTTTTTTAGTTAAAGAAGGCATAATATTTTATGTTGAGAGACTTATATCTTAAGCTACTCTACGTTCTGAAAGCATTTATACACCATCAATTTATATGCTGAAAAAAATCTTGACATTCAAAGTGCATTATGTCCTTTAACTAGAGACGAACAAAATGTATTTTTTTTAACATTTTTAGCAACTGTTTAGCAATTTTGTTGAACATTTCACATTTTATACTGATTGGCAAATCATTATTTTCTGTAAAGCTCACAGTTTCCTTGGTCTTCTTTCTCATTTTTTTGAAAATTAAATTTTGGACAAAACGCATTTTGAAAGACTGCTCCTTATATATACATTTAGGATCAGTAAATTTTTCTATTATCTAAGTACAGAAGTAAAAAAACATGTCAGTGTAATTCATCGTTTACTTGTAATTATTTATGTTTTTGATACACACAAACAAGTTATAGTAACATATACAGTGAGAACAAAAAGTATTTGTATAAAGAAATTTTTTATAAAAAAAATCTTATTTGTAAAAAATAAACATTAATTAGCAATTTTATACGATGAATATATTTTGTTCTAACATAACAAACGAGCTTCGCATGTATTTCTGATTTTAAAAGCTAAATTTCTCGACTATACGAATACTTTTCGAGCATCCAAACAATAGAATTTGTAATTTTCGTTTATTTTTCAGATGATATAATTTCTATAATTAATGTATACCTTTTTTGGTATATATAATTTTAAGAAACATACAATCTATATTATTCTTTATGAATAAATTGTTAATTACCTAGCAAGAAATGATCGTCAATTAAAAAAAGTCGAATCGAAGTCAAATTGATGTCGAAATCATCGTATCGATATTGATTTGACATTAATTCGATGATTCATTTCTTGCTGGATAATATTTACTTTTTAAAAATAAAGTTTTTTTAAAAAATATTTTCCCTGTTTGAATACTTTTTGCACTCACTGTGTATTAAATAAGATTATAACTTTTTGCTATATTATATGTAACGCATCGATATAAATGATCTTTTGAATCATTGTACGTACATAAATTGCACTGTAAATTTTCTCATTTTCGATTTCGATATCGATCGCGATTGTCTCTTTTGCTTATTCACATCGATTGTCTCTTTGAAGATCAATTTAGAAGAATAGATTAATAAGCTGGTCGGTTTTTCTCTTGCCAATTTGTTCAGAGAATAAACAATTCTCTACCTCTACACTCTACGTGGAAAATTAGCCGGTGCGGCGATATTCTTTTATCTCTAATTTCGAAAATATACGTCTTATATGCTCTAGGTTTCTAGGTATACGAGAATGTAGCGCGTCGATACTGCGAACAAATAAGTGAGCCTTTAATCTTCATATACTTACATTTACATAGAAGAACGAGTCGTAACATACCAAACGAATAATTTCCAATAAAATTGAAATATCGAAATATAAAATGCATTTTAACAATCGCTCGAACATTTGCTCAGTCGAGTTGCAATGAAATACATTTAACGTACCAAGTATGGTACGTAAAAAATATGTGCGTGATGTGTAAATGATTCGAATTTACCTCATCAGACATGTTCTTGAAGAACATCTGGACATTGCTGACTAAATTGGTGGTCCCCTCCTTAATAGCTGTATTGACATCCTGTTGATTGGGTAGCTGCTGTTGAAGTTGAGCGCTCAAGTTATTGATGAGATTTTGGGCCTCTCTGATGTGGTCGGACAATTGAAGAGGTTGCGTGTCAGTCTGCTGATTCTCGACATCACTAGTTGGTACAACCTTGCCCTCTGTTGTGACCAAGAGGACGGTTAAAATAACCGAAAGTAAGTACCTCATTTCACGCTCGTATTTTCTCCTTGGTCGATTAGGAAACAACTGATGCGTAGGATGGAAGATTATACTCCCTTTTATAGGCGTTTCTTATCGAAGGGGGCAAAGTGCTTATTATCTCACTTCGATGACAATGACCTGCGTTCCTCTCGTGTAGAATAGAAGGCATACACTTATACTTATATATACTTATTTGAATTTGCACTTGCTTCAAGATGTGCTCGGCATTTCCAAAAACAGTATTTGTTTCAAATACTTATATAAAGCTCATTTTTTAATTTTGTTCCTAAAATATTGCTCGATAATAAACAAATAATAATAAATAGATAAAAGAAACGAAGCTTATTGCTATTTACAACTTAAGTTTTATGTGATTATTTTATATTATTATATTCATTCTTATTATAATATTATATTTAATTATTTCTTCATGGTGATTATGATTTTTATTCTGAAAAATCTAAAATTATTTTTAATGACGTTGTCTTTAAAAAAATAATAAGTTGATCTCTTTAATAAATCTTTTCTGCAGATAAATTTAATATACATACGTTAACTCTAATAATTTAATGTACATCACACGTACGTATTATATGTATACAATTTTTTGTCAAATTTGCAATGATTAGTAAACACCTAACTTAGAAAAAGTTTTAATTTTCTTTTCGTAATGTGTAAATACACACACACACACACACACACACACAATTGTGTGTGGACGTGTTTTACTTAGTTGGACGAACAAATTGTTATTTTACGTTTAGCAAGAGTTTTATATTTATCGCAAAAGAAATTAAAATTAATTATAATTAATGTTTCTTTATTAAATGCGCGCGATAGTCAATTCTTCATTTACAATTGTTGTTATAAAGCATATAATACTTAATTTGCAAATATTTTTTTTGTTAAAATCTTTTCATAAAACTTTAATATCAAATATTTATTATTTCCTCTTAAGAGAGAGAAAGAATAATTGAGAAATACTTTCTCAATTTGTGATTTTAATATTAAGTTGACACCTTTAAATTTACTGTTTTCAAAAATCATGATAATTCAATCGTATTTCCAAGTCAAGCTAAATCTTATATATACACATGTGTGTGTCTGTGTGTGCGCGCGCGCGCGCGCGTGTGTATGTACTAGGAACGCAGTAAAACATAGAATGATTAGCAGCATTAATAAATCAACTAATTAATAACATAAAATAAGCATGCTCGAAATTAATAATCCGTTGATAGGATCAAATGAATAGATTATAAAATTTAACAATCCGTAAAGTCAATAATCGCTAAGAATACCAAAATTTCAAGTCAAGATCAACTTGTAAACAGTAACACTATTTTTATAGTTTCTTCTAGAAAAGAGATATTAGACTCCTTCCTACAAATTTATGCGATAAGGAATATATCTTATCAGAGAATGCTTTTATTTATTGAGATTTATAATAATTTATTAGTAGAGAGAAATCCTCCGAAAGGAGAGAAATCTCTTATTTCAGATAAGCTTTCTCTCTCTCCCCCTCCTCTCTCTCTCTCTCTCTCTCTGATGCAGATTATAATATATATTTTATCTTGGAGAATGTTTATAACAGAAGTTTGCTACTACAACTAATAACTTTGTTTAATAAAAAACGTATAATTTAATGTAATTGTCTGATATTTTATTTTATTGTAACAAAGGACATTTTCGTTATTTATAAACAGTTTATAATGAGCTTTATTATAATGTATATTTATACGATTCAAAACGAATTGGTTTCGGATGAAAAAGTCAAAGTTCAAAGCAAGATTGCGATTATCAATTTTAACTGCCATCTATTCCTCCCTCCAGTGAAATGTTACATCAACCGGATAAAGATTTTAGACAAATATACATGTATGTACATAGGTATGCGTGCAACCGAATTGCTGATTCCGGGATGACGTCCAACTCACACTTTTTAAGAGCGAGGGGCAGAAAGATTATAGTCTTTTCCAAACAGTATTTATTTGCTATCATGTATTTAACACTCTATAATATATATATCAGGGCCGTTTCAAGCCGAAGTGCAACGGGTACTACAGTGCACTCGGGCGACTTTTCCATCAAACCAAAACATGTAATATAGACGTATGTATACGATGTATGTGTAATATCATGAATGTATTAGATGTAATTTGTATGATAAACATCAACATTTATTATAAACATCAACATTTGTTATAAACTTCTATTCTTCTTATAAAGAGATAAATAACAGTATATATATATATATATATATATATATATATATATATATATACTTAAGAATTGATTATTCAAAAAAGTAAATTCAATTGTATTTTCTTTTCTTGTAATTTTCTCTCTCTCTCTCTCTCCGTAAAACTGAGATTTAAAAAACAGAAAATAATATTTAAAAAACATTATTTATTAGAAGGAAAAAATTCTATCATTTTCATGAAATTTTGTTTACTCATGGTCAATTATACGCCAATTATATATTTCGGATAATTCTAATCTTCTAATGGTATAGCGAGTTATTTATTCAAGGCTTCAACCTAGCGACTATCGTTGATTATTAAAAGCCTTGACCTCATTGACTGATAACTTTTATTTGTGAATCACTTTGATGAAAGTTTTCTTCCTGTACCCGAATATTCGATAGCGTTAAATGATTTGTGGATCAATTTAAAATTATGTTATTGTTTTATTGTTTCTGCTTTTATATTATTTGATAAACATAAAGTGTATGTTTAATAATGGAAATAATATCGTCATATACATATATATGTATAAGTACATATATATAGGAGAAGGTAGTATTATGGCCAGAGTAGATATAATAGCCTTTCTCTTATAATATCTCCGCTAATATTAGATAGCAAATTCTATAGTGATTATACTTATGAAATTTTTTCAATAACTTACTGTTACTATGACTGTTATCATAACGCTAATATACTACATACATGTAATATACTATACACTAATACACAACAGTCAGCATTTATTATAACGCATTTTTACTTTTAAGCATTTTTGAAATGTTTTTAAGTACAATTTAACATTCAATTACACATACTTCCTCATTCTTCTTAAACTTGAACGTATTATCACACAAACATATATACAGGGTGTCTGATAATTAATGATAAAACTCTCGCATAGAAGCAGAATGGACTAAACTAATTATAAATAGAAAAGTTCTCTATCATTTTGCATTTTTCGCATAAATTAACGAGTTATATCAATTTATGAAAATTTCCAAATTCGCTCAGCCTACCACCAAATGCAAGCGAACGGCGAGATAAGACCACCCAGAGAGAACGCACGTTATTTAACATTTTATTTAGCCATATACATTTCAAGTTATGCAAAGTTAAACAATAGTATAGCATTTTGCTAATGTAACCTCCTAAACATGTCGATAGTATCTTTTTTTTAGAGCTTTTCATATCAAACCAATTGTTTCATAAATAGATTGCAGCTCTATTGTTAATCTATATATAGTTTATATTATGTTACATATGTATGAATATAGATTTTTAGTTCTATATAAGTAGCCTACATGCGAAAGGAGTTATGTGTAATACATTATACATACACTCTATAGTAGTTTATTTTTCTGTTAATTTTGTATAACCAAATACTATTTTTTAAACAAGATCAATTTCTTAAATCTATTTTTGTGGAAGGCCATATTATCACTCCTAATTTTTTTCGAGTCATTATGCAGTGTCGCCACATTTTTATAAATAGCATCCTAAGTAATAAACGTTTCGTAACTTTGAGTTTAGAATCGATTGGACAACATTTTGACAAATGTAATTGTCAACTTTTAAATTTAAATATTAATCATTAACCAAGTTATTGTATAAAATGTAAATAGGGTACCATAATACTATCTTTTCCTCTATATATGTTACATATAATGGCATCTTTTTTATTTTATTGAAACTTTTAGAGTGCATGTGCTTTGGGGATAAAGTGAATTTTGTTGTACAATATTAAAATACGCGTATCTTTTTATTTGTATTCATGAATATCAATATAATTGTGATAAACGTTACATAACTTGAATGAGCCTGAAAAAGATATATATATATATATCCTTGTAGATAAGACTACAGACTTCAACAGGACGAAGACACTATACAATCAGATTAATTAAAAGATTAATTGACAGACACTTGAAGACACTTGAAAATCGAGTTAGGAGATGTGTTACAGATTTTGCTCACTAGGTGAAATTTTCTATAAAATGCCAAATTATTGAAGAAACTATGAAATTCCGAAGAATTTTTGAAATTGAAACTCCAGTTTGACTTCTCCCAAGAACACATTAATTTTGAATATAATCAAGGTAATAAGAGTTGTTTCTGATATCGCAACCGAGAGAAAGAATTAATTAACTTTCAGTATCATCTTCAGTATCTTCTTCAGTATTTTCTTTAACATATTTTTTTATTGCCTTTCCTATTGGCAATCCGTTTTCCAGCAACTTTTGTATGTTATCTACGATATTCTTGACAGCGTTCCTCCCTTTGTTCAAGAAGTTGTCCAAGAGCGTTCCTACGTCTTCTGTCTGTCGTCTATTCCTTATAACATCGACCGATCTCTTTACCTTACCGGCCTCGTCTTTGACATTCTCTATTGCTTCTTTTAATTTATCAAAGGATTTATCCAGAATGTTTTTCAACTCTTTATCACTCTTCTCCAGGATTTCGTCTACATTTTCTTCAAATTTCTTGACCTCATCGGCATTATCCATAATCTCCTTCGAGCTGTTTGTCAAATTGTCTTGCAGTTTCTGTTTCAATTCCTCCTTGTTTAACTCCCCGAAGGTGTCCTTAATGTTCTGAATTCTATCATTCAGCGCATACTGATAATTTGTCACGATTTCTTTTTCCACATTCTTGAGCTTTTCGAGAACTTGGTTTATATTTTTCTTTCCTTCTTGTAAATCGTTCTTGGCATTTTCTTTAGCTTTCTCGAATACGTTTACGGCGATCGTTTTTCTTTTCTTGACCTCGTCGACAAATGGTTCGAAACTTTTCGTGAATTTGTTCTTGAAATCCTCAAATTTGTCTCCCTTAGGAATAAGGTCAAGTATTTGTTGTATCTGATCAGAGATTTCCTTGCGCAATTCTGTATTTTCAACTTGAGCCGGGATACGAGCCGAGTTATAAGCCTAATAAGCGATAAAAACAAAGTTTAATTATATTTCAAAGTATGATATATGTTTTGTTATTTTATTGTTTAAAGTAACCTGATTTTAAGTAAAATTAAGATATAAGATATTCTGAAAAAAGATGTATTATTCGATAATCGATTTTAGCACCATTACAATATTCAATATTTAACTTTTCTTTTCTCTATTCTTTGCATTTCTGAATTGCAAAACAATTTTTTGCATTTGCGAATTTGCGAAACGTAACTTACCTGGCTCGTGTAACACAGGGCCGCCAGAACGGTCACTAGAAGAGCAACGCGTACCATCGCGATTTAAAAGGAATGACTGAATGACTAGATTGAAGAGATGTGCCAAATTCTCTGTCAGAAAGAAATCAATAAATCGTAGTGCGCAATGACGATTTTTATATATTAGCTGAAATTTGTTGATTGAATGCCAGCTCCATTTATTCCTATTATTTGCCAATTACATTTAACATACACCTGAGCTAATAACTTGATTAATAATAGCGTTCTTTCATATGATTAATGCGCGTGAGAAATGATGAATTGAAACTGTTAATTACTGATTCAACGAAATTATATACTAAATGTCGTAACATCTGATATAACAATATTTCTTTGTTCAAAATATTTTATTGCATGAAAAATATCAGTTAATTTTTGTATCAAATCACCAATCAGTGATGTAGCAGATGGCGTTTTGCAGATGACGATGTACTTTTGCAGATGAAAATGTACAAACAAATACATTTTGTCAACAATTTATTTATCAATTATTCCTCATATGGTTTGATTAATGATGCAAGTTATATTAAAGCTGTATTAATAGTTTTTATAATCATCAAAATATCATTTTTATATATTAATAATTTTCTCGCTACTCTATAAAATTTAAAGAATGTATTTGTGTGTTTTAAATTGTATATATATGTTTAAAATCTATTATATATCGTTGTTTTGTCATACTGTGTATATATCATTATATATATCATTATGTATATATATATACATATATATATATATATATTTGCTTTTATACATATTTATCCATTTATTATAATTTGGACTACTTGGAAATTAGATGGTCGCTTAGCATATTGATAATACAGACAAGTATAGGATCTGCAACTTATTTATTATCAGATTTAACATTCTGTATCTTCTAAACGAATTGATCGAATTTAAAAAAATCAAAAAAAAAATGAAAAAAATTGAAAGACTTTTCTAATGTTGTATCATTTGAAATTTGCCCCTTTGCCATTTGAAATTTTTTAGGAATTAGCACTACCGCGCGCGCGTGCTTGATAAAAAATTTCTTATTTAAAGCGAATATTTTCTTTAAATTATTAATTATATGTGTTTCACGGCATTTGTGTAAACGTATGCGGTAAACACAATATTAATGCTTTTGCAAATTGCATATAAAGTCTGTTTCTACCGTCATATATTTAATTAAAAATTGCCGCATGTGTTTCAAAGTGGAAGAAAATAAAAGAAAATACTTAAACGAATAATACTAAAAGTAACAAACGCTTTTATGCACGTTAACGTTGAGCTAATGTTACTCGATTTCAAATATCGAGACGGATAAATGTAACATTCGCAAAACTAGAGACCCAGGACAACATTATGTTAAAAAATCAGAGATATCTTAAAGATTGTTTCAAAAGATATTTTATAATATGTCTTAAAGTAATCTTTAAAACGTCTTCAAACCGTTTTATGTTCGCATTTTGGTTGTAATGTTGTCTGGGTATATAATATTAAAATGAGAAATTGTTGTGAAAAAATTAATGTAAATTCAATCAATTTCAACATATCTTTATTCATGATTGAGACTCCAGCGATTACAATCGATTGTTTGATTGGTACGTGTCGGCATTAATTCAGGACTAGTCATGAGATACACAATGATGTTTAAAGACTGTAACGCAAGAGTAGAGGATTGTTAAATTTCTTATAGCACTCGGGATTCTTGAAGTCTCTAGGCAGGAGCTTCCAGACTCGTCCACCGTGGTGGAGTAAAGAGGCACGTATTTTCGGTCTTAGAAAACTGAAGGTGATTGGGCTGGTGGCATCGAGTACGCGGCCGAACAGGATCGATTTGTTCCTCAGGGTGACCGAAATGATGTCGCCCGGCAGTAGGTAATCATAACCGAGAGCGCTAATTATCTGTTCTCTGGGCAGGACGATGTTGAAACCACCCGAGGAAATGGCAGAGCTGCTAGCTACGGCCGAGGAGGTCGATGCGGCGGCTGATGCGGCGGCTGATGCGGCAGCTGATGAGGCGGCTGATGAGGCGGCTGATGAGGCGGCAGCCGATGACGGAACCACGACGGGTAAGATTCGCGAACGAAGTGGATATTTAATTCTGCGATCAATGTCCAGATCAAGGCCACGATATGGAGACGGTCCGAGGACGGTGCGATCACCTCCCGAGGAAGCGGATGCGCTTGCGGCTGCGGCCACGGTCGCTGCCGCGGGTACGACAGTGGACAGGCTCGGCCTGTATTTGCGCAACGGAAGAGTGAGTGGCACTCGTCCAGCAACAGGGGTCGAGATGACGTTTGCCGCTGAGGAAGCAGCTGCAGCGGAGGCGGTTGCCACGTTGTCCTCGAAAACACTGGGCACGACTTCCGGTTGAATCAGAGATGCAGTCGGGTAACCTGATACTACCGGTGATTCCACTATCATCGGTCCAGCGGAAAATACCGGCTGCGTCTCGGCGACGGTGGTGGTGGCGGTGGCGGTGGCGGTAGCGGACGCCGAGGAGCTCGCAATTTCAGTCTTGATAGGAGCGACAGGTGCTATCGGTTCTATCACTGGGCTTACTACCGGGCCACTACCAATAGCAATGGAGCTCGATGCGCTAGACGCGCTGGACGCCGTCACTGTGGTGCTCTGTTCAATCGGTCCGTACCCAAAGTTACCACAGAAGGGTATTCTTGACAAGTACGAGCCGATTTTGGAGAACGCCGAGGGCAAAGCGATGCCTCTTACACCAGTTCTAATTAGATGAGGTAGTCCAGACGCGTAGTAACCATGGTAGAAGCCGCGGAACGAAGATAGCACTTCCGCCAATGATGTCTGATAATCCGGAACAATGATTGAGCTATCGCCGGTGGTGGCCGCAGTCGCCGTCGCCGTTGCCGTTGCCGTCGCCGCCGCCGCCGCCGCCGCCGCTGTGGATGCCGCGGACGCTGCAGACGCCGCAGACGCCGCTGTAGACACGATCGGTTCTGCTACTATTTCCTCCAGCGGAAGTACCGAGCTGAATCTTCTCCAGTGATGCAGGCCCAAACGTAGATGAGAAAACAAATGCGCGAGGATGTGACGAACGTGTGTGCGGAAGAGATCGATTCCAAAGTGCAGCACTTTGAAGAAGACGTGTTTGAGCCGGTGAATGGCACCAATGATGCTGGGAAACGGTACGGCATCTTGAATTATATCGGGCAAAATCAGCAAATGATGAGGTTCTCTGATAACGACGTGGAGAAGATGCGAGGTGTGATGAAACAAGTGGCTAAAAATGTTGTCGGAGACATCCTCAGCTATCAATGGCCCCAAGCTAAGCCCGGACCTCAAGTTCCGCAAGACGATCAGGCCGTAATGCCAAAATTTCCTCAGCTCACAGAAGAACTCGTGCACGATCGTACCCGATAGGTGGAAGTGACCGTGTGAGAAAGCCTCGACCTCGCAAGAGTGAGCATCCAGATCGACCAGAGGAATGACATCCCACGGATTCGCTCCGACAAGTCCATTTGAGGCGGCTGCGGCTGCGGCTGCGGCTGCGGCTGCGGATGCGACCGCTTGACGCTTCGGCAAATTACTAAACCTCTCAGATTTTGTAGTATTCTGTGAATAAACGAATTAAAGATAAGAACCTTTAGTCATTTAAGCAGCACATTTCCATTTTCAAGTCAATTATTTAACATTTTGAAATATATTATGTGACATTATAATATATATAGTAGTTATAATACCATATATAATAATAATCATCGTAGATTATTAACTATGTGTATTTTCTGTCCTTTTTTACTCCAGTCTTCTTTCTTCATTATTTAAATATGAATAAAATAATTTTGCAAGTTTCTCTCAAATGAGATTTGCTAAATTTAATAAATTCTATATTGCACTGTACATAGGTAATGATAATACACTTTACCTCTCGCAATTGTTGCAATCTCTCAGCAATGTCCTCTTCATCCGCAAGAATCAATGCTTGAATGAGATCGTGCATATTTCTGTACGAAAATACGTCATCCTGAAAGAAGAGAGAATCGAATTTAGATTTACTTTCATTCTGGTACATTATTTCATTCTGACAATAAATAAATGATATATTTCAATTATCACCTGAGCATCTTCCTTTTCTTCTGCAATATCGTTGTTTGTTTTAGGCTCGATATTCAGTTTCTCTTGCTCCTCGCTTTTTTTAACGTCCTTTGCCTCTTCTCCGAGCGTTCTTCTCTCATAGATGAATTTTGGTTCCAATGGTTCTTCTTCTAATTCCAAAGGATTATTATTTCTTGGATGGAATACTTCGGCTTCCTTCTCTCTCTTTTCCCGAAGAAATGGTCGCAGTTCATGATCGAAATGTTTCTCAAAGGTTTTAGGAATATCTAAATTGTGCTTGACGTAAGCCGAATTTAGAGATAAAGAGGCCAGAAAGGTGATGGCAAATGCCGCGAGAATATTGTTCGTATTCACCATGATGAGTTTCGATGAGAACTCGATGACACTAGCTACAACAGGCTGCTTCATATACTCTCAGGACTATCATCGTGTCCAGATTTGGCACGAAGATCGTGATGGAATCAAAAAACACCGAAGATTGTTGGTCGACAACGATCGATTAACCAAGATACGTACTGATGCGCGTGAGATTATCCATGATTTCATCAGCGTCTCGCTTTATAATGGAGCACGATTCATCAACATTATTGCTTGAGAGATTGTTAATATGATATTTTTTACGCAACACATATTTGTACAATAATTCTGAATTCTTTTTTTTTTCTTGCCAATGATATAAAATATATAGCAATGTACTTTCTCTAAATATGATTTAATATATTGCACACATGCACATGCGCGTATACACGCACTATATTTATATATTACATAATAAATGTAAGTATATATTAATATTTATGTGTATGTATTAACATTTATGGTAAATGTTAATTTGCTATGTTTATATTATACGTATGCAATGTGTTAGAAACTATTGAAAACAATTTATTTAAGAAATTAAAAAAAATTTTTTAATTAGATGTAATGTAAATATTGTAAATTACTCAATATATAAATACATTAATTTATATGTATAAGCAAATCGATCGCCAAATTAGGGTCGTCAAATTCGATCAGAAATTGATGACAAGTCCGATACCATCTGTGTGTCAGCAATAAATTCGTATTTTGCTAGCAAAGCCTGTGTACTTAAGCAGATTGTATTTAAGCAAATTGGCAAAAAAAAAACCAGCAAAGCTTTTGTCGGTTTTGCTTTTAATCGTTTTTGCTGTCAATTTGCTATCAAGTTGTCAGTAAACTTTGCATGTCAGTAAGTTTTGTTATCATGTTACGTCAACAAATTTTATTGTGCATCTGTCATTAATTTGCTGACATTACAATAGAATATAATAGAATTTGCATCAAATTCTGTTAAATTGCCTTTTTGTCGAAAAAATTTGTGTAGCAAGCATTTGACAAAATTTATTTTTGTCAAATTTAGCTGACTGGATATTTAATGACATAAATAAAGAAGAAAAACTAGCAAATCGATGAAAATTTGAATATTTTCCACATAAATTGGCTTAGCTTTTGATATAATATAATGTAATGTATAATGTTTCATATAATATAATGTAGTTTGGTATATATGTATATACGTACAATGTACATATATGTACGTGACTAATTATTTATTCGCATTTATAAATTTGCTTTACATTTAAATAAAGGAGAAGATTATTATATAGGTATTGTGGCCTTATCTTCGCTATTATATAGCGAATCCTAATGATTACTTATAGAATTATTTATTCAACAGCTCGCCGTTACACCATGACGCTAATATGACTAATTACTCAATAGTCAGCACTTATTAGGTGTTGGAATTAATTCGTAGCGTTTTACAAGTGATGGGAAGTACTTTCATTAATGTATTTTTTAATGCTCATGTGAAATAAATAACATTCTTTCATTAAAAACGCTACGAATTAATTCCAACACCTAATATTATAACGCATTTTTACTTTCAAGTATTTCGAAACGCTTCTGAAGTACTTTTTAGCATTTAATTACACTTATTTCCTCATTTTTCTTAAACTTGAGCGTATTATCACATGAATATATGTATTTTTAAATGCGTTATTTGTTAATCAATCTTTTATTTAATCTGTATATATTTTGAGTTATGAAAATTTAAACAATAGCATGGCATTTTGCTAATGTGGTCCTCTATATTGATTACTCATGATCTCTTTTTTAAGATTTTTATATCAAAAAGTTATTTGATAATCGATGTTGTAGCTTTACTATTAATTTATTATCTATTAGTTCATATTATTATAATATTTTTAGTACTTCTGCATATATAAGTTACTCACAGACTTTTAGTACTTATATACTGCAGAAGCTATGTAAATGTATATATTCATTTGCATACATTTTGTTTTATTTTTTTGTTAATTTTGTAACCAAATACTGTTTTCTAAACAAAACTAATATATTTTAAGGCTATTTTTATGTGGAAGGTCACATTACCATCCATTTTTTTCTTCGAGTCATTATGCAATGTCGCCATATTTTTATTAATAGTGTCCTAAATAATAAATATTTCGTAACTTTGAGTCCAGAATCGATTCAACAACATTTTAACAAATGTAATTGTCAAGTTTTAAACTTAAATATTGATTATCAACAAAGTCATTGTGTAAAATGTAACGGCGATGCCATAATACCTCCTTCTCCTCTACTATTATCGCTTATTATATTATCTTGCGGAAAAAATCTGGTTTATAATCTCGATATTATATATGTTGCAAGTATTGCAAGCTATAAATAGCGATGTAAAGTTAAACAATTGTACGTACGTACGTGTAAGTAAATTCATTTTTATTATAGATAAGAATCAAATCGTATTATGATACATCGTATAACAATTGTGCTATCATGTGGATTCGGTTATTATATCTAATTCTTTTATTATACCTAATTATACTTTTACCACACGTGTCATGTTAAATTTATAAAATAAAAAAATTGTATAAAATCTTCTATATTTAATACAACAACGTCAAATAATTACAAATTATAAAGGGGACATAAAAGTTGAGCGCGATAAATAGCGCACAATAAACAATTTTTATTTAATAATCAAATTATATATTCAGTTACACATAATATAATGCATCTTAAATGTTTCGGTTCATTTTTGAGCCTTCTTCAGAGAATCCGATAACGATGATAAATACATGTATCTCTTGCAACTGTTAATTATTCATTGATGTATGTACAATTGCGTTATTTGTATATACCGTATACTTTCGATTATTTCTTAATTCTTGAACAATTGCAGGAGAGTTCCGTTGAAACGCTACTACTGGTTCCCAGACAATTAATCGATCGAATAAAAACCGGAATATTATTTTTATTATGAAATAACTATAAATAAGGGGAATGACTGTAATAATTACAATTGTGATAAGGGGAATGACTGTAATTAAAAGTTGCTCACCATGAGCATTGGAGATGTTATTATATTTCGTGTGTGCATCAGTTGATGTGATAAAAAATAATAAATTAATGGTAGATCTTATTAAAATGTTCAAAGTAAAGATGTATAAATCGATTGTTCAAAAATTTTAGTCAAAAAATTAAAATAAAAATGAATAATTTACAAGACACTATATTCTACAGTTGTCACTGACTAATGAGTCGATAATATTACAGAGTTAATTTGCCGATGATAGGGAAACAAGTGGAGACCTTTAGTATCTGTTTGTAAGTTTAAACATTTTATTTATGTTTTGATTAATAAATAAATAAAATTTCAGAACAGAAATCAATCTTTTCGTATAATGAGGTTCTTCATCCAAAATAATAACGTTTTCCCATTCGAATTCATGGCCTTCATGCACTATCTATGATCAGTTATGACTGACCGAATGGACGTGAATATACATTTATATTAAAATTAGTCAAATAAAGCATGAATTTGAAGAAAAAACTATATTTATTATTGTTTATTAAAAAAAAACATTTAAAATTTATGATATTTAAAAAAACTGATATTTAAAATGGATAATATTTAAAGATTTAAAGATATATAAAATAAATCTCAATCGTTTTAAGTTAAAGACAAAAGAAGAAATACGTAGAAGGTAGGAGAGTAAAAGGATTATTAAAAATTAGAATTATTTATTTTAAATCTCTCTTTATTTTTTGCTGTCGAATACTATGTATTTCTCACTTGATGAGAGATACCGCGTTATCAGAATTAAGTAATTTCATGCCGTATTACAGCAGCTAGATGTCGCTTGACAGGCGGGGATTAAAATTCTGTCGATTTTACTGGTAAGGCCGGTTAAAAGATTAACAGATTGTGGCGTTGGCACTCTGAAATAAAAATGTTAATTGTTGATAAAATGTTTTTCAGTGAAAATAATCTGAATTGTTATTTGGCAAAGATGCATTACATATTAGCAAAATGATGAAAAGAGAACTAGCAAATAAATATATATATATATATATATATATATATATATAAAATAATTTATAACAATTCCGGATAGATTGTATATATATTATATATATATATATATATATAATATATACATATAATCTGTGAATGAATTTGTGAATGGAATTTGTTCTTTTATAAATATAGTATAAAAAAGAAAAATCTTACGAAATTGGTGAAGGTGAAGATGGCACTTGAAAATCGAAATCGTATCTTCTCGAAATTGGCACAGACGGAGGTGGTACAGCCTGGATGTTGTATGCATAAGATTTTCCTTGAAGAGAATCCGGCGTAATTATTTCCGAGGGTTGTGGTACTTGAGGTACTTGTACAAAAATTGGATATTCCATTCGCGGTTGATAAGGGATCGGCTTAGAAGAGATGATTTGATAATTTAATTTCAGTGGTTTATAATCATAAGATTTAGATGAAACAAATTCCGTCACAGGCTTCGCAGGTTCCTGTAAATTATTTTACGGATACATATTTATTAAATAACAATATTCACTTAGATCGGAATCAGACTACGCATTGAAGATTGAGATTGAAGATTGAAAGATTGAAATTTAACCAATTCAAGCAATAAAAGCTAAAATTTCCTTGTTCTTATTAGTCAAATTTAAATCTTCAATCTCAATTTTCAATGCGTAGTCTGATTCCAGCCTTAGACATGCTTATTATGTAGTAAAATTGGAGAATAGATGTGTATATATATAGATATTATTATTATAATATGGCGGCTAGCATGCCTGAAATGTTGCACGTCATAAAAAATGGAATAATTAATTCGTGATTATTGATAATTCTTTGATGTTTAATAAGTTTGATTAAAAAGTAATGTACGTTATAATGCGCATCTAAAAAAGATGAATGTTATTATACAATAAGATATGTGTGCGTGCGCGCGCGCGTGTGTGTGTGTGTGTGTGTGTGTCATGTGTTATATACCTCAATTGAAACAGGTAGATAACGCGGTGATTGACATGGCTCGCCGTATGTAACTATTTTAACACCATTGTACGGCAATTTGAAGCCGTAAGAAAACTTTGAATGGAAACAGACGATGATAATGATGAAAAATTGTAATTTGAATACCGCCATCATCGTCACAAGGATTTACAAAATCTAAACTGATATTCCATACACCGCGCTCCTGATATAGAAGTGGTTTCGCTGAAGACAAATTCACGAAATATTTCCTGTTTAGGTATAATCACAATGATAAATCTTCAACAATAACAAAATAATAACTTTTCGTTATTACGTGTCTCGTGAGGCTGAGAAATTTAATTGAAAGGTGGAATAAGCACGTACTTTTCTTGGTGCGTGTCCATGCAGGTTTCCTCATTTCCTGTGTAATTTAAATCATCAAATCATCTTATTTACTAGATAATTATCGTTAAAAATAAAAAATGAACACCACGTATGCTAATTGTGTATCAATAAACTAATACACGTTATGAATTTATAATAAACTATATTATATATATATATAATGTATATACATATTTCATATTTTTATATATATAATTTATTTATTTATAATTATCTATTGTATATAAGATCATTTAGATTCATATTATCTTTATGATTGCAGAGAAAGAGAAAAGATCATACTTAAAAAAAGAAGAAAAATAAAAATGTGTATCGAGAGGTCTTTACATAAATCGATTTTTTTCTACTTATAGAAAGAAATTGATACGTTATTTATCAAAAACTTTATATTTTATGTGAGAGTATGTTGGAAAATAAAAAATGGATTTACAATTATTTGCATATTATTCACATTTGGATAGCCATATAAACTTAATTATATGCTCTCTCACATATACATATATATATATAAGAATAATACGAGAAAAATTGATGCTAAAAAGATTAAATTTATAATTCAATTTAGAAAAGTACCTATCAATATTGAGAAATCTCTCAAATATTAGCATTATTCTCGATTCCATGAGAATATATATTTCTTTGAAGCACATATTACAAAAGGTAAGAAGATATTCAAACTGATTGTGATAAAAAAATACTTTGATATCTATTATAGAATTTTACATTTAAAATGATATTGTCTGTATTTAAATTATAAATTATTATTTTTTTCGCTCGCAATCGTTTTGTTCAGTTCCTTATTTCATTCGTCTCGCTGTTTATAATTTATGCCACGAATGTAAATGAAATAAATCAATTCGACGTAGTTCGTGCATACGAATCGTAAATTTCATGTACGTGTTTCACGAAGAAAGAAGAGAAAAAACAAAAAAGATGTCTTGACGAAGAGAAACGCTTGAACTCGCATGGAGTGTCTTTAAATAGCCTACTGCATACTCCGAGATCCACTCTTTCTCTCGGAGATATACATTAAATATGTTTCCATCGCGGCGATCATCGTACATCACCATGTGGTGTGCTTCCCTTTTTCTGAGTGAAACACTTTATGACGTGTTGACGGTCGTGTTTTGGCCAAGGAAGTAGAAGGCAGATCATAAATCTTCTAGACGCATTTGTAAAATATAGATGGAAACCTGTTTGACCTTTAACGCAGATACATGAGCAACGCAGAATTAAGAAATGTAGGTAGGTAATTACTCAGAAATTGATAAAAATCTTTATTTCTTTTAAAAATGTTTCAACTCACTTTGGAGTCATCCTCAGCGAATGTCAAATTTATCTGCGCGACTTAGATATATCTGATTCTAATTAGTCTTTGTTTGAATTGTATTGTTTGTTGATGGTTGAAATTTATTTGAGATATATTTAAAGTTTGTTGTACAATAATCTATTAGAAAATTTTTCCAATGTTTAATTAAATTTGATTCATAAAATGTCAGAATAAAATAGAAATAAAAAATTTTGATTTGTAAAGTTATATGAAATTATACCGCGTAATTATTGCGTCATTAAAAGTATATATACATGGATAAATTGTAATTTCATGATTTTAATTGCACAGGTGCAAATTAGATTTTCTCTTAATCTTTTAAATCTCTTCCGAACACACATACATGGACCGTTGGACCACATATGTAAACACATACACACGCACACATACAATACATACATATAAAGATTTTTCTGAGTGAGAGAGAGAGAGAGAGAGCCCGATAAAATATTTTTCATACATGAATATATATATAAATATGTGTAAATAAACATAAACATAAACATGTATAAATGTTCGTAAACATATATTATATATAATATTAATTACGTATGAGATATGACCAGACGTATTCATATATGCTTCTTTCATTTGTAAAATTATTTTTTAGTGTACTAAGAATAATAATATAAAAAGTAATTTTACGAAAGAAAGAAAGATGTATATGGACATATACATAGATGTATAATTACACATGATTGTGAATATTTATAGGTATATTTATACATATTAATATACAGAGCGTTTGATAAGTAACGATAAAACTCTCGCGTAGGGATGCAGCGGATTAAATTGAGTCGAAAAAAGTCCTATCATTTTGCAATTTTCGTAATAATTAGCAAGATATCAATTACTAAAAATCATCAAATATTGGTCTTCAATAATTTTTTTACTCAAGTATTAATTTACAGAAAAATAGCAAGACAAAAATTGTTTATCTTCTTCTCATAGAATTCTACAACATGAGAAAATGCGGTATTAAAAAATTCTAAAAAAAATTCTCAGAACTCTGTGAGAAGAAAATGAACAATTTTTGTCACTTGCTGTTTTTTTTGTAAAGTTGATAGTACTCGAGTAAAAAAATTATTGGAAATCAATATTCGGTGAATAATTAATATTTTGTCAACTATTACGAAAATTGTAAAATGATAGAGGATTCTTCGACTCAGTCCGCTTTACCCCTATACGAGAGTTTTATCGTTATTTATTAAACACTCTGTTTATATATATTCATATATAAAAAATTGTTTACCAGGAGAATAAGAATGTTTGGGAACTGTATAATAAAATCAACAATTTGATTCTCGCACAATGCTATATTATCTTATAATAATAACATCACAAAGACACAGGACTGGGACTAGTGTAATATTTTGGAGAGTGTCCACGTCTTCGCGCGTTCAGAATCAATAAAGATTCATCTCGATAATCGCGAATCGTCAATAAGGCGAATCCTTTTTACGCACTTCATATCGTTCGAAAGATCATACGGTTCCACATGAGGATGACGAACGACCGTGCTTTCGGGCGACACTTTTCAGTCTGGCGAATATGCCGGACATGGGCTCGTTGTTATCATATTCCTCGTCGTCGTCGTCGCTAATTTCGTCATAATGACGAACGTAGATGTCTGAACTGTCGTTGTTTCTCAGGAAGTCATCTTCGACTTGATCTCCGTTTCCCACGATTTCTTCTCGATTGATCACGACGCTGCCAGGAACGTAATCGGGATCTGGTGGTCCTACCGGACCGCAGTCTGCTCCGCGGGTATCGTCTTCCACGTTTTTGAATGCGCCAACAGGATCTGCCGATGAGGGCCTGTTGATTGGCGCGTATCCTAGGTCTCTAAAAGCA
The DNA here is from genome assembly GCF_024713525.1 of Acromyrmex echinatior. Classification (NCBI taxonomy): domain Eukaryota; kingdom Metazoa; phylum Arthropoda; class Insecta; order Hymenoptera; family Formicidae; genus Acromyrmex; species Acromyrmex echinatior. The sequence continues at coordinate 109,501 of NC_141867.1, forward strand.
ATTATTCGCCAAAATACATATTTATCTTTGGATTAGCATTTAGTATCTCGATACTAGCTTTAATTACTGCACAAAAAACATACTCGCGTACGCAATTAGTACTGATAATGTTCATCTTTGAAAATGATGCTTGCTCAACATGTTAATTCGATACGATTAAGACCATGTTTTTAAATAGTAAACATTGGAGATTTGATTTAAACAGCGAGGTTGCGAATCTGTGTGAACAGCATTTTTTTTAATGTCAAAACGTACGTTTGATCAATCTAGAAATTAAACATGCGCCTCTCTTTGCGCCTCTGTTGCGCCAAACAAAACATATAACATGTATAATACGACAGCAAGATTCGTAAAGAATAATACGCCCGGCATAATAAATATAAGTATATACGTTGAGATATATCCAGCAAGTTGTATTGCGACGAACCTGATGAGATTTGAGTTGATCTCTGGCAAAATCACCGAATCAAAGATGTCGATCGAGATCATTTGCGAGCCGCGATTAAGTTATATACACAAAATTCTGTTCCTCTTTTGACTCACCCGTACGTAATGAAGTTCTCTTGCAGCCGTTCGGCGATCTCCTCCTGATTTATCTTCTCGCGCTCAATGGCCTCGAGCTCCGCTAATTTTGCTTCTTCGTGCTCATCGTAAGCGCCGATGATGGTAGGAGTCTGTGGCATCGGCTTCAACTCTACAATGGGTTTCTTGAGGATTTGAAGCTTTTCCTCGGGAACATCCGGCACATTTTTGCTAGATGTCGACTCGGTCGGCACGGTTCGATGACCGAATGCCAGCTTGTCTTCCGGCACGAATGCTCTCTTATTGTAGTGGACGGTACGCGGGAAGAAATTCTTATACGCTAAAGTTACTGACACCGGATCCGCTGGTAGTCGAGGATACGAATAGTCTTCGGGAAGCTCTAAAATATAAACAAACGTTACCTACATCTCACACTTGCTTATATCAATCTCATGAATAACTGGATTATGTATATATAACTCGCGGCGCGTGCTGTGTGAAATTACATTACTAGTCATTCAAGTCTGACTGATTATAATGAATATATATATATATATATATATATATATATATATATATATATATATATATATATATATATATATATATATATATACGTGGTAAACGGAAAGATTTCAGAAAAGAGGTACTGATGTACTTTCTATATATCTTATTGTTAGTTATACATATATCAAGTTAAATTGAGAGACGTACCTGCATCATCGCCAAAATCACAGGTAGATCTGCTCGATCCTTGGATCGTCTCGACGTTACTCGATCGTCCGATACCCGCGTACGCGGTCGAGCCTGCATTGGCACCTGCGTACGATCCGTATGCGGTCGAACCCGCGTTAGCACCCGAATACGATCCGTACGTGGTCGAACCCGCGTTAACACCCGAATACGATCCATACGTGGTCGAACCCGCGCCGGCACTCGCGTGCGATCCGTATCGCGTAGCCAACTTGGCTACATCGTTAGAAATATATTTGTCGAAAATACTCGCGCTCCCGCCGATTGATCCACCGGTCGCTAAACCGAGTTCCCTCAATCCAGCCTCGTCGATCTGTCCATTGAGTATTTTCACGCAAACCTTGTAAGGAATAGGAGGGCCGCATTTGATTTTACCAGGATATGCAGGCGTCACTTTGGTGGTCACCTGGAATTTACTGCTAGGCGGGCTCGGGTAACACAGATCGCCAATCGGTGGAAAACTGTCAACGAATGTTGAAAGTTGAAATTGTGAAATAAGAATAATATAATGGTGAAATCATGATACGAGGAATACACGCGGTATGAAATACCTGGGCACGACTTTTCCTTCAATATTAGAGGATAGGAGATCGCGAACCTCCAGAGATTCGGAATGACTCTTTCCACATCCGCAATTGGAAGTAACTCTATCCGAGACAAAAGTGAAGGGTGAGTGACCGTTGCTTCCGCCAATCGGTCCTCCAAGAATTCCGATGGAAGACGAGGACCTTGAAGAGCTACTGCTGCTGCTGCTGCTGCTGCTGCTGCTACTGCTGCTGCTGCTGCTGCTAAACGGTCCATCGATATATGATTTATATTTGGGAATAGATGCCAGGTTTTCAGACTGCCACCGATCCGTTCCCACGGACAATCTTCCAACCGCTTCGCGTGCCACTGCAGCTTCGTTGATTGCTTCCGGCGACGCGTAGAACAGCGGTTTTTGCACCTTCGCTGATTTCACCACTATTTCCCCGCATTTGCACGCGTTAGTGCCTAAAGAATCAAAAGAGATATGAGCATGACATATAGAAGAGTCTTTTTTTTTCCTCAAAGAATTCCAACTCGACGTATCGATAGGAATGATTAACGAATAAATTTTGAATGTAATCAACGTACCTGAGCCTAAATGTCCACACGTATATTCTGATTTGCATGACCGGATGATGACTATCGTCAGGAGCAAGGCTGCTCCTAGGCTCAGAAAGGACCTCATATCTGTCTCCAACGATAGTACTCTCTCTTTCTCCTTCTTCTCGATCCTCTTCTTCTTCTTGACCTTATATTTATATGATAAGCCGCCAGGCTCTTTAGCGAGCGCGGCGATTTTGCAATCGATCAACAATGATTGTTTGGACGACTTGAATATGCCTGAATACTTCCTGTTGCAACGTTTATGCGAAGAATTTGTTGTGGTTTTATTGTCACTTCCTGAATTCACACGTTCGAATAAACTGCGTATGAAAAGGCTCGTTTTATATATGTATATATAGTTTCATGGCGCGTTCACTCATTGCAAAGATAATCATCCGTTTTGTTGTAGAGGAAACGCGCGAATCGTCTTGAGTGATTTAATTTTATTTCCGTATTTATGTTTATTAACGATAAACAAAACGGAGAGCTGCCAAGATGAGAATGAATAATGCACACGAATGAAAGAAATTTCCATGAATGATAAAGAAACGGGTCAAGATCATTAATCTTACGGCCCCGCGCAGTCTTCTTTTTTCTAGTTTTTAATATCTATTCATATACTGTTTTTATTCATCAATGCGATAAAACCTAACGTTAAAGACTTAAGATAATATCGGGAAAATATTTCAGGATGATTTCATAATATTGTATCACGAGAAAGAAGCTGATGGAAAGAATTTCTTGTAAAATATACGATATTATAAAATATTTCATTTTCCACACACACACGCACGCATGTACGTATATGATACAAAATATTTCGAAAATTATTTCATAGTTGTATAGTGTTGTTAAAAGAGTGTTTGAAAGAATTTGTATATCATTTGCATTCTCTTTCGACGAATTTATTTAAAGAATTGATACAATTTATGATTTTGATATAAAAATTTCAAATATAGAAAGTCTCAAAATCAAATTATATAGTAGAAAATAATTGCAGACATAACAAGTGCTTGCTCGATTACGTGATCATCTTCAAAATGTAGACGATGGACAAACATCAGCGTTTATTTTTAATTAATTAAAAAACGAACTACAATTAAAAAACGACGAAAGTTTTGGCTAGATTATTATTAAATTTATAAATTAAAAGAAGAAATTGTAAACACAATAAATTCGGATGAAAGTTCGGTTGCAAGAAAGAAAGGAAGGAAAAGGAGTTGTACATATGATGCAAAAGGAACTCCGGTATTTAATTTATGCTCATAAAAGTAAATTTTGATCATGTATTAATTTTACTTTTTTGCAGTTTGCAAGATTCCAAGTTCTACAAAAATTATTATCGAATGGACGAAGATCTTTTTGAGAAACTATTAATCTGTATCACTTTTCACATATGCAAAAAAAAAAAGGTACTGTATATGTGCGTCACGTTGTAAGGTGAATTTGTAATATTTCTCTTTAATATATCTTTATATTAAAATGTAAATGTAAAATGTTTTTTCTTTTTGCAGTGTGCATATAGTTTCCAACATTTTCATGGAATATTCCTGAAACATTGAAAGCAATAATAATCGATGAGCTCCAAGATGAATATATTAAAGTATATGTTTTCCAAAATCTGTTTATAATTTGTTAATATGATTATTATTATTATTATTCTATTATTATTATTATTATTACTATTATTGTATTATATTTATTGAACAAAAATTATTTCAATTACTTACATAAATGATATTAAAGAAGAAAATTTACATCGACCTATTCAAAATTGTTTTCTATTTTCCAAAACTTCAATAGGCCCTTATCTGGCCAATGCAATTTGGTTTAAAAAATTAAATAAGATAATCGAATTCTTGATATAAATAAAAACGTGAAAAAATATTTCAGTGTCCAAATAGTAAGGAATAAATAATAAATTTAAAATAAATAAAAAAAAAATAATTTTAAAGATAAAAAATTATTTTAAATCGTTTAATAATTATTTAATTATTAATTGTTCATCTTATTATTATTTTATTTTTTAATTATTTACTGTCATTTTATTATTATATTATTTATTTATATATTTTTATCAATTATTTAATTATTAAAATTATTTTAAATTATTTATTATTTTATCTATTTTAAAAGCAATTACTATTATTTATTTTATCATTATTTATTTACTTACCTTATTATGTTATCCTTCTTTTTCCTGCTTTTTATTATCTTTTCTTATGTGTTTATAAATATTAATTTATGTATATTTATTTTTCTAAATTTTTCTACATTTACAAATGTAACAATATAATATTCTTTAATATTATTCAATGCATTCTCTAATTTCAGGCATTATGCTTTTCTTGAAGTTGCCATTAAAATAATATCAATCATCAAATCTTATATCATATTTTTTCATCTATAATTTGTTTTATTATTGACGCTACAAACTTCCAAGCCCGAGTCAATCGGATTTTTCTTCACTAAAGATGAAAGAATTACTTATTTATTTAAGGGCTTATTTAAAGACTGAACTATTTTTTCAACAGAATAATCATTTTCAATTAAAGTTCTTCGACATTTCGAAGAACTCGTATTGCAAAGAAAATTACATAATGATGATGAAGTCTTGGCTGAAGATTCGTCAGAAAAATTTTGAGACAGTGTCAATTAAATATTTTCCCATTGTGTATTTTCATTTAGAGATGTGAATTCTAGTTTTGTCAATCATCGTCAAACATCTTCAAGAATTTCATCATCCATATTTTGATTTATCACTTCTGAAGTATAAATCTAGAGATGAAATGCTTGAAACAGTTTAAAATAAATGATAAGAATAAACATAAAATCTTTGAATATGCACGTTAACATTTTGTCTGATTATTATATACTACTCAATTGTTTTTTATTCTTGCTTTCACTTATTCTTGTGGAGATACTTTTATGTGGAATAAAATGTTCTTCTAAAAATATAAGCATCACAAAAATATCAAAGATTTGAATTAAGAATATAAAATGGAAAAATGAGATTAGACTGGAATGAGAGAGTGAAATTATGAAAAATTAAGTTAAGAATATTTAGATCATCTGTCCCGCTTCCTTTTTTCATGGAATTTTTCCGATTCTTTCTTTTTTTATTTTCGATATTAAAACTATTTCTTAAGGAATGCAATTTATTTATATAATATATTCTTTAATTTCTGTATTTGAACATATTTTTTGTACTTAATTATTTACTCGTTTTAGGGCTTCATTGCGTAAATGCTTATTATGGTAATTTGGATTTTTAACAGCATATGTATAATGTAAGATGCCGTCAATTGTCTACCCGATTACGTAGACAATTACCCCATATTTTCAATATTTTTTTTGTTATTATGCATACAAGGAAACAAGAATGAAATCGTGTATAAAAATTGTATGTATGTATGTACATAGAGAAATGAGAAATCATGCATGTCAGTATGCAACGCTCAATGCATGAACGTATTCTCTAGCAAGTCTAGCATGCTCAGAGCAGGCACGACTGCATGCATGTATGTCATTCAAGAAATCGAGAGGATCGTGTGATTCTATCTTAAGAGGACTAGCGACATTCAATAAGACTCGAATTAAAAGAGCTTTGTTAAAATTATATTACAAATGCTATAAATACATCATTTACACAATATGCACGCACGCACGCACGCACGCACGCACGCACGCACGCACGCACGCACACACATACGCAGAGATTGTCTCTCTTTAATATGTTATATTAATTGTAAATAAGCAAATTCGGTCGATGTGCTATATACAATCTCACGCGCGCGATCTTTCTACATACAATTTTCAGACAGCATATAACAATTTCTCATTTATTGAAGAAATCTGACGCCCGTTGTCGCTGCGGAGGTAGATTAAGTAAATTATCGGTGAGTACAGGTCCTTGTATCCGCGTGGCATTAATTTCCGACTTTTGAGAGATGATTTCTTTAGCCAGTACGTTCGCACGTGGTGTATTAGGTGTTCTGATACCTCCTACAGATGGAGTCCTAGACGATGGCGTTCGTCGAGGAGATGGCGTATTCGATATGCGCAGTTTCTGAGTCGCTAGTCTTCTTGCCGCGGGAGACATAGTGCTCAGCCGATCTATAGTTGATCTCGGTGATGGACTGGAAAGAATATTAATAAATTGTCCTCATAAATCCTCATAAATTTTTTTCACAAGTACATTATACATTTATTTCATTCGGCAATATTCATTTCGTGAAATTTATATAACATATAAATAACTTACGTGGCTAATGATCTCCTGGCAGCTTCCAAGGCTTTATTTTTTCGATCCCTGTGTCTCTCGCCAGCCTTCTCAGCTAACTGCAATGCCAATTGTTCTCTTTTCGGTGGTTCCGCTATTCTGAAAGACGGTCCCTGACTCGTCCTCAGTAATGGTGTGTCACCACCGTCCAATCGGAAGGGTGTCCCCTCGATCTGACCCCATGTCATCAACGGACTTTCGCATTCTCCTGGTCTTGGACTTGGCGTAGCCACGAAACTAAAACCATTCACTCGTGGCGTAGCATTTCTGACAACCTCTTTGCCATCTACTCCAATCTTGCCATCGTTAGCTCTAGATTGTGACTTGGCGAGTTCGTCGATGGTCTCTTTATTTTGTTGCTCGTTAAACGGATTTGTTCGTAATCTCGTATTTTCATGCATTATAGTTTGTTTCTTCTTAGCCAATTCTATTTTCTCTCCCGCTGTAAGGTCCACTCCATCAGGAATGTACATAATATAATTTTTATTCTTGTAAGTCCAACTGTCCACCTGTTTGGGTCTGAGATTGGATCCTTGGATAGCTGGGACATCAGGTGTGGTGGTGGAGGATCCGTCGATAGCTAGCCAAGCTTTCGACTTGTCTTCTGCCTCATAAAGCCAGGCATACTTGAGCTTACGTTTATTTTCAGCCTCAATCATCATCTCTTCGAAACTAGCATTATCCTCGCTTGTATGATTACTCAAATAATCATCGAGACCGATCTTACTTTCAGTATCATTTCTATTTACGGACTCGACGATGTCTGATTTTTGAGACGATGCCTCGGTGGTGGGCGGCGATTCGGCTGACTCAGTTCTACGCAGCGGAGTTTCGAAAGTCGCTGGACTGACTGGTCTTTCAGTGACAGGTCGGCCAGAGCTATACTTTGCGTACAACTCTCTCATTCTGTTCATATCATTCTGCTCTAAAGCTTCTAAATACTGATTTTGTGCCTGTAGCTTTTCCAAGTGCGGAAAGAAATCTTTTTGTATAATGTCACTCATTTTTTCAATATATGTATCTTCATCTAAAATCTTTGGTTGTACATTTTTACTCTTCTTGACAGATCCAATAGGCTTTTTGAATACAGTTAAGTCCTTGATATTTTTAGCGGCTTCAAGAGCTTTAGAACCCGGGCTGTCCGTAATGGAATCTATGAAGGAGTAAAATTGATATGAAATATGATAGAAATGACAAAAAAAGACAAATGATTTGGAAAAGTTCGCTGCTTGAGAAATTTTTATTTTGGAAAATAAAAAAATTTCTTAGAGTTTTATTTGATTTGTTTGTAAAATCAAATAGGAGGAAGGATGAGTTACGTTCGGTACTTACTCATTTTGATTAGCGCTGAGTAGAATCTAGTCAATCAACACGGGTGTGATTGAGGTTATGTAACAGAATTCGTCTCAATGATCACTATAAGCTTGAATATGAAGCACTTGATAGTGTAGAAAATATTTATTTATTGCAAATCTCTGTCGAATGCAATCCGTGCATATCACATCACGTTTCATTTCTTTTCTATAACGAAGATACTTTTTGTCTTTTTAAGATTATTTATAATGTAATAACTTTACTATCTCGTATGTACGTATGTACTCTGCACAAGTATACACATTGTACATGATATGATGATCGTGTGTATGACATATATGTGCATATATATATATATATATACCACTAACCATCATCATCCATCGTATGTACGTACGTACGTATATACTTATGTTAGTACTGCTTAGTACTATACTATATTATGTATGTATGTACATACGTGCAACCCATACGTACATATATACATATGCATTGCTTAAGATCCTCTAAAATTTGGCATATAAATATACGTATATTTGGGCGTGAGGAAAGATTGGGAAAGATGAAAGAAAACAAAGATGCCACGCAAGTGCAAAAATAATCAGCTAATTACTTGATTGTACGAGTAATGTTACCGACGTATGATATGCAACGCACAGCTGCTCTCAGTTCTCACTAGTTCTCACTGCTCTCACTGCTCTCACTGCTCTCAGTGTCACGTGTCGCCATCTCGCCCTGTCCGAGTCGTTTCGCGTAAAGCAAGTTGGAAAGCGACAATTGAAAAGCTAAAAAAATAAAAATTATAAATGTATTTCACATTTAAAGATACACATGAAATAAATGATGTAAGCTTGCTTAAAAAGTTTATTTTGGATGTAATTCGCCTGGTAAGTAGTAAGTAGAAAAAAAATATGTACATATAGACACATCACGCGCGCGCGCGCGCACGTGCATGTGCATGTATAACGAATAATGCATTTCATTTTTATTACAATGCACTTATAAGAATGAACATTAGGCGCATTATAAGCAGCTGTAGTTAATTCTGTTGTAGTTAAATCTAATATTATCTCGAGATAATATAATATGGATTTGAACGCCTAAAACGAGTACAAAGTACAAGTACTACGAGTCCGAATAGAGAATTAACTTGTTAATACATAGCTAGAGGATCGAGGGGCTACAACTAACAACATCCTGCAGCGTGAATATACCGTGATACGGCCCTGAATCCCTGGCCACTAGTCTCCGATGACCGGTCTCCGGTTGCCGCGGGCGCGGTGATATTTTGGTCCAGCTGGGGCTGCTGGGAGTGCTATAGGACGGGATACGCGTGAGAGCAAGAGCGAGAACGAGAGCGAGAGTGAAAGGGAGAGATATCGTTTGTGCGCATCTTCTCGACGTGGCGCGCCCACCCGGCCCACCACCCGCTCGTTCGCTCGCGACGCGAGACGCGAGACGCGAGTCGCGAACTGCGAGCAAAGTGATCCGATCCGATCCGAGGCGAAGCCCCGAGATGTTGGAGTTGGAGGGCCACGTTGACAGACATATGAGGATTCCAGCGGCGAGATAGGATATGCGCGATGCGAGTCGACTACGAGACCACAACTATCGCCAAATTACGCGTCACCTAATTCCCGTTTCCTCTTTTCTTCACAATATCTCCCATCTGCAGATTTCGCAATTGTTGAACCGATTCGCCAGAAAAGTCATTCGATTTACATTTTTTATAATTAAGTATATTAACGATAATACTTTTTCCGAAACTTTATAGAAACAATTGATGCACATTTTATAGAAAGAATTGGTAGGGTTCGCTGTCGCACAATTGCAGCTATAGCGAGCTAACGTTGCAATTAAATTCGACGCGAAAGCGTATATATATATATATATATACTTATATATCAAACTTTGCTAACGCGTAATAAATTATTCGATATCGCAGCGAAATCTCTCTCAAAAATTCTTGTCGAGTACAGTTCGTCGTAGGAACACGCGCGGATATGCTGTTCAAGTGAAATAGAATCCTTCATTGTGCAGGCAACTGCGATTTACCGTTACATGCAAACAATTTATCATTTATAGCGAAATTATTTGCAGATTTGACAAAATTATTGTTAACGGATAAAAAATAAAAATTCTAAATGTTTTCCATACAACAACGAGCATTTCTCTCGTTACAATAAAAATCTCAAAGCATAAATTTAATTGTGATGAAATCGAGCGAGTTTCCATTTTTTTTTTTAAAGCATACCTCTTACAAAATTGACATTTCCCGATATAATAAGTTTCTTTGAAAATGAAGTCTTGTTTACACCGAGCATTTGATACGCGTATTAACTATATAATAACTGATGTAAACTAAGATTAAGAGTTATTATTATTTCTCACCGGATATATACCATTAATAATAACAAGAAGCCACGGTTATTTCACACGAGCACGTATATCAATAATAATCGTAATAGTCACACAACTTATTGTAACTAATAAAACGCGTGCTTGGCTAACGTTAACATTTCTTCACATTTCTATCAACGTTTCCACGATGCATTGTTTCGCAGTAAAATGATTGTGTTAAGATTTTATTGCAATTATGTAAATGCCGCCATGATTGATTCCCAACTCTTAAGGCCTTATAGACCTTAAATAAGTGCAACCTTGGAAAAATTAAAATTACAAAATGCGATTTTAAGTAAGTAAAGAAAAAATTAAGAGCAAAAAGCAACAAAATAAATTCAACTTAAACCAAGGTATACATATTAACACTTCCAAGGTAAAGGAAAGATACACACATACAACATTTCTTCGCGCGCGCGTGTACAGTATACATACTCGTATATATAGAGTGTTAGGCATATAGAACAACAAAAATAAGTCAAAAAGTTCTAATAAACATAAATTCGAAAACGAACGGTTGCCAAGATATCTCTTAGTCTTTGTGTTTAAACAATACATTTTCAAACAAGCTCGTTTTGAAAGAGTGAGAGCGTCTTTCTTGAGAAGATGTAAAGCTTGTTTAGATATGGAACACTTCGAACATGTACTTTAGAAATAATAAAAATAAATAAGAATAATTAAAAAATAAACAATAAATGCATTACATTATTAATAAGTCGATTTGAAGGAAATGTATTGTTCAAAGATAAAGATCAAGAGATATCTTGGCAACCATTCGTTTTCGAACTTATGTTTATTAGGACTTTTGGACTTAATTTTTGTTGTTCTATATCAGGTTTGTCTAATTTGAACTCCAAAGCTAAAACGCAAAACTAATATTGATGCAAAAAATTCAATGTGGGCAAGATTTTGAGAATTGTAAAGTGTTGATAAGTGTCACTCGGTGTATCAACACTTTACAGTCTCTGAAATACGCACATTGAGTGGAATTTAAATTGGACAAGCCTGATATAGAACAACAAAAATTAAAAAATTAAGTCCAAAAGTCTGTTCTATATGCTCTTAAAGTCTGATCGCGCGCGCGCGCGCGTGTGTGTGTGTGTGTATATATATATATAATATGTACGAAATATTTATATTTGTCGAATATAAATATTAAGTACGTACATGATATTTTACGAATGCCAAAGCAGATGTTCAAAAAAGGAAGAAGACGGACGTGTCTATCGGCGAGAGAATGAAAACTACCCAAGCAAACGGAACAGGCGAAGACAGACGCGGACCGTGACCATGCCTGCGACACAAGTTTACCTTACCTATATACTTGGTCGTGAATAAAAGGGGGCGATCTCCTATCAGGGATAGGAAGTAACTCGTTACTTGATTTTAACAAAGTTAATTATACAGTTAAGAGTTACTTTTTTCGATAATTGTAACTTAACTTAGTTACGTCTACGTTTAAGTAACTAATAACTAATTTAATAATTACTTTATGTATTTCAAATTCATTTGTCAACTTATTTGTCAATTTAGTGTGCGGTCCATTTGACAAAGACCTACAAAGGCTTTGAAACATTTCAATTGATCAATCAGGGAATGCTTCAAAACATTGACTGCGTTCAGCAGAAAAGGCAGCTTTGCAACTGTTGTAAAATTCTTTGATGTGATTGTTCTTGCTCTTAGTTCCTTACTAGATCTAGATGTATAGACCAATCATGATTATTGAAGAATCATACAGCGTTGCCATTTGTAGCATCAAATAGACCGTAACTTATATGCGATTGATTATGACTACGTTTATATTCATTGCTAGTGCTGAAGCTAATTCAAGAGAAAGTCTTTGCCGTACATTTTTTTTTTATAATAAAATTGTATGACAATATGTAACGTGTAAACATAAACCAGAGTGTTTTTCTTTGAGGTTTCGTTACTCTAGTGACTTCGTGTATCATCCTTGTTTAATGTTAAATGAACAACAAGGGTACAACGATACACATTTCTGCAGCCCTAATGGGTCCTAAATCGATGTTATTTATGTAAATCGATGTCCTACTGAAAATTCTGCTGAAAAAAATAACTTTTTCAATAGCTGTAACTGTAACGAGTTATTTTTCAAGTCAATAACTTGTAATGATAATTACTCTTTGGGAGAAAAAAACTGTAACTCATTACTTTTACAAAGTAACTTTTCCATACTTGTCTCCTACACATATATGTATCAGATACTGCAAGCGAGTTGATAATGTTGACACAAAAGTGCTTAATCGTAAATAATAAGAAGTAAAATACAATAAGTAAGATTGACATTTATCGATTATCTTGATCGATGTGATTAGCAAGTTGATAAGAATTGGTAAAAATCTCGCTGGAATGTTACCCGCGCGCGCGTGATTTTTCTCTCTCTCTCTCGCGGACTTAAATAACTTTTACGCAAAAGGAAAAGTTTACCAAGTGTTGGGGAAGTCAAAATACAGAAGCGAGTAATGATTGGGGAGGAGGAGAGAGGAAGGCAAAGCGGTCGGGGACGGGGAGGTCGACGGTGAAAGCGAAAGAGAGTCGAGCGGTAAGATAGGGTCGGAAAGGAAATGAAAAGGTTGCAGACGTGAAGCGTAAACAGTCGAGGTGCGATTTGACGTGCACACTAGCTCGTTGGTGCGTGCGGGGGTCGTTGAGACGCGCTTTCCGCTTTAAGAATCCGCCCCGTAGAGGAAGACGGCGATGGCTGGAATCTGTAAATCTGTCATTGCGCCCGTATTCGTGCGCGGGATATGAACTTCTTGATCGTCGCATCCGCACCGCTTCGCGATGCGTTTCCTCGGATCTGAGCCGTTTCACTGTTCAGAGCTTCAGAGGGCCTGATTTGGTCCGTGGATCGGGAAAGCAATTTTGTCTCTTCAGAGTAATACGTATTCAAAACGAGTTCAAAGAAGTATCGATTACGATATCAAATTGCGAGATATCGAGATACGCATTGTACGAATATATGTATATAATATAAAAACAGCGTAGGGCAATAAAATCATAATAGATTCGTAAATCGATGTAATCATTGTATACACCCGCACACATATATGTATATAATAGACTTAAAAGAATAGAACTTAAGTTTTCTTTTAATTTTTTCGTTTTAAAAAAAAATTGAAAACAGATTTTTTGCGAATTAAGCTTTTCAAAAAGAGCGCGACAACGTTGATATCTTATAAAAATGTATGATATAAAAAGCTTGTCATCGTTTTTAATGGTCTCGAACTATGAAAATATTATTATTTGAAATATTTTTTTCATGAAAAAAATTTCGCGAGATGTTTAGAGGTTTCGTCACTTTTTTTCGCGTATATGTTTATGTATATACACACACACACACACACACACACACAATCGTGCACATGTGTACAATTTAACCAAGCTACACGAGAGCTTCTTCGAAAATTCAGAAAGCGTTGTGCCGTTTCGAGGATGTGGAAACTATAAAAGCTCTGCCACCGTGTACGCACGAATTCGTACGATCCGTAGTACGTGACGATGACAGATTCATGGTCTATGGTATGGTCCCGTCCATAACCTTCCTCCTGAATATATGGATGCACGCCCCCTCTTTCCTCCTTCCTCTTCTTCCTCTTCATCTACTGAGCGATTCATTTGTCGGTCTTTGATCCGCGACCAACAAGCCACTACCGGAAAATTAGAAAGATTTATTAAGCTCCTTCACGTATGCGTTACTCTGTCTATCGCTAATTTTCATTAGGTACATTCGATTTCATTTAATATTATCGAGATATAAACGAAATAGCGATAATGGGCGTTGCGAAGATCAATATAAATTGATTAATTCTTTTTTGTACATACATTAATAGCAACCATAAGAATTAATTAAGGAAGGAATAGAAGAAGAAACAAGTAATTTTTTTTAAAAGCCTGACTGTGCACAATTGAAAAATACAAGCTAATCGGAAGAAAGAACAGATCAAAGATTTCAACCTATCACAGAAATCATGTATTCTGGATAGGCTGAAATGTGTTATTACTTGTACTTTTCAAGCCTGCTCAAACTTAAATGAGAATTTTCCCGAAGTATGTCTAATACATGCTCTTCCGATCCTATTCCACACACGATTACTTTTTATAATAATATGTAGAATAAAGTATGTATATAATATTCCACTTAGCGTGAGCATTTTGATTCAGCGTTCGTTAACTGATGGTGAGAAAAAACCCAGTCAAAAATTGGATCCGTTAGAAAAGATACTCAGAATGACATGACGGGAGAATGAAAGATTCCAGACGCTTCCTTAAAAGTCACCGGTTACGCCTTCGCGATAAAGAGGGTTTGTAAGGACCAAGTGCATGTGAAAAAGGAATCTGCACACACACATCCTGAGAAATATATAAAAGATATAACTATATAAGAAAAATCAGCAATTATATTGTATTGAAGTTCATTCACTGCACATATATATGTATGTACAATTATTAGACAAATATTGCCTTATAATCTAAAATTAATTCTATAATTGTAATGAAAATAATTAACACTTTAATTAATTTTATTATAACAGTTAACATTATATGTATATTTGAAAATAATTTTGACTAATTGTCAGCGTTTTGTTATTAATTACAGCCTAAATTAATTACTAGCCTGCAACGAAAATTGTTTTAACAATTTTAACGTATATATACTGTTTTTAACGTATTTTTGTCTGTTTAACACGAATCCGTTTTCCAGATTTGGCTATCATCACGTCACAATTTTGAGGGAAAAGACATCAAAGAATTAAAAAAAAAAACACCATTTTGATGGTCTTTATCAATATATGTTGTATCGTACCGACAGCGAAATTTTTTCAAAATTTCATTAGTGTCACATGAAAGTATCAACTTTTAATTTTCAAACTTTTACCTTTAAATTTTATTTTTCGTTTCGATATGATTTTTCATTTTTGAGATATAACAATTTGAAAATGGCCACATATGTATAAGGTATTGTATTTTGTTAAAATTTCATATTGCTTTCTTATTTAATTCAATCCTCTTTGACACTAATTCTTATCAAAATTATGACGTGATAGCCTAAATTGAAAACCGAATTCGTGTTTGGCGTCTAAAAAACTGGGAAATGATTAAGTTCGTTCAAACGACGATCCAAGATTATATAAATTCATATAGGCTAGTGTTATTTCTCCTTTCGCGACATATGTATCTTGATAATGTGTAATTAAGAGATTGGCTATTGTTGTTTTTAACAAAAGAAAAAAAAATCTACGTAACTCATTTCTCTGAATTGACGATAAAGATTTTTCGTTGTCCTTCATTTCTCGACGTTAGTTAATTTGGAGGAGCTATCGCGAGTCGCGAGCCGGAAAGTGGTGTCGGTCGCTGATATCGCACGGTGGTGAGTGAGGGTCGCGGTTGACCTCTCGGTGAGGGTCAACTCTAGTTATATAGTCGCAAATGTCGCAATATACCTATAACGACGCAAAGATGAAAGAATATGGCAAAGAAGGGGAAAGGGTGTCTTTTTACTGCCGTGGCGCGGCGACGTCACGCGCCGTCGATAAGCATGGGCTTTTCTCTGTGTACTTGGCATCTCGCGCGGCTTTATATTACTCTTAGGGTTAAGGTGTCAAAAGTATACGACAAGACCTCCCTTGTCGAGGCACACACACTGTATTTTTCTCGTAATAACTATCGTACGTGCGACTACACAAAAGTCACTTACTACATATCTATATATATATATATATTACATATATACTTCACGCCACATAAAACAAGTTGATTTCGTAAAATAAATTGCTATTATACATTAATCAGCTGTAATATGTTTGTAATTAATATAATTAAGCTGGTACAATATATACATAGTATAAAGATATATGTATAATAATTAATGCAGTATGTATAAAAATTTAAGAAAAAATATATATTGCATTTACAATTAGTCTCTAAATTTCGTGGAATGTGAAAAAATCGCGATCAATTAACAATATGAGATACTTTATTATTAATTGATATATCCTGTAAGCGATATATACGTACGATACCTATAACTTGTCTATATATTATCGACAGTTTATTATCATTGTTGTAAGAATCAATTGTATATAATCCACAAGATCCGGTTATTATTTGTCAATACTTTGGCACACTTTGGTGCACTCGACGCGAACGAAGAGTTAAAATGTACGGCCCTCTAAATTCTCACTCCCAAAGAGTTAAAGTACTGTTGAAAGTTACTATTGAAAAAGAGTGAAAAATTTGTGACAAACTCTTGAATAAGATTTTCACTTTTCCTTTTCAAGCGAGATTTCTTTCCTTTGTGGAATGAATCACGGAGTGCAAAACGTTTAGTTAGAGCGGGAGAATGTATAGCCTCTGCACCGACGATCATTAAGCATACGCTTGTAATATGTTTACACAGCGTTGTTCCTCGCGCAGCCATCAATCACGGTGAACGTCGAGTCGGTCTCGTCATTCCACGGAGGTCTTAGACGCTCGAGTTCCTTTCTATCTCGCTTCGTTGCCACTCTAGCTCGTCATTTCCGACAGTCGTGATGTTAAACCATTGTCAACCGCTCGTGACAAACGTATCGTTCTTATAGCTTTAATTGCTATAATTTAACAGCGATCGATTAGTGTGCGATACTTGAAATACCGCAACATTCCACGTATTCAAAATTCTGAAAAATCTCACTTTCATATAAAAAGGAAGATTTTAGCTCAACTTGATAATAAATGAATCTTTATTATGAGAGAGAGAGAGAGAGAGAGAGAGAGCTTGTCTTATCGGAAAATATCTTTATGTATGTATACTATATTTTTAATATTAATATATTTTTATCAATGATAAAAATTTCAATGATAAAGATGAGAAAGATAGATTCGTCATGAAATCGCGCACGCGAAATTGTTGTGTTAAATGCCTGACAAAAGTTTATAGTATAGTATATATATATATATATATACTTAAACTTAAATAATGATAATTAAAAAAGATTTGCGACGAATTGCAAGAAAAAAGACGCAGCTAGAGTCGTTCGCTCTCGAGGTAAGATACATGCATATTCGGTTTCGTAGGAGAGGAAGAGTGAAGAGAGAATTTTGTGTTGAGGAGAAATAAATTGTGCATGTTTCACATTATATTTTATACAGTTTATTCTTCGTTTAGCCATAAATGTTCCTTCAATGCTGTCGTATGCTGTGAAGAATTCTTAAAAAGTTAAAGGCACAATATGGTAAGTACGATAGAGCCAAGCGGCATAATTTATTAAGGCACTTTTAGTAACCACGTTACTCTCACCAAGTGTCTCATGGCGCGTTTACTTTCTCGTCTTGGCTCGAGAACGTTTTAAACTCGTTCGGCATTTGAGACACCCAGTATAAATAGACGCACTTTGCTCCTACAAAAGGCACTTACTTCCACAACTTTGCCAGCAACGTCGATCAGTCGATTCGTTTCTTACGCACTAATTAATTTAAACGCTCCAAAAAGTGTACACTAATATCAAAGTGCTTTGCAAATAAGAGGTTTGCATTATCGGTTCTATATGTAGTTCTCCTTGTTGATAATTTTAGTAGGTACTGCATGCAGACAAGTTAGCACTTTATAACAATATGTCGGAATTACCAACGATGATATGAGCGTACTGTCTAACTCTCTCTCTAATTATTACTCTCTTAATATCACCAGATATGTATATTTATATGTATATACAGTATCACACGTATATATACATATAATATATAAATATGCGTGAGCAACGTATAAAAATCTGTTTTATTTTTTATTCAACTCGAACGTAAATTCATATAATAGGTTAATTCTAAGTAGAATTGTAAGACTTGTAAGAACTCGTGACTTGTAGAGTTGTAATTCTGTGCATGTCGTAAGACATATAATCATTTAAAAATATCTACGAGTCCTCGTAAATATTATTGCTTACAAGTTACGACTCTTACAATTCTGCAACTTAGGATAGACCCATAAAGTCAAATATTGGCACAATCTTTGGTACAAGTTGCATCATCAACAAATCGCGTAATCAGTAACAAGCATACCTCTACATATATATATATATACACACACACACACACGCGTGTGTGTGTGTGTGTGTGTGTGTGTGTGTGTGTGTGTGTATAATAATTTATCAATTACTATATCTTACTGTCAATTAAATAAGCTTGAATAAAAAATTGCCGTTACACGCAGAAATAAATATAAATATACATGTGCGCGTAAAATGTTCATCTTTTGAAATAATTGAAATAATTTTACGTGACCTGATTCTTTCAATACAATAATAATAGATTTGTAAGAGAAATTCAGAACATATATGCAATATTTTGATAATCCACTGTTTTTTAGGTCTTATCTTTTATGAGAGGTCGCGCAAGAAAAGTTGTTTAGCGTGCGTATTTTTAAAAGAGTACATCTGCAAGTCTAAAGTCACGTCAACACGTTTCAAGAAGGAAATTCTTGCGTTCCGTTGCATTAATTGTAAAAAAGCGTCGGATCGAGATGTGAAAATACGTCAAAACTATATATATTACGCGCGGTACGAACTGCGAATGATACGTATCACGTATCATTTTCGTCTCCATCGTTTAAGCGTGCACAAATTGATTGTTTTCGACGATTCGACATAAAAATCTGAAATATATTAGTTACATACGTAATTAGAGGCCGACGAAGGTAGAAACGATGAGATCGATGAGAACCGCACATGAGGGCGGCGCGCGGGCGCAGTCAAATTAATGATTATCGCGGTCCGTAGAGAGACGCGCTCGAATGCGGATGCTGCGAATGCATCGGATAATGAACCGTGTTAACGTGGGCCGATGACTGTCCATGATGGCTCGGATAATGCGTCCAATGGCTACCTGTTACGGCGCCCGTTGCGCCATAGAACTGATGGTGTTCCTGGGAGGTGGCAGCGGGTATTGCACCCGGAATCTGCATCGGCGCCGGAATCGGCATGGCGTTGTAACCGGATGGGAGAAGGGTATTTATGGTGGTACTCGCGGTACTCGTGACTCCCGTGGCTGGTCTTTTGGCAGGATTCGGCATCCCTGCACCGACGGCCGCCACGCCGTCGCACTCGTCCGATTCGCAATCCCGAAAACCCTTGGCGAATGGATTACTGGCAATCTTGAGCTGCGTTATCCGATGGTTCTGGTACGCGGTGACCGCGGTGAATCTAGTCTCTGGAAAGGAAAATGTCTTGAAGTTCTCCGTGCGAGGATCCGGCGCCGAGCCTGGTGGCGAAGGAGCGACCACTACGTGACAACGCGGCTGATAACGGTGCATCGAATTCAAGATAATCTGCAACGTAATATAAAACGCCTATAGAATTCCTTCAACATTAATCTTAATACATACATATATCTATAATAAACGTATATAAGAGATTATTGTTTCGAACAAAATAGTCACTCGAACAGTTCGATTAAACGCCAGATAATATACAATTTCATATGACAAGTAGTAGTTCGGTTCAATTTCAAATGGAAGAAGAGAAAAGAAGATTGAGTCTCTCTCTCTCTCTCTCTCTCTCTCTCAAAATTTAGAAAATTTGTAAATTTAAAATACTTTTATCTCCCTCGCCCTCCCCTTTTTTTAATACTTAAAAAAAAAATGTCAACTATAACGAAAGTTCGATCGTACACAGCGTTACAAATATTATGACAAACGTAAGGCGACAAACGGCGTTTTCACGCAGCCGATCGTGTGTGATGAGTACAATTTAGATAAAATCGCTTTCGTATATACATACGTATACATAGGAGGAAGCACATACATCTAGCGAGGAAAAAAGATACGAGGGAAAAAGAAGAGAAGAAATAGGAACACGTGAAGCTCGTATTCGATGGAAGGAAGGAGCGCCACAGGGGGGCGGTCGCAATGTTTGACAGCCACGAGAGACTCGGTGACTAATTAGTGTAAAAACTAACCTCCGACCCGTAATCCGACACCCTCGTCCTTTCCTTCGCGCACTCACGCGCATATGCCTCGTGTATGCCCTATTCGTGTATTGGTTTATGTGTATTGGTAGATTTATAAACGCGCACATAACGTTATACATATACACGCGGGGAGAGGAAAAGCGTGTGTGGCCTCCGAAAATTAGGATGCCATTTCCCGCGAGCCAACTTTTCACCGACAATTTTCTCTAACGAATCCATCCAATTTTTCTCTTGCTCGCAATAATTTCTCCTTCAGCACGATCAAACATTGAATATTGTGCGCTTTGTGCATTCCATAAATTATACGTATAATACATATAATTATAGTTATAGGTATACGTCACACTTTACGCAAAATTTTCCATCTGAAAATACCTTGATTCTTACGTATATATGATACTCTTACGCCAACTTTTCCTAAAATGTATTCAAACGTTATATCTTTGCAATTCTTTTTTACATTTAATACATTTAATACATTTACTATACATTTCGTACATATCGTAAAAAGTATTTGTTTCAAGTTAAATAGTATTGTAATACATAGATAATAGTCTTTTCTGAGAGCGAGATATAATGTTGTCTCTCCCGAGAGTACAATAATTATGCGGAAATTGAATGTTATTTTTATGTTATATTATATTTATCTCTGCAAATCTAGAATAAAATTTTTTTTAACACGATATCGAGATATCCGGAAACGCCTCGCGATAGTGAGTGTCAATTAAGGACGAGCGTCGAGGCGAGCATTCCTGAGCCGCCTACAGCGAGTTTTTATGATTTTTTTACGCGGCCTGGTGCCAGATTTTTCGGTACGCAATTAAAGGAACAAACTGCTCTGTGTATAGCGCGAGAAAAAGAACGACCTCTCGCCACGGGTCAGAGGTCCGTCCTCTCCTGCGAAAGAAGAGCGATACGTTCTTGGGAGAAACGCGAGTGGAGACTCCAAACTTTCCTCCTTCTTCGAGTTGAGGATGTTTCGAATGTCGAAAAATAAATCACGTCTCGAGAATAGACGTCGGCGAAGAATTTACGATTGCATAAATTTGAAACGTGATAAAGATTATGCCTGAATACACAGAGAGCAGTATATTCGGTTGCGAATAGTACTTAGAATTGGAAAGAAGACACGTACGATTTTACAAAATTACAAATATGTAATTACAAAAGTGTGTGACTTTCCAAGAATGTCTCTTCTCTTGCGCTCAGATAAATTTATAGTATAGAGTATAGATTAACGGTATAAATTAATCGAGCTCTCAATATTAAAGACAATAAGCAACTAAAAGCTAGTACATAGTTATTACTAATGTACGTTACAACTAATGTACGTTTCTTCTTTAATCTTCACCAATTTTATATAATTTCTATTCTAAATTGTGCGTAACAGAATGGAAATGCAAGTTATTAGTACAATCGATCTTACAAATCTTGAGCCTTGTTAAGAAGAACCGTTCACATAATGCGTAACAGAATGGAGAATTACTCTGACTAATTACGCCTACATTCAGAATATTTGCATTTAAATTTTGGATTATTAAACTTAATGTTATACCAGGAAGATGGCTGAAAAAAGCAGCTGAAAGCCGAAACGTACAAGTGAAATGGAAATATATGTACAAGTGAAGAATAAAGAAGAATTGTACATTAATAATAACTGTGTACTAGCTCTTAGTTGCCTATTGTTTTTATAGTAATATTGTTTTTTATATATTTTAGTATAGAAAGTTACAGAAACGAAATTACACAAAAAAATTAACGGATCACTTAAGTCTGTCTTATTCCGAAAGTAGATAATATTTCTCAAGAGAGTGTAACTTGATCGAAAATGATCGCAACGAGACTTTTGAAAAAGTAAGTATATTTTAAAGTTTCAAGTTTCTATTTTCGAAATTGGTAATTGATACTTCGATCTGATATTTTTATAAAGTTATAAGGATACAAATGGACATTGTTAAATTAAAAAATTTTAATTCCATGGCCTGAATATTACCTACTATCTCTTGAATATTACCTATTTTTGAAGGACTAAGTTAATTTTTTTGTATAGTGTATATATATATATATATATACATATATTTCGACAATTTAGCTCTCAAAGGCAAATAAAGATATAAAAAAAGATACTTACAGTTTTACAAGTGTTGTACAATGAAAAAAATGAATATTGCTAATAGCATTTAAATAAATCTGCTGTAACTTGAGATAAACAAACCTATAATACATCAAATTTTGATCGAGAAGAAAACATTTGATCAAGAATTATTTTTAAAAAATTTAAACTTATACCATATGCATGCAAGCAAGGCTGGGCACATTTCAAATATTTTAATGATGTAATTTGCCCAGCTCTGTATTCAAGATTGATATAATTGAGATTTAATTGAGACATAATTCGATATTGTATCGGATATATCTTGCATGTACAGAAATCTTATTTAGCAATGTTTGTCGCTAAACGATGGCGATATCCTTTTCGTATTAGGAAATATCTGGTCGAATTCGAGTTTTGAAAGCGAATGACTCGACCACCTGACCTCCTTCTATTAAACAAATTGCGATTGACACACGTGCTTATGGTGTTGGCATGTTGCGTCGTGTGATTTCGTTCATTGGTATGCCACGACATTGCGACTCAGAGAGTGTTTCACGATCGTATTCAATAATTATTTTCGGCTCCGTAGAATCTTTGCCCCGCAAGTACGTACCTACATACGCCCGCGTCGCTTCCCAGCAGACAATGTTTTTAAAACGTTTTTTAAAAATATTTATTTATAATGTAAAAAATACTTAGTAAATATTTAAAAAATATTTTTTAAATATTATGCGTTTAATATTGATTGAAAAAATCGAAATGCATTCACGATCAACGTTCTTCAAGGTTTTAACGATTTTTATATCTAACATAGAAGCATAAGAGACAATAAAAACAGGTCCTTTGATGTACGAAAGGATTGTGAGTGAGAAAACTCAATGAGAGAGAGAGAGAGAGAGAGAGAGAGAGAGAGAGAGAGAGAAGAGAGAATTTTTATGTATATGTACTTATAAATATACCGACGAAAAGTTAAAAAGTCTTTAATCCCCCTTCAGATCTTGCATACATTATTGTAATATGTTACATCAAATTTGAAAACGTATTATTGAAATTATTTAATTCTATCGCTATCGTTTGATATAGGTATATCATTTGATGTACACATAATGATATATAATTATATGTTGGATAAAGTCGACATTTTGAAAAAAATTAACTATGAATTATATTAATTATAATATTAAGTATGAATTACTTATTAAAGAGTGCATGAATTTAATTGAAATAAATTTTTTTAAACACATATATATAAAGGATTTCGATAAAATCAGGTGCGAATAAGGATTAGATAATAAGCAAAAAAACAAAGAGATTTACACTAACGGAATACTAATGTCTTCTATGTGATTAATTCTTCTAAACTGATATTATTATTATACCCCCCCCCCTAGCTTTAATATTTTCAAAATTATTCCTAATACTTTTATTTCGATTTGATTGAATAAATCTGATCATAATAGGAATTATTAATTTGTAACGTGTTTATATTTCAATCTTTATATTTATGCTATCATATATGTACCATATACTCAAATGTATTATATACTCAAATTATCGTGACAAGTATAGGCTTATTATTATACATATATGTACATATTTATTATGCCTCGTAAGCGTTGCACTTGACAATAAATTTTCGTAATCGATTCCGAATCAAGATCGGACGTCGCACGATGTCAGAATAAACAGATATGCTGACCAACGCTATTCTTTCTCGGTATAATACTCGTTACAAAAAATATGGTCTCTTTCCCAGGGCTTATAACTCGCGCGCAGTTTACATTACATCTGTTTACGTTATTTTACACACACGACACTCTCGCGCGGTGAGAGTAAGGAAGGCGAGAATAATACGTCGCAGAGACAAAATATCTCGAGCCATATGAATAGCATAAAACTTTAAACGCATGTGATTAGATAGCTGTTGTATAATTACCTATACCTATTTTCTATTTCTTTCGCCGCGAATTTTCGAGCGAAGCTTTTACATTGTAAGCGACGTAATCAAAATTTAATTCTTGTAAAAAGATTAACGATTAGAAAATATAAGACAGAAGTTAATAAAAAAAATGGAGAAAATGTTAATTGCGCGTCTTATCTATAGTAAGTATAAGAAGACAAAATATAAAATAATGTATAGTATAAAAAGAAATTATTAAAGAATCTTTTATGGGGGTATATAATTTTTTATAGATTTCTTAAATATTTTCAGTACAATATAACATTTCAAATCGTCTTTAGCAGCCATTAATTTCAATTATGATTGTATCGCTAATTATTTTCAGACAACCGGCAAGCAACGAGTGTTAATTAATTATTGTTAGTGAGAAAGGACGAAAATCTCAAAGACTCTGCAGCAAGACACTTATGCGACGTTAATCTATATTAATCTATATGTATAGGCGGCGTCTTTTAAACGGTAGAAGAATCCTCGTGAAAACGTCGTTTCGTGCCGCTCTCCATAATTTCTCGTGAGCGACGCACTCGTATCTTAGGTCAATTAAGACGAACTCGTGCGTAAACGACAAACACGTGGAAATCCTGACATCTTTCATTCTACTTTACTATGTAGATTACATCGATGTAGAAAGCAACGATACGAAGACGTCGCGTAATTCAAGCGAAAATGGTTCAACACCGAGAGATTCAAAGTCGTGAAAGAATAAGATTTTATCACAGGCAAAATTGGAAATGTTATTTTTTATTAATTAAATTAAATTAAATTAATTTTAGTTTTTTCGCAAATAAAAGTGAGATGATATTAGTTGTCCTTGGTTGAATTCTGCAATATATTTTTCAAATAAATCGGAATAATTTATTAACGGCGCGTATTGTAAAGAAACGTAACTGCAACGCCCACGCTTCATTGTTTGTGTCCGACCGGATAAGTTGACGGATTAGTGTGACGAATAGAAGTTGAGAAAGAAGTTGAGAAAGAATCAATCAGAATAAAGCATAGACTCACGTGTCCATTATCGTCAAGCTGATTGTTAGTCAATTTCAACTTGTCGAAGGAAATTGGCTGCTTCATCCAATGAGCGCCACTCGCAGGACTATCGGGATGCACGTGGATCCTAGGGGGTGATATGGGATCAGCGCGACCGGCTACGACCCAGGCACTGCTGTGGAAAGCATATCGATACCTCTTGTCATCGCACGGGACGAAATCCATCACCATCAGATATTCGGTGTTGGGGTCTAAGCCGAACAGTCGACACTGTCGATCAGCAAAATCATTCGTATATGTGTATATATATATATATATATGTATATATATATATATATATACATGTCGCATCACATCGCTTCGACGAATAAGGTTTTCGCGTCAATTTCTGGTCAATTTGTCTGTTTGAACGAATGAATATCTGCACGAACGTGAGATGTGCTCACCTGAAACGTGGGGAACATTCTTCGTCCGGCTTTCGTAACAATCATCTCGGTGCCAAGCTGATGGAATTCCTCCCAGAGCGGCTTCGCCTCCAGAGCGGCGCCAGCACCGAGCAGCGCCGGATGGAGCGGCCTTTTCGCGCTTGATTCCTCGACGGAGGACCCACTATCCTCGCTCGGATGATGGTCACCGTGATGACTATTGTTATTGTTACTATCGTTGCGCGATTCCATCGTGGCAGATCGCGGGGAAATCGCCGGGGGATTCGCCGAATGAATCGGCAAAATGGCCTTCATCGGATGATTCGGACTGCGAGATCTCTTTACTCTTCCGGCGCTTTGCAAACAGGCTGCGAGAAATCAATACAAGATACGATTCAACGGATAGATTGATGCTCGTATCGTCACTTGCGTATATCTTTCGCGATTAAATCGCGAGATGAGAACGAGTATGTCTTTTATTTTAAAAAGAAAGTAAAGTGCCTCTGTTTCATTTTGTTAGCGTCGCTGCTTTACAGTTTAATACGGGAAAATTGCGAAAAATAGTTAGTGATTAGTTGATCTATAGATTTATATCTAAATTAGACTTATTCGTAATTTAGATTTATTAAAAATACTTAACAGATCAATACCTCAAAAATTTCTAAAGCTTATGTTCGCAATGTTATAATACGTACGTTGCTTTTACTCTATACTTTTACTAATTGTTTCGCACATGTATCTAACACGTACATCAACTTTCATCAGAGAGAAAAAGAATACTAGGAATGCACCGGATCGTAAAATTATCAGATATCGGATATCCGAAAAGAATGTAACATCAGATATCCGATCGGATTCCGAGACAATGTCTAAAAAAAAAACTGAGTAAAAAAAGAAAAAAAAAGGGAGCAAAAAGGAAAAGGGACTGTAAGAGAAAAATAGTGATAATAATTATATAATTATAATGATGTAAATATTATTAATATAATATAATTATATTATAAAATAATATTAATTGTTTGCAATACAGTTCAACATTAGTAATCAAAGTTTGATATTAATAAATTTTTCATTATGAATAATAACATTTCAGCATTTTCCGGTGACAATCTATTTCGATTATCAATATAATCAATTTTCCTGTGCTGAAAAGTCTTTCCGAATGCACGGAAGATGATGAAGCACTAAAATATTTCAAAAGTTTTGAGATTTGGGTACTCTGACTCATGAAACATGAATTTTTTACCATGTTAAGGGATCTACATTTCTCGGTGATAGAGGTTCTGTCAGATATTTCATTAATTCAGCATCGTAAACTGCAGTAATTTTCTATTTATGCATCAAGCGCTTTATACGTAATCCGGAACACGGATTTTTATCCTACTATTTTACGTCTAATGAATAATAAAAATAGAATGACACAATAGCGCTGATACTGTTGATATCGCTTACCGAATGCAACCTTAACTGAATTGCACAATTTATCTTTTTTTTTACCAAGAAAGAAAAAAAAAGAGGAAAGACGAACTGTGTATGAATTTGAGCTGAAAAGAATAGAAATCTACATCAACGCAAACTTTCAATATGAAATTTCAACCGTATATATTTCCGGATACTAACGATATCCGATCGGATAGTAAAAAAGTGCTGAATAATACTAGATATCGCGGATACTTTTCGGATACTTTCCGATGCATTCCTAAAGAATATTACCTATGTGCAAAAAATGCAACAATTAATATAAAGTAGTATGTATAGAAAGACACACGATAAGGTCGCTTTGATCTTATCGATCGTCGCAATCAGTGACAATTACTTAAACGTTCCGCGTATTACTAGTAGCAGATCGAGTAACGCAATTTTTAATTAAAAAAATAACATTTTTTTCTATCTGTCATTCACCTTCCATTTGTTGCATGGGCGACGGTACAGCGGGCAGATGCTGCTGTTGATGTTGTTGTTGTTGCTGCTGCTGCTGTTGCTGCTGCTGCTGCTGCTGTTGTTGCTGCTGCTGCTGCTGCTGCTGCTGCTGATGATGATGATGATGATGATGGTGATAATGATGCGCCGACCATTGCTGGTAGCAGCAATTATCAGCGGTGATTTCGCGTCGTTGCTCGTGATGTTGCGATTGCATCGTCATCAATGAATGTCAGTTATTACAATTAGTATTGATTACGTGACGAAAAAATACAAATTATTCACATGAATCCATATCGCGAAATTTACTTCAACTTGGTGCGTCTTGTGGTGCACGATCCTTGGACATAATTTCCAACGTAACGAAAGATTTAATAACGCAAGACGACACCATTCGCACTCGCGGATTAATTTCATCATCATAAGTATATAGTAGCTATCCTTGGAAGTTTTAGAGCATGGATCGATTCCCACGCGAAAGTGTGAACGCTTGGACCGGTCAGAAGACGCGCACTTTATTGAAAATTATTGTTCGGATGATCTGCACGACTTCACCTCACCTTCGTCGTGATATACGACGTGGGTCAATCGTGGGCCGATGATGATATGATCGTTGGCCGCAATCCGCGCGTATATCGGCATCTCGGTAATCCGCTTTCGAGAGCGGACTTTCATCAGGATGTAGGAAAGTCTCGTTTTCCGAACTTTTACCCCTCCGTTGCGAACACGTTATTAATGCCGTGAATATAATATAAAATATAATGTAAATGTGAAACGAGCGGATTTCCTCAGCGGCTTCCCATTGAAAGAAGATCCGACCGTGATTTCAGCGGGCGCCGCCGTGACACCGGCGTTCCGATCTCGACCGAGTGCCCGACGAATACCCGATGTCTCGGCATCGTCGAGACGGAGAATGAGATCGTTTCGCTTTGTCGTCAACAGGACTTGTCCTCACCTCCGTGTCCGGACGTTGACAAGGACGCTCAAAGCCGCTCAAAGCTGGGCCGCGTCGCGTCGCGTCGCGTCGCGCCACGCGAATCCCGGATGAATCGGAAAGAACTCGCCCGAGGCGACTACTCCGTTCTAGCTGCTTATCATCGCGACATCGTTCTCTTTCTCCGAGACAGCTTTTCGTTCCGTCTCGATCTCTTGGCTCCGCTTGCATTTGGAGAACCGTCCTAAAGAAGGAGAAGGATGAAACGCGAGAGCGATGCGAGAGGGAGGGGTGCGAGAGGAAGAGAAGAGAGGAGGGCTTCTCCGAGGATCCTCCTACACCGGCGTCACCGGCACCCACCAGTACCCACCAGCACCCACCAGCACCCACCAGCACCCACGCTGCCTGTCGCTGCCGGCTGCTGCCGGCGCGCGGTTGGACGGCAATCGGATGCTGCACGAATCTTGTGGCCTAGCTCTTACTCTTCTTCGATGCCAGAAGGCGGAGCCTTCTTCTCACCGAGCCAGAAATGTGTCAGGGGTAGGTAGGTAGATAGGTAGGTAGATAGGTAGGTGCAATGGACTCAGGAATGGGCCTTTCCATTCTTGACATCCGAGAATAAATATTTCTATTTTATGTTCATACATATTATACGTATACATATACATATACGTAGCTTTTCACATACCACGTGCTCCATTATCGAGAGCGCAATCGAGAAGAAAAGAAGAATGCGACGATTCTAGGTGAAAAAATAAATTGAAAATGAACAATATTTTTTCCTTTGTGAAACAAACGCTTGCTTTCGAAGCATTCCACTTAATAAAAAATTAGAACAGAGAGAGAGAGAGAGAGAGAGAGAGAGAGAGAGAGGGGGGGGGGGGAACGTGTCCAAAAAGGGCTAAATTGAGGTATCTTCAATTCAATCACAAATTCTTTTCTTTTCACAGAGTTATTTAATAATACTTGTGTACTACGTACAGTTGTATAGTGCCGAATGAAATATAGTAGTAGTACATCTATGTACTGTAACATTTTTCATTCATAGATCCACATGATTCATGCTCGTGCATGCTCTCGCTTCAACATTCACATAAATTCTGCAATCTATCAATATTGTATAATATATTAATGCGCGCGCGTGCGCGTGCGTGTGTGTGTGGAGAGGGGGTAATATATTTTAATATAAATTTTTATTATCGGAAACGAAAGCTTTTTTTAATATTTTCAACGTATAAGATCGTTAGTCTTTTATTCTTCATCTATAAAACTTTTTTAGACCAATCTTTTTAATATCATGTGCAAGAGAAAAAGTTCGACTTAGCATTTTGAACAAATGCCATGACAAGTCGGAACCTTTATACGTATAAAAAAATGCAGACGTAATATAAATAATTGATAAAACAAATGGAGAATTAAAATATGTTAATTTGTTCATTTTTCTGCATAGAATAGTTTCTCATCTATACATAAAATCTATACATTTAAAGTATATCGATGAATGTTATTTCAAAAGAAGAATCAATTTCGTGAAAAATATAAAAATGGTACATGTTATCGAAAAGAAGGAAACGATTATCGATTTCTTTTAAAATTAATTATTTCACCTATGTTTGCAGATAAGCTTGATTATTCTCCTATTGTATACGTATTGTATACGTATTGTATACTCTCTTTTCTTTTGGAAAAAGAAACAAACGAAGGCGCGTCAAGAAGATACTTCTTGTATGTCTCCTCGTATCTCGCGGAGTTCGCGCTGATTTGCGCAATTCTCGGTGACTAATCTGCTCTTACAATCTTAGATCGCATGTCATAACGTGCTTTTATTTCTCCCCTTCACGATACTTTTGGCGTTTCGTTTTGCATCTCACGACACTTTAGTCAGTTTCTTAGGTAACAATTTTGTTTGTGCGTGAAACAGTGCTTTTGGCATATTCCCTTTTGATCTTTCCAAGCCCTCCCACGATACAGCGCGGGCACGTCTCCACTTTTGTAATTGTTTATTAATAAATACAACACTATTTATATACATAACATTGTTAATAACGCTTACATGAGAATGATTATCAATAAGTAGAATAATTATTTGTTATAATTATTTAGAAAGATAAACAAGTCGAAAATCTTGGCCGGCTCGTTATGATTTTATTTTTGGCTAAATTTATCATTTGTACCTATGATACACTTGGTGTGAAATAAAGATCGAGCTGATTGATATATACTTTTGTACAGGCTTTGAATATCGGAAAGTTGAATATTTTAATTACGGTCCCTAGTCTCTATACATGCCTCCCTTTTTTTCTGCTTTTTTGTTGCTATCTCCTTCCTTTTCCCATTTTCTCGTACTCCATTAAAAAAAAAAAAGTTTTATTACGCAACTAGACTAGACATTTTACTTGCTAACCACTATTTATCTTAATATTGTTCTCATTGTATTTAAATTGAACCCTCTGGAATTACTAAGTAACGCTAACGAAAGTGCGTCGCAAGGAGCTTAATAATGATTGGTGTTACCGGTTTAGCCCTTGTACATACACGTCTCCCTCCCTCCCTCCCTCCCCTCTCTCTCTCTCTGAATGTGACATAGGTAAAGTTACATATGCCAGAACAATTGTGTCCAACTGAACATGGCGAGATTAATAGCAAACTTGAAATTACTCTCATTATATACATAATAGACGTATCTTCCACGAGCGGATACACATACAAGAATAAACAAATGTTACGAGCGTACGCTTATAATATTATACATATATATTATAAATAGTACCTGTTATGCGTTCGTTCGATACATATACATACGAGATATTCTGATGAACGAGATCAAGAGTGACACATCGCATGCAGTTACTCGCTTCAAGGATAGACTTTGGAGCGAGTAAAATTCAACCCAAATTCACGCATGTGAGAAATGATCGCGTCGGGATGATGGATGTGATATATCGACTAAAGAAATATGATACATATTTTTATGTGAATTTTATTTATAAAAAAGAAATGTACAAGTATGAAGAAAGGGAAACTAAACATGATCGATCTCAAGATCCCGTGGATAAAATCCTCGCGTCAGATAAGTTTTTCGTAACTATCGTGTTTTTCTTTCGTACTATTGATGATGAATCTATGCATTGTGGTCAATTGTGGCTAATAAGATCAGTTTAGGAGTGGAATAAAAAAGGAAAAATGAATAAAATGAATGTGAATTAATGCAGGGGAGCGAGAGAAAAGAGGCGTGTGTGTGTGTGTGTCTGTGTGCGTATGTGTGTGCGTGTGTATGTGTGTGTATATGTGTGTGTAATATTAACAATAGTAATGATCCTGTTACAGGACTGTCACGAGCAGATGATGGAAAATGCTCCAACTGCAAGATTTCTTCCTTTTCGTATTATTTCGAAAATTAGAATCACCTATCATCAATCGTTATACGATGCGCGTGTGCTCATTTACACCACATGATTAATATCTTTCTGTTTATACACGGACATTGGCCTAGTTTCCACCGAGGATTTAAATCAGATCAGAATGTAAGAATCAACCAACTACAGTTGAGTATTCCTTTACAGTCGAACAAGGGAATGCTCAACTGTAGTTAATTGATTCTTACATTCTGATCCAGTTTAAATCCTCGGTGGAAATTAGACTAATGTAGCATCGTTAAAATTAAAATAATCCAGAGAAGCTTTGCCACCATGATAACTGCGATAAATATTCCCGTTCATCGCGAGACAATATAATGTGTATATTAATAATTAACACTTTGACACACTTAAACCAAAATCTCCCCTCCCGTCCCCCCCCCCCCCCTCTCTCTCTCTCTCTCTCTCTCTCTGTATTTCACAATTCACACATATATAAATGTATATTTATAAAAGTAGGTATGACGTAATAGATGTCGTTTACAAATTTGTGCAACTTACAGAAGTACCAAGCTATAAATATCTATTATATTTTAGGGAATTAAGTCTAAATGATGGCTACTTTATTATTTGTGTATCGATATCTTCGTTAATAGCATACTTACATAATGAAACGAGAGTGTGCACGTGAATGTATGTGTATATGTGTGACACAATTATCATATCGATTTTTCTCACAGCGTAAAGTGATCAAAAAAAATGTCACGTCCTTTCTCGATTAATCAGACACTTGACGAGTGTAAATGCAAATGATGAACAAGCTACAAGATGCAGATGTTACGATTGACGAATAGGAAAGACGAATTATAGCAAAAGTGCCTGTCTTTCTTTTGTTCTACTTTTTATTTTTCAATTGTTAAGAATATCGTGAAAACCACGTAAAATTCTCTCTAATTTTATGATCGATCGATTGGTTTCATCACTACTATTTTGTTTTATACGATAACACATTTAGCTACAACATATGCACTATTACTTACTACTTTTGATAAACTCTGTGAAAAGCAACGCCCCTCCGGATTTTCCGATAAGATGTAATTATTTCCACACAGGCTTCGTAGTCAATCAAAAATAATAATATAATAATAATAATTATTATTATTATAACTCACACCTCTTTCTCTCTCTTTCTCTCGCGGACCACACACACCCACACACATACGCGCACGCACGCGCACCCATACACACATACACACACACACACACACACACAAAAGGTCTTAATGTCTCGATGGATAGATGTCGGGTTGGGCGGTAGCAGTTCTAAGCATCGCATTCGAAAAGATAAATCTAAGGACTTCACTTCTTCTTATTTTTGTTATTCGCACCCCGCGGTGGTGTTACAGGCCGTCCAGCATTGAGACCACCATAGGTGAATTTCCTCTTATCGGCCGGTTTTAAAATTTGGAAACTGCACATGAGAGTCTCGTCCACTGACATCATGGCACCTGCATTGTCAAACTCGCCGCAGTAGTTCGGAGCCGAGAACAGAGTCACCAATTGTCGTTTGGCAAAAAATTCGTAACCATCTTCCACCACCTGAAAAATAATTTTCCATTTTTAAAAAGCATCCCATGAACAAAGTATCCAATATATATACGTATATATTAAAAATCTGTTTACCTGATGTGCACGGCATATAAGATCAAAATCATGCTTGTGCAAAAACTTGGCAACGACTTCTGCGCCGAAAGTGAAGGATACACCACGATCATTTTCGCCCCAACCCATAGTGTCTTTATCGGGATCAGACCACAATAAATCACAGAGTAATCCTTGATCAGGTACATCTGTCGGTCGCATGATACGTCTGATCTGTTCCATGCTTTGAAGATCCGGACTCAAACCTCCATGGCAACAAAATATCTTCTCGTCTACTATCGCAGCAACAGGTAGGCAATTGAAGCAATCAGTAAACGTTTTCCATAGTTTAATGTTGTAACGACGTTTACCTAAAACATAATTTTATTAGTCGAAATAGCAAGATGAACTAACAACTGTAAAAAGAATATCATGAGGAAGAATATTTATGAAAAAAAAAAAAAAAAAATATATATATATATATATATATACACATACAAAATACCCACATTCATCATAAAATCCATATATCCTATTAATGGATGCGCATTCATGATTTCCTCTTAACAAGAAGAAATTTTCTGGATACTTGATCTTATAGGCAAGAAGGAGACAAATAGTTTCCAACGATTGTTTCCCTCTATCAACGTAATCTCCTAAGAAAAGGTAGTTGCTTTCGGGAGGAAAACCACCGTACTCGAACAATCGTAACAAATCATAATATTGTCCATGAATATCACCTTACAAACAAAATTGTACAATATCAATGAATAAAGTCAATATTAAATGACTAAAGGTAACCAAAATTATATAGATGTAGCTTTCCTTGGAATTGTAGTTTGATGCTTATTATGCTTATTTGCTTACCACATATTTTCAATGGTGCTTCGAGTTCTAAAAGGATGGGTTGTGATAGAAAGATTTCACGTGACTTGAGACACAATCCTCTAATTTCCACTTCTGTCAACTGAACATTTTTACCTGGTCTTGCGCCTCGTACTAAACAATGGAAAAAAAATGTGAAAATTATATACATTGTAAGCGTAAATTTTATTTTATCTCCTACCTTTTCTAACATAATTACTAAAATCTTTTGATAAAAGAATGAGAGAAAATGTCAAGTATCTTTTCGTTAGTCATTTCCGTGTTACTATATTGCAAATATTGTCCGAGATAATCTATTTCCTTATCTTTAGTTTTTTCTACAAGAATAAGTATATGCAAATAAGAGATAAACAATTTCATATTTTTGAGAAATATATACATTATATATATATATATATATATATATATATATATATATATATATATATATATATATATATATATATATATATATATATTGTATATCTCGATAAATCGCTTTACATCTCAATAGATATATTCTCATATTCCAACATAAAACTTGAAAGAATTTACAGAGTCGGACATTTAAGAAGCACAAGTTATACAAAAAGAATGTAACACAGTGTATAAATAAGAATCTTATCTCGGGGGGAGAGAGAGAGAGAGAGAGAGAGAGAGAGAGAGAGAGAGAGAGAACGCCTGCCTTTGAAACTTTTTCACGCTCCTGACGAATGATTTCAAAGTAACAATAACGCGACAAAATGGCTTGGCCTAAGACAGTACTCTCCCGAATATATAACAAGATTCTCTTCATGGGACTAATCATTTCGCCGTATGGTTGGCAGGACGGCAGGACCTCGCCCTGCTCGGCCAGAAATCAGAATCGCGACGAGGCGTACATAGTACGTGTACGATATTGTGAAATAAATGTGCATTTTTGTGTAAACAAACTAATGCGCGTGCTATTCGATGACGAGAGTCGATCGGAACGCATTCATCATTTTCGAAGACATTGCGTAACGCCAATGGAACCAAGATTAATGGTCGGGATGGCGTTTCGATATGCTCTTGAATAGTGTGTGCGTGCGTATGAGAGAGAGAGAGAGAAAGAGAGAGAGAGAGAGAGAAAGAGAGAGAGATGAATAGACCAGCAGCAGGAATCGTCGTGGCACATCAGAGAGCATAGCGAGAAAAATCGCGGACGCGAAGGAAGGAATGAAGGCGCGGGGATGAAAGGAGTAAGAGACACACACACACAGGCGAGGGGAAGGCCAGAGGGAGACGGGCGAGCCGAGCGAGCGATGTACGAGATTGTACACTCTCCCACCCTTTCGCTCCTACGTAGCGATCAGCATAGAGCAGCGATCGACCAGCTTTACCTTCCAAGAGACGAGCTATGATGTTGTCGATGTTCAATTTGTCGGTCTCAGCCATCGGGCCGGAGTGTCGTGCGCGTTCCAAACTTGACACGGAGCACCTTAGTACAGAGATAAACGTCGATTCACCGAAATTTCTCACTTGTGTGCCGTACGAGACGGAATCGCGCTCGCAGCTCGCAGCTTCGTACAAGTTACTCGCAATGGCCGTCCGGAATCGCGCCGCGCGCGCACACTCCACTCCCTTTCGCCTCTCCACTTCACTGCACTTCACTTCACTCCACTCCACTTCACTTCTCCCGCTCTCCCGTCTGCTCACGTCCTATGACCTATGTAAGTATATACTCGCTTCCTCGAACTCGAACACACTCGCAAGTCGCAACTCTCGCAACATGCGCGCCATCACACCTTTCGATTCTGAAAGTGCCGTTGTGCTTAGCGCAGTT
This sequence comes from Acromyrmex echinatior, assembly GCF_024713525.1. Taxonomy (NCBI): domain Eukaryota; kingdom Metazoa; phylum Arthropoda; class Insecta; order Hymenoptera; family Formicidae; genus Acromyrmex; species Acromyrmex echinatior. The sequence goes on from NC_141867.1 coordinate 145,852, forward strand.
GGCGGGCGTGACAGTCGGCCAATGTACATCGGACAGATATTCATAGTCCACTTTTGTTTCAAAATTATCTTAAGGGGATGCGAAGTCGTTATTATCGAACTTGATCGAAGTCGATAAAGATGCAGACTTTTTAAATTCCAAATTCGATAATGGTGACGTTTTTTATTCATTTCTTACATTATATCTTGGGATCGATTCTGTATCCTGAAACAAGATGAAAATTACAAAAATAAGCGAATTTACCACAATACTAATAATTTCTTTGGTCAACATCTAGTAAATTTGCTCACTTTTATAATTTTCACCTTGTTTGAAGATACAGAATCGATCCTCTGAGATGACAGCTGTACGAGCCAAAAGTGAATTTTTTAACTTTTTTTCGATTCCCTCATGAAATCCAGTGCTTCTATTTGTGCGTACTTTAATTTATGTAATAACACTTTTGCAATCCGTAAATCCAATTCGGAGATTTTTCACCATGTGAAAATGTCAATAATACAGACGACTTTAGCATCCCCTTAAGACACTAATACGGCCCTCTGATTGGTTCATGACTTCTTAAGGCTGTACTTAAAACAGTCTTGAATATAAAGCCGGCGACACACAATGCTTGCTTTCCTGCTGGACTGCTAGTTGAACTAGAATCTTGCCACCGTATTGGTTGCGGTGCTGTATCAGTGCCAGTATCGCAGCCAATACGGTGGCAAGATTCTAATCCAGAAGGAAAACAAGCATCATGTGCCGCAGGCTTAATATTTGACTATGGCTGGATTCGGACTTCGGGCAGACCCTTAGGGCTGCCGCATAAAAAATTCCGTGTATAACACTAATGCTCGTATTTATAGTCAGGCCTTATATTTAAGGCTTCCTTAAATTTATCTTCAGATACACTACGAATTATTTCATTGGCTACTGAGTATCTAAAGATTTAAGGAAGCCTTAAGTACAAGATCTGAATACGCGCATATGTGTAAACTTCAACCGGTTGAAATTTAAATCGTTGAAATTTAATTCGAAATTTAATTTAATTTAATTTAATTTAATTTTTTTTAGTCGAAATTTAATTCGCTCAAATTTTGTTTATTTTAATTGTAAATTCTTACGTTAATGTGAACGCTTTACTATTAATTGTAAGTAATTCAAGCTCAGTGATATAATAAAAAATAGATTGATTCGATAGGATCGTTTTACAGATTAATGAAAATAAATCTTAAAATTCGAAAAAGCAAAGTCGAAAAATATTCAATGTTTCGATATAACTTTGAATCGATTGTCGAATCGACTGTGACAGCTGCTGAATGCTGTCGAAGCCAAACGGACCAGACCAGAACCACCGACCGGATGGTACGGACCAATACGGATGAATACGGACGGAAATACGGAACAATACGGATTACCACGTTTACCACGATACCATACATCATCATACATACAAATACGTACGCGATTGTCCGATTGTCGGCGAGCGTATAAATTTATTTAGCATTTTATAGCTTCCTGGCCAGTGTCGACAAAAGATGCCGGAGAACGTGGTACGTACATATATTTTTTTAGATAGAATCTTTTCCCTCTTCACGTTTTTCATTTAAAGTAAAATTTAGATCGGTCGATTAAGCACGAGGATTTAGATTGCGTCGCGATCAACAATAGGTTATGTTACGTATTATTTCGAAATGAGTGCGTTTTAAATAGACGTTGTATTTTCTTCGATAACATTGTTTTTATCTCAATTTTTTTACAGTTTTTCTCTCGTATATGTTTGGAGACGAATGAGAATTAATTCATCTCTTTATATTTTTTTTAGTCCAATAAAAATTTTTTAAACTGCAAACTTATACTTCGATTGGAATATATACCATAAAAGTAGAAATGATTTCTTTTCTTTTTTAAGCTAAATGGTGATCGTATCGAGGTGAATGGTGAGCCTCAAGATAATGATGAAGAGAATATTGAAAACGACGTTCATTTTGAACCTATAATTTCATTACCCTTGATAGAAGTATCCAATAATGAAGAGGACGAGATAGAAATGTTGAAGCTGTAAGTTAACTTCTTAATATACACCTATGAGTCATTCGTATTCTGTGCATTTCTTTTCTTTGAAATACTAAGCACCTGGTCAAATACCGAGGTCTCTCTTCTATTCCCAAAAAAGTATTTCTAAAAAAAGGTAGAGTCCAGTTTTGTGTTTTTTCAATGCCGGCCTCAATTCATGCATATCCTTTAACAAGAACAGCTCCAAAGTTCATCTCTGAGTCACAAATGACCCATCCTGTGTACAGAGTATACAATTTTTTGTAAATAAAAAAATTTTATTTTTTTCTTTACTGAAATATTTCGCGAATTACTAAAAAAAGAATTTAACATAATGGTTTTTAGCACTTTTGTGTTATCTGTAATGTTACTAAGAATATTTTCCTAATAAATTACAAGTTTTTTTTAACACAATAACAATAATAAAATACATTGTTTAAAATATAAATGCAATATAGCTTCAATTTATAGTCATTCAAGCATATTAAAAAAAAACATTTTCAGGTTACTAAATTTTTTCAACAGCCGATACTTGAATTATTTTTTCATTCGTAGTTTGGAATGTCAATTTTAAGATTGAAACATATTTTTTTCTTTGAACATTTTTGTTTCAAAGTTTTACATTTTTGTATGAAAAAGTACATTTTTTTCTTATTTTGTAAACTATTTAGTTATAACAATTTATATACAATTTGTTACAAATATACAACTTTACAAATACTTTCTAAAGATATCAAAATATATATAAAAATCGCTTAATAATTTTTATACGCTTATAAAAGTGATGAGAAAATTAATTCAGAACACGAAATCCATTGTGTGAGGATGCCAAAAACTAAGTGTTTACTAAGGTTCATAAGAATTTTCATTTTAAAGAAAACAATTAACAATGTATATGCATATACTTTATGTACGTTTTTATATTTTGTAGACGGGCTAAGTTATATCGTTATGATACGTCGAGCAATCCTGCGGAATGGAAGGAACGTGGCACAGGAGAGGTCAAACTATTAAGACACAAAACGAAAAATACAGTTAGAGTAGTGATGCGCAGAGACAAAACTCTCAAGATCTGTGCGAATCATTTCATCACTCCATGGATGGAATTGAAACCAAATTGCGGCAGTGATAGAGCATGGGTTTGGAGCGTACTTGCTGATTACGCTGATGAGCAACTCAAGCCAGAATTACTTGCGATACGTTTTGCAAATGCCGAAAGTGAGTTCTCAAGTGCTATATTATAGTTTTTATGTATAAAGTATAACTATCGCAAACTGTATTATCGTGTATTATCGCTAATAGTATCATAATAATATCGTAGAATATTTACTTGTTTTATATAGATGCGTCAATGTGGAAGGAAACATTTGAAAAAGCTAAGAAGATTGTAGGATCCGAATGTGAGATTTATGCTGGCAAAAGCAATTCGGAACAAAAGCGTATTGAAAGTGACAGCGAATCCAGCAGTGATGTAAGTTATAGCGAGAGTACTGATAACGAAGATCAAATGAAATCGTTGAAGCGGACTGAAGACTGTGAAGCGATTTCTCAGCAAAAGGATATCGAGAATGAAACGCTGGAAGAGAAACAAGTAATAACGAATGAAGAAAAAATAATCAACGAGATCGCAAAGTTAAAAGTAAAAAATGAAGGTGAGAAACAATAATTGTATTCGGTGACACGAAAAAAAAAATATATATATATATGTATATATATATATATATATATATATATAAATAGTTTATCAAAAGACACATTCTGACATTATGACAGACGTTACGACAGACGTATTATATGCCATTGTTTGAAGACAGGTGCATTTTTAGCAATAATTATAAAAAAGCTTATTAAATTTTACAGCGATAAAACTGTATTTGTATAGACATATATCTGTGATTTTTTTAACTTTGCGCATATACGCGCGCGCGCGCACGCGCACGCGCACACATTTTATGTTAAATTCATGTAAAATTGCATTTGTACTGGAAAAAATGTGTATGAGGGAATGTATGTTGACTCTTTGGTGACAAACGAATAAATACAACGACAATTTTACAAACAGACAGCCTTTTGCTTTTTATTTGTTCATTATTTTACAAAGATAATTTATGCATTATATCACATGTTTCTTTATAGTTAATGATTGCGCAGTATGTTTCCCTTAAGAAGAGTGAAGTATGTTGAAAGAGTATACATATACGATAATCGATATAAAATTGATCAATTTGTCTACTTTGTTTATTTTATATATATATATATATAAAATCTTAATCCACAACCTATCAACCTTTCATTTCCTTAGAGAGTATTTTTAATTTTTTTTTTCTGCGTTTTATGTAATAGATACGAAATTTATTTAATACACGTTTCCTGTCTATTGAATTCGTATAATTTGAGATTTTCCATAAATTTCTCAATTATTATATGCGTAAAAAAAATTACTATAAATCAAAAGAGATGAAAAAAATTAAACAATTGCCATTTTTATTTGATAGTCGTTGATCATTGTTAATAACTCAATTATGTGAAGTCGGGAGGGATGGAAACCGGCTTAGCTCCCAACGAGATCTCTATTTCCGATACATGAGCAGTAAATGTATTAAATAACCAATTTGTCACAACAATCGATATTTTCTTGAATACGAGAATCGTATATTTTTAATATTTATTGTACCTAATTCACTTTATATTCGTTTGTATTTTGTGATGAAAGAATGAAAGTAAAAAATAATAATTATATGAAATAATAAATCATTTTGTATTTTGCATCAATAGAACACAAAGTGTGAGAAACATTTCAACACAGAGGAATAGATTAAGGAATGCAAAATAATTAAAGTAAATACAGTAGTATTCATTTAATAGAAAATAGAGCGTATTGCTCTCATATATGTGCGCGCGATTTCTATTCCTATTGCTACTTTTACAAAACGAGCGTATAAAATAATTCAAAATAGCACAACAATCTCGACACTCGGACGACTCAAATTTGATTGCTAGATATTACTTAGGTGATTATTGTATTATAATTTAAATTCTCTACAACTCGTCCCTCGCTGAAAAAGATTGCAAGATGTTTCGTCTCTCTTCCATTGTACGCTTCTTTTGATCAGACAACTTTCCTCTATAAAGGAGCCCCTGTACCCGCGTTTCTTCCGTTTGTACAAATATATCTCCCCGTTCGAGAATCTTCTCCATAGTTTTGACATAAATTTTTGCTGCCTCTCGTTGCTCTTCCGGTAAAGTTTCTTCAAAGATTCTTGTCTTCTTTAGTATTTCCTAGGAAAAAGAATAAATATATAAAATATAAGAATAAAATTAACATATTTCATAGAGAGAGTTTAATGATACAAGAATATGAAGATAAAACTATGGAATTATATTTTAATCTTTACTTAAATATTTTCAAATAAATATGCTTATGATACAGCCATTTTGGTACAATTCAATGAAATATAATATTGTCTTGTTAATTTTTTTTAAATCCTTACCTGCCTGTCCTGCTCTCCCACAGTTTTGAATTCTTCAGCTAATTTATCTAATCGTTCCACACATCCTGGCAATCCTAAGTACACTCTTGATCTAGATCTGATAAATCGCTTCAAGTATTCGCCCGTAAAATCAGATTCTCTCTCAGGAGTGAATCTGATTGGTTCAGATTTGCCCTGTACAAATAGTAAAACTACCGGAAAATCATCCTTCTTAATGTTGTAGCGTTGCGCTAGATCGGAATTATCCTTATTGCCAAAATCCTTTACGCCCACTGTAGCTATCAGGAGATCCTGTGAATCCTTGGTATCAGCCGCTACGGTCGCATATTGTTCATGCTTGCCACCATAAGGAAATGCTACATCAAATTTAACGAGTACTGCCTTAAATCTGGGAATAACCTGCACGAAATATTACAAAAATAAATTAACTAAAAACTTGTATACATCGTGACAATGTTGTATATATCTAAATATCTTCATATATCTCATATCGAGATTGAATGTTTAGAATGACAGTTTCTCAATTCATTTTCATGTGTAATATAGTCATAAAATATAAAAATATTATAAAAAGAAATATCAAATCCAATTTAGTTTTCATAAGAAGATTTTATTGACTTTATTGTAATTACATCTTATATATTTGACATATATTTGAATTGTAATATATCCACAATCATAACTTTGTACATAATTATGTAAAATAATAAATTTCATAGCAATTAAAATATAAAATTCTATATTACAGGAAGTGTATGTCAATATTCAGTCGATTTATTGGAATTTGATACAAAAAAACTGATATTTTAATTGTAAATAGAAGATGCTTACGAATCTGAGAAAAGTATAATGATAATTAAGAAAAAATTTACTAACGATTGATGGCTGAAAATAATAAAAATTGATTGAATTTTCTTGTCCCTTACTTCTTAGTCATACATTTCTCAAATTCATAAAGCAAATACATCTATTTATGCTGCACACATACACACATACACATACACAAAATGCCAAATTATATATATGTTGCAAAGTTATTTAATTATATAAAATAAAGTTTTCCACAATTTTTATCGTTAATTTTAATCATTATTTGTTCAAGTTAGATGTAATGAGAATAAATAAAATTTAAAAAAAATTAAACAAGACTCAAAAGATTATATAAATAAAAAGTGGATAAAGAAAGGTAAATAAGCTAAGCTGGATGACAATGCTTGTTTTAATAGTAGAAAACAAAATATAAATATCGCAAATGTTTTGATCTACACAACAGTCATAAATTATTTATACCATTGTACTGTAGATGAAGATGTCTTGTGTGTTAAATCGAAATGTTTGCGATATTTATATTTTATTTATTTTTTATCCAGCTCAGCTCATTAAGCCTCTCTTTATCTAGTTTAGAAAAATTTTTCTAACTATAAATATCATATCTCACATACGCACATACACATGAATAAAATATATGCACGCATGCACACACATACACATTTGTATAAAAGAGGATATTTCACAGATGTAATTAATATATATTTTGTTTATTATACGCATAAATTGAGAATTCTGAGAATTTTGGTTACATACTATTTTCACATTGAAATTCTAGATAAAATTAAAAGTTTTTCGTACCTTATCGAATGAATACGAATCCAAGGGCACACATCCTCTGCAGTCATCACCAACGGTAACGTGCGAAATAGCGATGACAAAAATTAATACGAGACTCGATCGAATCATGATAGGACGTAACGTTTGTATGATTACTCGAGTTTCACCCGCATGCACGAATAAAGCAATTAACTACTCCGTTCTTTTGCGTTCTGTGAAATCAGACAACGATTATCCTATCTCCCTTATATATACATATAGTTACACTCGCAAAATGCGCGTGTGTAACACAACACGTGAAATACAGCAACGTGTCAGTTCAACGAACCGGCTTCGTTCTGGATCCAAGTTATCGTCTAACTGATTTGTGAAACAAATGCTCACTGAACTTGTCCGAAAATCAGAGTGGCAAAACTTATATACAGTGCCTTATTAAAGTCCTTATATGTACATATTTTTTTTTTTCATCACATGCGGTCAATCCTGTCTACTCCAAGATGTTCCGAACAAAGTTTTCCTCTATATTAAATTGTTTTCTCTAAACTAAAAGTGACTAGAAGATTCTCCTTCCTTTTCATCAGTTCTCGTACTTGTCGCACTTGCCTGCACTTGCTTATACTTGTCACATGGGAGGAAAGAACCAGGCCAACCAGAGGCGTATTCGGATTCCCATCTGAGTATTCTTCGAATGTCATGTCATCCTTTGTTTAACATTAAATAACAAGGATAGAATGATATTCGGGTGGGAATTGAAAGATAATCAGAATGATGCGCCACAATAGAAGGAATAAAGAATAACAATTCCAACCTATCAGAAACCGTATATTCCGATATCTGATAGGTTGAAATCTTTGTTCCTTATTTCTCTTCTATTGTGACACTTTAAGGCTACAATATTTATTTGCTTAGGCGTTTAGAATATATCCATACAACTTGCATTTCTCCTATAAAGACGCACGTAAAATGGATTGGATAATTTTGTTTTATGCATACGTTTTATGCGACTATGCAAGTTGTGTAGATGTAAGCGGGAAACATAGACTCTTGCATAACACACAAAACAAGAAGCATAAGAAAATCAATCAATCAGAGTCTTTTATTTCATGGAAAGGGAGAAAATAAAGAACTTTGATTGGTTTATTTTCTTATGCATTATGTGTTATGCGTTATGTAAGACTTTGTGCTCCCCTCTGTCATACCCTTAGAATGCTTGTGAGCATCAATCATTCTTGTTTAATATTTATAATTAAAGATGAAACGATGCTTAAAGAGTTGTGAGCGTCAAAGCGAACACAGCCTAAGGATGAAATCACACAATCACACACGGTGCGGAATACGACTGCGGAATAGAGAATGCGTCATAGAAGCAACCAGCGTTATTCTGCGTTATTCTGAATAGCGCTGATTGGTTGCTTCTATGGGTATGGTCAACGCGATGTTGCAAACTTTGAAGCGTTTTTTAATTGGTCAGTACGTAAAATTCTTTCTTCTAATTGGTCCATCAAACGCTTCAAAGCATTTGTAGCGAGACTTTGACCACAGCCTCAGACGCATTCTCTATTCCACAGTCGTATTCCGCACCGTCTGATTTCATCCTAAAAGTGGAATATATTATACATTAATATTTGGATAGTTGAACGATTGGCGCGTGGCCTTGGAATTTGTTTTGACGCGGAAGAGCGAGCGGGCTAATGTTTGCACTAAAGAAAATTGACCATTTACAGTTGATTTTCTCATATTCGACTGTGATTGATCAATTTTTTACGACTTAAAACCATACGATCGCTACGACTTCTATTGTAGATCCCGTATAAAGCTCTAGATACCAAACGCATTCCTTTTACCTGAAATGCCTGAACAGCCTTCCTATTGGCTATTTCGATCTAGTTTTTTTTCAATTTAGTTGTAGTCCAATAAGCGCTTAATATTATTGGTATAGAGTATGGTTAATAGGTCCAAAATGACCTATACTTTGGTATCTAGAGCTTTATGCGGGAAGCGCAATGCGTTAAGCACGTAACTTTGAAACTATTCGGTAATAAAAGAAACATTTGATCACTTTTTTATTAATCTCTAGTCTATTCCATTGGCTCTATGAATCATATCTTACAAACATCGCCTATAAAAAAAAATTCAGCCCTTTTATCTGCTTTTATCTTGCATAGTAATATAGATAATGCGTTTTTATTGAGGTAACAAATAAATATGATTTATTGAGATAACGAAATCATCGGACAATGATGTCCGATGATAGAATCGTCATTTTTTTAAGACTGATTAAAAATTTATTATTATAGTTTTAATCAATTCAAATCAATTTAACATGTTTATACATACATTGTACTTTTATAAAAATTTGTTAAAATGGTCAAGAAAGATTTTTCACATTTTTATCATATTATAAATAATAAGCAAATTTCTTGATTATTATCGATATCTCTCTCACATTAGATTACTTTCCCTTTTTGTATTCAAGTCTTGGTCTTCCCTTCTTTGTGGTCGGCTTATCCTTTCCTTTATTTAGCAAGGGATGAGTTTCTGTAAATTTTATTAATTATTATCAGACTATCGGTATAAAAATTCAGCTATCAACTGCTTTAAAATTATGTTACAAGCATACCTTTTTAATCAAAGACATAGAGAATGGATTGTGCGATCTAATTAAGTAGTATTCAAATATGGCGACAATAGCGAGTGAGAGAGAGAGAGAGAGAGAGAGAGAGAGAGAGAGAGAGAGAAAGGCTGTGGACGACAGCCAATTTCCTTCTCATTACACTGTTAAATAGAAAGAGATAGAAAATCAGCTGTCTTCCCTCTCTTTTATTTTTATCTATCATTTTAACATACGCCGCGGATCGCGCAGTCCGTTCTCTATGTTTTTGCTTTTAATATATGTGAGATCTTACCATCAGTCGGTGCTCCTTGTAAATCTATATCGTGTGAACGATGTTTCTTCATTGGAGGTTCGTGTGGCATTACTTGATTATCTTCGGAATCTTCCACATCTGGAGATATAGGTAAAAATTGAAGTGAACCAATATCTTCAGTTTCTTCGTCAGAGCTACAAAATGCAGCAACTCTGTCAATTGATGCAACGTCAACCTCTATTTCTTCATCTTGAGCCTCTTCTCCTTGAACGACAGACTTGTCTTCGTCGCTCAAATCGAATTCACTTTCCCTTTCTTCGTATTCAACATTTTCATCCAACTCTTTGAAATCCGGTGCGAACGCAGACCAATTCTCTACCTGATTTTGTGCCCAAATAGAAACTACGCCTGACGATATAGATGCGATTATCGGTCTGACTGGATGCCACTATAGAGATAGAAGGAAAAATAAAAGATATTGCGTACCATGAACAGTCTTATCATATTAAATTTTAGTCAAAGAAGTATAATTATAAATTCAATTTTCTTACCACAACATCGAGTAAAAGTTCGCCTTTGGTCCCATGTAAAATTTTCACTAAATTTCCTATACTTTTTTCCCATACGTATAATGCATGTTGTCTTGCTGATCCGGCACATACATATTCTCCATCACCAGAAAAGCAACATTTTTTCCACATTGTTTTGTTTACAAGATCTTGCAATTTTTGTATTGGCTCAGGTTCACCATCTTTGCCACACGCTAATATTTCAGTACTATCATATACACGAATTACTCTATCAGCAGTATTAACTAGAAAACAGGAGCCTCGTCGTGCAAACTCTATACTTTTTACTGCTGTGTTACTAGCAGTACCTTGCGTTATTTTGTAAGAGGCTTTTACATTTAATGTCTCAGCGTCAAGAACTAAAACTCTACCACGAGCGTTTCCTGTATACACGTAATCTCCGCGTCGGTCAAATGACGCTACTATGTTTAAATCACTCTGAAATTAGAGCAACTTTATCTTTATCAGCTTTAGTCTCTTATTATACATTCAATTAAAATGAATCAGTTAATAGAAATACTTAATAATATCAGTTAATAGAAATATTTAATAATATCAGTTAATAGAAATACTTAAAAATAAATCTCTAAATATTTTTTTATAAGTATCAAAAGATTTAATTGATCCATTTTTCAGTATCATTAACATTTTGCTAATAAAAATTGATTCCATAATAAAAAGTAACGCTTGTCAATTCTCACAAATATACACGCATCCATATACACGCACACATACATACACACACACACACACAAATATTGATGTATTAGCGAAATTAGTACCTATATTAATTATGTGAATGGCATTAATATCGAAATACGTCATTTATTACATACATCTTCATCAAGTGGTATTACTCTGTGCGTTCCTTCGACATCAACCATAACAGCAGCATGACGCATTGGGCATACTAAAAATTTGTTGAAATTTCTTGGATGAAATTGTACTTTTAATATTGGAGAAGGGAATCTATATTTCTGATCACATTCTCCAGATAAAACATCCCATATGCATACATTATTGTCGGTCGATGCACTTAATAACTTATGACCATTTCTAGACCAACTAAAAAATACAATTCATGTTTTGAGATTTAGTATTATATTTTTTCCAAATCATTTTTATTATATCATCTTTTAAGGTGATTCTCAGTAAGTCGAACAATAAAAATGTTTAATTTATATATATATATATATATTAGGTGTTGGAATTAATTCGTAGCGTTTTTTAATGAAAGAATGTTATTTATTTCACATGAGCATTAAAAAATACATTAATGAAAGTACTTCCCATCACTTGTAAAACGCTACGAATTAATTCCAACACCTAATATAATGAAATTGAAGTATCAAACTTGACGTATGCATAATTCTAGGATAGATTATTGATGAAATAAGGGAGAAAAAAATGTTGAAAATGTAACTTTTAACGTATAATCTAGATCTACACATACGGGTCGGATGTGTTTCTTTAACTAACTGTACACAAACATTACCATAGATTTCTCTAAAAAAAAAATCGAGATTATAATAGTTAAAAAATTATGATTGTAATGATCATAAAAAAATAATATAGGTCATTCTGGAGAAACATTTATATGCATAAACACGTACATATAAATTTAATCTCGAAAAGTAAATATAACAGCACTGTGTTTTCATTTGGTGAAAATGCAACTGTTAATTTACTTCTACTTATCATATTTCATATTATTTCATTAAGATATATATGTAGCTTTAACATTTTATCTAAATTATGCAGATATTTGTGATTTTGGATTGTGATTAAGCCCTGGTGAGGCACTCAAATTTTCAGCACTTTATTGTAGAATCACCTTAAATCAATCACTTTTTATTTAAACTATGAAATACACACACATACACACACACACACACACACACACAAAACATTACAAAGTTCTACACAACCTATCTTACAGACTTATAAGCTATATGTAACATTTACCTCAATGAACATACTGGATGTACATGAGCACTAATAATTTTAGCTATACCACGAGTTAAAAAATCCCAAATAACTATTCTTCCATCATTGCATCCGACAGCAAGTAATGTTCCTCTTTTATTAAATGTACAAGTTACAGCAAGAGATATACAGTCTAATGTGCCATCAAATTCCTAATAGGAATCATTAAAAATGTTTACATATCTAATTACTTCATATAAAATCATAATAATAAAATCACAATTAATATTGTAGACGTACCTCTGGATAATTTTGTCCAAATGATTCTGTAAAAATAGGTATATAATTGTTGAAGTACAAATAAGGTAAATTAAACTTAGGACTAGAAAATATTAAATAATTGGTAATTATTTAGAATACTTCTTACCTAAAATCTTAATAAAAATTTACTCATTCGACACGTTTTTCACTCAAAACGAAAGAATCTGGCAGAAAAACGCGGTCGGTTTCGTGAATCGAGCTATCAAGCGTTAAAGTTCGTAAAGACTTTAGAGGTTTAGATATCTGTCATCCTGCTTTAGTCTGGATCTACAATAAGTATTTTAAGCTTGAAGCCGTAAGAAATTGCCAAATTACAGTCGAATGCAAGAAGAATAATTGATTCATCCATTTCTTATGCAGAGAATTTGTTTTTTAAAGCACTGAATTTGTATTTTTAAAACAGTAAATTTGTGTTTGTAAAGCAGAAAATTTGTGTAATTAAAGCAGAACATATATACATAACGCTGTATCGAGTCGAGATGACAGATATCTTAACCTCTAAAGTCTTGAACTTTAACGCTTAATAATTCGATTCACGAGATCGATTGCGGCGTTTTTCAGATTCTTTCATTTTGAATGAAAACGCATCAAATGAGTATATTTTTATTAAAATTTTAGGTGAGAAGGGTACTCTAAATTATCTACTAATCTTATTATTTATTAATTACACATATTCCATAATTGTTTATTTACCTAATAGTTCCAAGTTCATTTTGACAAAATTAATTTTTGCTTCTTATAGTTTATCCACTTTATTCACAGTTATTCATAGCACTATATTCATAGTACAGAATATATAAAAGCTGCGAAAAGCAACAGCGTTGTTTGTTGTCTGTCTTGCGGCGAAGATCACGATTATTCAAAAGAGGTTAAGGGGTTCCATGTTCCGCCGGAACATACACAAGTGCATGAATTGTAGGGAGGTCCATAGAACTTCGAATAGATCCTGTGCAATTTTCATGACTCTGGATAATATTTCGGATAGTAAGGAATTTCTATTACGCAAAAAGGTCTTTTCAAAATCAAATAAGGTAATTATAATATTAAGTCACCTTCATATCTGGAATAGCGAATTTATACAAGCATTCAAACAATTTTTTACTTTGTAACATCCTTTATAATATTTGTAGTGTATTGGTAATGGTCAAAATTTGATCACAAAACGTCTACCTTATTACCTTATAATTAATTTAATATACGACTCTATCGCTATATACATCTTAAGCCGGTTCTACATTAGCTGCAAGCTGATCGCAAGTTTGTTGCGACAGCCAATACGAAGCGTTGATTTCAAAATGCAAGCTTCAGATTGGCTGTCACAACAAACTTGCGATCGGCTTGCAACTAATGTAGAACCGGTTTTACATGTGGCTGTATGCTCTTTAATATAAAATTATGTTTGTAATAAGTCAGTTCTAAAAGTGTGTGTTTCTTAAATTTATTATGTATGTAACATGTTAAATATGGCCGGTATTCATAGTCAGATCTTATATTTAAGTCTTAATCCATCTTAAGTACGATCTTAAGAAGTCACGAACCAATCAGAAGGCTACATTAGCGTCTTAAGACGGTCTTGTAATAAGATTCGACTATGAATACCGGTCTATACCTGGGAAAAAATGTTTTATATATAATTATATAAAATTATATATAATTTTACATAACTATATATAAATGGACATATCTTATATGTATATAATTTTCTGTATAATTTTATATAATTTTATATAAAACATTTTTTCCCAGGTATTTTTAAATAGAAATATCTTTTTATTTCTTTTGGTAGATTTATTTCTTTTTGAAGTTTAAATCTAAGTTAAATTTCATTAAAATTATAAATAAATGATAAATATTTATAATTATTTTATATAATTATTATCATTTTCCTATTTACTGACATAAAAAAACTTGAAAATTTAATTTAAAAAAACCACGATTTTCTTTTTCAAAATATATGTATATTATTCTACTTGTAGAAATACATAAATTTACAAAATTATAAGACAATCGGAGGTGAGGACATTATACTGCATATTTACCATAGATTTTTCTATTATTTGAGTTTATTATTAGCAATCTTCACAGACAAATTATTGAAAAGTTTATATACTTGCGAGTTTAGAGAATTTATTTTCATATATTTTTTCTTATACAATATATAAGTACTAGTGTATATAAGTTATATAACTATATAAGTGTAAAATAATATTTTTTTCCCGAGTAATTACACTCTATTATGTTTTATTATCGATGACACTCTATTGATTTTCGGCTCATCATTCGCTTGTATCGCTCCAATATATATCTAAAAAAAGTTTTTATAATATTATATATATATATAATATTATATATAATATTATATATAATATTATATATACATATATATGCGTATATTGCATATAATAAAATTTATAACACAGTAAAATATATAAAGTGATTCATATAAAATGATTCTAAATTTTTTTATCTAATAAAATAACATAATAAAAACCAGAAATATTCTATATTTTTTAAATTAGATAAAAATATTGTATATTGATTATATGAGCAGATAAAAAGAACATTAGCTTAGTAGAGAGACTTTGCTTACGTCTCAGCTGCGCAATCTCCTATCCAATCGGACATATCAATCATGATATGAAATAATCGTTCTAAATATTGTTTAATGCACAGCATAATTACATCTTTTGAGTGGCATTGAAACGGAGTATAATATGATTCACATAAAATCATATTATAATTACAATTTTCAATTTCTTTATCAAACATTTCCCAAACCTGACGAAATATCACTCTTACTAATTAAAGAAAAATTTTATATTTTCTCAAACTTGTATTAAATATCTATTACATTTTTATATACATTTTAGCATGTATACACACACACACACACACACACACACACACACACACACACACACACACACACACACACACACACACATTTTTATCTTTTTGTATAAAAGTTTGTTTTTCTTGCGTTTCTTTCTCACCTGCACCCATTTCCTCGATAATAAATCTCGCAACGATTCTCTATGTTTAAAGCGTCGTAAAGCATAAATTGCCTCAATACCTTCTTCAACATTTTTAATCTCATCAAATATACAGTCGATCAAATTTTTGATCATGCTCTCTAATTCCATTACAAAGTTCCTAAAGTTCAGCATGTTCTCTAGCCACGAAAATTTTGTAACATCTAAAATTTCGTGATGGATCAATTTTATTTCATCGAGAATCTCAGAAAATAAATTCTCTATTTGGCGAAAACAAGCGTCATATTTGATACCATTTGGACCGCCAATCATTCCCACATTAGTACACCTACAAAAATTGTGTATATAACACATGTCTATTATAATTGCGCGCGTGTATATGATAATGAATGCGCACGAAGCCATGCAGTGATGTACAATATTTACTGTTCTGAATATGCATAACCGGGGAAAAAATGTTTTATATATAATTTTATACAGGGTGATTTTAACATATATTTTAACATAAATATGCAAAATATTACATCTTTACTTTTCAAACACTATTGAAGTACTGCATATTTCAATGACATCATAACATCTTTGCATAAACGTATCAATGTAATTAAATATTAATTGTTCGTTTACATCCCAATTACTATTCGATTTAATAAGCGCAGTTATCTTTGTAACCTGCAATTAATTTTTTGCCAAGAAAGAACAAATGCTCGTATCCTATTCTAGAAATTACAGCCAATTTTATCTATTTACTTTTTAAAATTATTTATTAAACTTGTAAGTTTTTAGATAATACAATTAATTTTATTTTAACTAATATTTGCTAACGTGGATAATTTATTTTTAGATGTTTATAAAGATTATTAAGGAAATATTTTGCTTGGTGGAAGCTTGATAAAATTGGCTATATATTTAATTTAGATACTTTATTATATATCGTCTTATATATTTGACAACAAGAGATACACTTCCGAAGTATATTTATTCCATTTTCTGTATCGCCTTCTAATATTACTTGCAAATTGACATAATTTTTACATTGATGTACTATTTGTATGCTTATAGCTTCACAAAGCACTTCTATGTTATTCCTAAAATAAACAAATAAATCTGTTCCGTTATCCAATTTCTTAAATATATGAATAATTTTAAAATAAGTCAGGAATCAAAATGTTATGATTACGATTGCAAATAGTCAAATATTTTTATGTTATATTAAATAAATGTAAAAGATCACATACGACATATTATAAAACGGGGATTCTGTCCAAATAAACAGTATCAGTAACAATATTTTCATTATGGGCTTTTCAATCTCGTTTGGACATTTCAGGTTCTTACAAGCCTCTGATAGAATATTCAGATACATTATATTGGATGCAGCTTGTTCTAAGCTTTCGCAAAGCTGTAACGTTAGAAGTTGAAAGGAATCTATGCTCGGCGAACAAACGTTCTCTAACAGATGCAATATCGATTGAATTTTCATATTTGATAATTGATCGTGCAAACAACGTAAATTAAAATCTGAAAATAAAACATTTTATGTTCTTTTGAGATCTCAAAAATAAAAATTGTAATAAACACGAACGGCTAATCGCTTACGATTAAATAATATGAAATATAATAGCATTCGAAACTAACATTTCGTTGTCCAATATTGCAATTCGTCAAATACAGTTCGTCCACTGTTGCTTGTGGATGTACTTGTCAATACTTGCCGTATCTGTTTGATCCAATATCGTACAATTCTTTCAAATCTATCAATCAATGCCTTTTCCGACTCCTGCAATTCCTTAGAAATATGCAGACCATTTGTCTCATTATTGGATGAATTTGACTTTTTATCTCTCTGTAGTGTCGCGATATCAGACAGATTTTCTCCCGGTATATATAATTTGGTTAATCCCATCGGCTTGTAAACCCATTCAGTTAAGCACATTAGAAAATTGTGTAGATTGAAAAATAGATTGTTTCTGATAACTGTTCTCGTTAAAGAAATAAGGAAATGTTTGTGAGATTGACATTGAAATAAGGAAATATTAATGAGATTGACATTGAAAAACTCTCTAAACTAAAGAACAATGATTTCAAAAATATGATTTGAAAAATGATGCAATTTGAATTTATGATTAAAAATATCAATTATTTGTTATTTTTAGAATTTTAATATTTAGGTTCCAAAGGTGTTTCGATAAAATTGTCATGAAACGCATCATTATCATTATTAAATATTAAAAAAAAGATACTCTCTGGCCACTCGCTACTATTACGTGCGACGGAGACATACATATTTTCCATTATTTTCAACACGCACATTATTGCGTTACGATTGATGCTGCCGAAGACAACTGTGGCATGAAAATTATCGACTGTAAACACATGCCAAGGTATTCGTAAGAAATAAATGAAATCGCTTTGATTATCATCCAAGATTCTTAATCGTGCCTTCACTGTATCATCTTGAAAATATATACATAATAACGTGTGAGCTGGATTTTCGAAATATTCGCGAATTATTGTATAAGAATCCTCTTTCCAATCAGAATCTTTGATGTAAGGAAGAATCGTGAAATCTTTTACATATTGTACCTAAAATAATTTAACGTGTAAATGTTCGTAATCATTTATATATAGAAATGTTTGTTGGAAAGATTTAACTGATAAATATATTCTAAAAATGCTAATGATATTCTTTCTAGTTAGTTAATAATTATATATATGTATGTATGTATGTATGTATTTGACGTCAGATATAATGTAAAGATAGTAAATTTTTGTGCAATTAAAAGAATGAAATGAGAGATCAATTATATAAAAATAGAAAAATGATATACATATAGATATGTATATGAGACTGTATCTATAAATAAACTTGGAAGAATAACCAATTTATCTAAATCTTGTTTATCAAAGACTGGTTTGATTGGTTCAGAAGATTGCTCCTCTTCGGTTTCGGGACTTTCTGAAACAATTTAGAAGGCACGCACACTCTTTTGTATGTATATACGCGTTAATTAACAATTAATTAATTTATTAATAAACCTATTATCAGAAATGTTGGGAAAAACAAATTGTGATAAAAAGACCTTGTCGACCAAAATCTTCGTCGTCTGTATCCATGTCCAAAAATTCTCGTTGAGGATCCAACGGTAATTTGTCTACTTTCTTCGTTTTTTCCATCTTTTACAATCTATTGATTTTTATTTAATAAAACTTTTTTGTTTATTAAACCAACTCGCACGCGCGAATATATTTTATATAATGATGAACTTTAGTTATTAATTGCTAAAAATAACTAGCGAAAATATTTGATAATAGGTAGCACAGGTAATTCGCAACTTGATGATCAAGTCGCCAAGTGACATTGTATCGTATCGATAAAACGAATAATATGAAACGATTGCAAACATAAAGAGGGTATAAAGAGGGTATGCCTATGCCGGATGTAATCACGTGACAGTCGAGCGACCAATCAGAATTGTTAACAAGTTACGTCATCGGTCAAGTTACGACTATCCCCAAGGAGAACAGAAAATTAAAATAATGCCAATTTGACATCATATTAGCCGAATTTATGTCATTTTTATCATATCAAATTGACATTATTTTAATTTTCTTGTCTCTCTGTAGTTAGTTTCTGTATCGCGTACCGTGTATCGTATTACATGTAATCGTACCCTAAACCGCCCTCTCTGTCTATGGATGTTCATAAGATTGAAGGGCTACAACTGTGAAACGCGAAATATGGGGCGGTATTCATAGACTGTTTTTATTTTAAAACTGTCTTAAATATAATGTCTTAAGATGTTAATATAGTTGGTCTTATGACATCTTAAGATTGTACTTAAAAGAGTTTTAATAAATGTAAGAATTGACTATGAATACCGGCCTGTTTCGCGTCATGAAGTTGATACCGAATCTTTTCTTGCACAATATAACTTTATCTGAAGCATTTTTCCCTATATCTTCTATATCTTTCAAGATATTCGTCTCATTACTGTTTGAAATTTATTATTGTTCGAAAATTTTTATCTTGTATGTACATATTCCGAATTTAAATGGCAAACTTCGGGAGCGTGTAAGCGATCAACTAAAAAATTAACTAACATAAGAAAAAGGTTCTGTATAGACATGCTCGTTCTTGCTTCGTTTTGAAGAAAATAGCAAAAAGGACAAAACGTAGTTTTCATTTTTGTTATTTATTACTTATTTATTACTTATTCATTCACACTTATTTATTCACGTTGTCACTTGTTTAATGATATTGTTCAAAATGTTAGCTTTTTACAGCAATGCACACATTACATCTTGTTCGGACAATTCGTGTTGCAGCCAAACACTGATTTGGTCAACCTTTAAATAACTCGCCAATCCGATACTGTTCTGGTTGGAAATCGGCACGCATACTCTCGCATTGCCTCTGAAGTATTGTCGCTAAAGTCATACACGAAACAATAATATTGCATTTTAAAAACGATAATATTCCAAAACGAAACAAAAAACGAGCATATCTCTAAAGAATTTTTTTTCTTAATTTATCGATTCTCTACATGCTCACGAAAATTAATCATTTAAATTTGGAATACACTGTATATTATATACATATATATTACATTATTACATAATTATATATTATTATATATATTATTAAAGTTTGATGTATTGATCATGATGTTGATAGAATATATAAAAATATTCTTTAATAATTTGGTTTATATATGATTATGTATACAAGATGCAATTTTATATACAACAAAATAGTATATAAAATACAATTTAAAAAATTAATTTGATTAATACTATTATTGGTAAATAATCATCTCGACACGAGTATTTGTCGTAAGAAAATAGTTAAAAAAATATTTTAAACTTTTGCAGATAATGGAAAAAGATAAAAAAAATATCTGTAACTATAGTTGTTAAGATATATTAATAAAAATAAAGCAATTGCAAAGAAATATAAATACTAGATAGTCTAGATGCAGCAATATTTACTTAAAAAATTTTTTTCGTTATTTCCAAATATTAAAAATATTTTTGAATTCTTGTTCTGTTGAAGTTAGTAACATGACTAAAGAAAAGAGAATATCTATTATATTTTTGTGCGTAGTAAAATTATGAAAATAATTCCATTTGCTCAGAACTTGGATTATATTAGAAGGCAATCAAGCGTTCCTGATAAACATGCGAAGCATTTATGAAAGGGTGAAAGGAGGGTGGTTTTCCAACTTCCTTTACGCGTCGTGGCGCGGCGTTTCTGGTCTGCATTGCGCATTCACGAGACAGGCGTATCGTAGCGGCCACTATCGTCGCACTTTCTCGCCATCGTAGTCATCGTTATGGCTATCGCCGCCATCGAATTTCGACAGTGATTTTGATAAAAGAGTCAACAGTAGTACAAGTAGAAGTTAAGAAACAAAAGCAAGCGAAATCCAATAATACATTACAACCAAGCAGCGTGACTTTTTCGTTAAGACGGTAAGTAAAATTTTTCTCCGCCTATGCGATTACAATTATCAGCTCGAATTGGCATAAGGATAAAAAAAATTTGAGAAAAGTCTCATCTGATTTAATCGAGCTTTTTATGTTTGAATCAATTGTTGAACTTTTTCTTTAAAGCTATTAGATTAGGCGAATTATCGCATGAATAAAGATTAGGAAATATAATCAATGACATATTAAATAAAAATGATTTTTGGGTCAAGTAACAACAATTTTTAATTTTTACTTTTTTCGTGATATAATAAGTGTAAAATGCAAAGTGTTCTA
Organism: Acromyrmex echinatior; assembly: GCF_024713525.1. Taxonomy (NCBI): domain Eukaryota; kingdom Metazoa; phylum Arthropoda; class Insecta; order Hymenoptera; family Formicidae; genus Acromyrmex; species Acromyrmex echinatior. The sequence goes on from NC_141867.1 coordinate 167,427, forward strand.
TAATATAATGTAATCTAGGTTCAATATATAAATAAAAAAAAGATTTTAACCCTCTGTCGGTAATATAAGATTTTCAACTTTGGTTCCCAAGATGGAGCGTTGAAATTCGTAACAAATTTTCTATTGTTTTAAACTGTGAAAAAAATTTTTTTTTATTTTTGTATACTTGTGTGACACTTTTAACAAATTTATATCATATTAAAATTATATTCAATTGTATTTTACTTGAAATAAAATAAGTACAAGGATTCAATAAACAAAAATATTACATATCTACGCACGTACGCACGCACACAAAATCAAAAATTATATTTAATGAATTGAGAAACATACATAGGTATTCATAGTCGATTCTTATTTTAAGACCATCTTAGTGTCTTAAGATGCTAATGCGGCTTTCTGATTTATGACATCTTAAGACTATAGACGATCTTAATACTTAAAACGATCTTAAATATAAAAATCGAGACTATGAATACCGGTCATAAAGTTAACAAAATGTTTGTCGTATTTAAAATATATTTTTCACATTTATGATTATGGTTTAATTTTCAGTAATTTTACTTTCATAAGCGGAATTTGAAACTCGTCCGAATGCCATGTGGGACAAAGCAAATACGACTGCTGTGATCTATCTTCTAGGATGGTTATGCGTTTTCACTTGGGCAGAAGGTATGTACTTTTGTTTATATATATAAGACTAACAAAGAAATTAATTTAACAAGATAAACCAGAAAATTATATTAACAGTCCATTCTTACTTTAAGACTATTTTAAGTAATGTCATGAGACGTAACTCTGTGATAAGCTGGTTCTAACTTAAGACTTAAGAGAGTTTTAAATATAAGAATCGATTATATAGGGTGTTTGAAAAGTGTTACGATAAATCTCTCACATAGCGATAGAGCGGACTAAACTGAGAATAAAGTTCTCTACCATTTTGCAATTTTCGCAATAATTAACAAGATATCAGTTACTAAAAATCATCAAATATTGGTTCTTAATAATTTTTTACTTGAATATTATCAAGTTTACAGAAAAACAGCAAAAGATAAAAATTATTTATTTTCTTCTCACAAAATTTTTTAAGAATTTTTTCACTATAGTGAAAATTGTGAAATGATAGAAGACTTTTCGACTCAGTTTAGTCCACTCTATCTGAGAGTTTTATTATTACTTAACAAACACCCTGTATATGTATATATAAATATCAGTCAGTCCATTAAATTATATTCAGTTGATAAATAAATAAAAAATTTTTTTTATATACTTTATTCAAAATTTAAAAATATTTTTTCAATTTAAACAATACTGATGACAAAAGATTAAAATTTTGAACAATAAGAATTTTACTGACTGTACATTTGAAGATTCAAATTCTTTCTCCTCCCCCACCCCCTCCCTCTTCTTAATAGAACAAATTCGAAGAATAAGTTAAAAAATCGTAATTTTTACGTTTTGATTTTCTTTAATAAAAAAAACAGAAACAGAAACAGAAATTGCAACATTTATTTGATATTTTATTAAATCGGAATCGGAATCGAACCGAACTGAACCGAGAGAGAGAGAGAGAGAGAGAGAGAGAGAGAGAGAGAGAGAGAGAGAGAGAGAGAACCTTTTGGTCTGGGTCCCTGATAACCAGGAAAAGGTGTGAGGGAGGCGGGGTTCTTAATATCATTTGTGACAGAAATAAAATATTATTTTTTAAACTTTTTTATTTGCAACTTTTTGACCAATAATGAGCGACAGCTAAAATCTGCTGGAAGAAACTCAGTCATGATTTTAACACATGTCAAGATCAAGGTCATCGGCGCTGATTCCCACCACCTGAATATTTATCATATTTTTTAAAATCAAACTAAATTAATTTAAAAAATAAAGTTTTTGGAGACAAATTAAAATGTGATACTGTATATATAAAACATTAAATAAAATATCCTTGAATATAGTATCTAAATAACGAAAAATTGTTGTCAGTAAGCAACGCTGAGATGACGTCGGCTGACGCTGAAGCGGAAACTATTCTTGAACGAGCTGCCACGTGGCTGTGGAGTCAACGGGATAAGGACGCAAGTTGGGGCAACGACACACATCGAGTAGTATTAGTTCTTCGCCTGGCCAATCTTTCTCGTGATGATAACGTCGCACCACCGGCGCCACTTGAATTGCAACTCATTGCTAAGCAAATGGAATTAGAAATTGTGCTTTTACTTTGGAGGTAAAAATTTATCATAATTGTTTTATTCATAATTGTTAACTCTTGCTTATTGACAATTATTTGTTCAGAATTTGTTCAGAATTTTTTATCAATTTTTTTAGTACTGCATTTTCTTATTTTTACCAACATGAGAAAATACGGTAAAAAATTCTGAAAAAATTTTGAAAAAATTCTCAAAACCTTATGAGAAGAAAACTAACTTTTTGTCTCTTGCTGCTTTTCTGTAAAGTTGATAGTGTTTTTGTTGAATACAATATTATTGAAAAAAATCAATATTCAGCGATTTTTAGTAATTAGTATTTTGTTAACTATTGCGAAAATTACAAAATGATAGAGAACTTTTCGACTCAGTTTAGTTTCTGTCTACCTTCCTGTGAGTTATTGCAATAGTTTCGCTGGACATTCAGTATATATTGTAGACTTTTGGTATTGGCAGTGTATATCGGAACAGCTGTAGATTAAACATTCAAGAAGTGAGAATAGAAAAGAGCACACTTGTTTGGTCTATTGCGCTTTCCTTCGATCGCACTGCGAATAGAATGCAATTGGGTCGAATAAGTGTTCCCTTTTCCTAACGTGAGCATTATCTCCGCTCCTCAAATTTCGGAGAATGTTCCGACCTAGATATACCTATTATTATGTATGTACAATATTATGTATAATACAAGGTAAAATGACTGCGTATAATACATATATATAACACATGTTCATGTTAGCATTGGCGTATTCAGGGAATGGTTTTGGAGATTTAACCCCCCCCTCCCCCACCCTCCGAAATTTTTTATTATTTCATTTTAGGATGATCCCGTTAGCGCATATCCCGATAGCACACATCCATTTACATCGGTCGGCCTAGTAATTTGCCTAGTAATTTTTCACTGCTTTACTAAAAAGAATATTTCGTTTTAAATTAGCCATTAGCGATGTACTCTATCAAATCCCTCTCTTTCATTTTTAATTGTAAAAACATACAATTTACTTTTGACTTTGTGTCTGTCATAAAATATTTTTTTCTTTTCGTTATAAGACCATATAGTAAGTAATTTTTAATACTTCCGTTAGTTCAAGCTTTGACAGAATATGCGATACAGGAAAATTTTCGTAAAACTTTTGATTCGGAAAACAGTATATACTAGCTATAATTGATATATTCAGTACTACAATTGCTCATTAAGCGCTCAGTGAGCTTTACTTAATGTTTGTAATAATAATAACAATAACAATTAGAGTAATGAGTAAGTTGGGCAATTAGGAATCGGCGCTGTAAGTGGTGCACTTTAAATGACTAAAATCATTATAGTCTAATAACATATTTCTACTATTCAATAACGTACGTTTTGAGCTGTCAGCTCCCCAACTGGCCATGAGAAAATGTATGGGACATTAACGAATGGAATCCACGCACACATCAATCAATGAAACGCAATTCATGAAAATTTATTTGCTGAAGAAAGACTAAAATTCGAAGCCGAAACGTACGTTCTTGAATTGTAGAAATATATTATTAGATTATAACGATTTTAGTCATTTAAAGCACATCACTTACAGCGTCGATTCCTAATTGCCCAACTTACTTATTATCTAATTATTATTGTCATAAGGAATCTTACTTTGGTAATTATAATAATATTATGGAATTAAATATTTTGTTTGTAGTAGCTCCATATTGCCCATACTTTTTTTAAAAAATAAAGTAAAAGTTACATGATATACAAAACATAACATTTTTCCTTTTCAAAATGAGGTGATATTAAAAGCTGTAAAAGTATCCAAATGGAATTCATTAACGTTAAAAATTGTTGTAAATGTCACAACAATGGAATTGATGTAGTTACGTTCTTTGCCGTGCAATCGCAAATTTTTTTTTTGTTCTCATTCCGGTTGGCGCCGGTATGGTATATCCGAGGCACATCCCTTAATAGAAACATTAGAACTCCCCTTCTCCCCTCTTCCCCCCCTGAAAAAAATTCCACGATACGCCCATGTTCATGTAATATATGCTCAACTGCTGTACGTAATGTATATTATAGTATTTTCATATATTTTCGTATATGATATTTTTCGAAAATATGTCTCCATATCGATGGGGACAATTTTTTTTTCACGCAGTAATTAAAATATACGGAATCAATGTATAGATATCACGTACTTGTTCTCATTGAAAATGTATGCATTTCTCGAAAAATGAATTTTTATTCAACATGCCAGATATAAATTTATTATACCAAACGCTTATATGAATTGTTTATTGCCGTTTGTGTTTACAGACATCGGGAGATTGGGTTTTCTCCGGGACAACTAGCACGCTATACTTTGGCTTTGAACGCAATGTGCATGGACCCCAGACAATTCCATGGTCACGATTTAATCGGTACTTTGCAACATCATGAACCGCCAACCGATTACGATTTTGCATTGACCACGCTCGCAGCATGTAGCGCGCAAGCACATGTGCGCAAACGGCAGATGCGCCGTCTCTTAGATATTGCGAATGCCGCGCGAGACCATAATGTTGGTAAGTGCCTCTTTATTGTTTCAAAATTCTCATATTATCGGATAATAAAAAACAAATAAATATAATCAAAGTGTCTACGGTGTCTACTATTCTAATGACAATCAGAAAAACTTAAGAAATTTCGCCTTCGAATATTTCCTTTAGAGGTGTCAAAGGACGAGTTATCACCGTGATTCATTGCTAATGCCGACGTTTCGTGAACTTTCCTGTTCACTTCACCAGGGCGAGGAACACATTGATACTAAGCTACTCATCCAGAGATCTCTCTTTGTATAACTTTGTTAAGAAAAAGATGTTTGAGGGAAAGAAGGGTGAATTAAGAGCTGGCTTCCATATTTTACTTACATTATAGCTTATGTCTCTGTTTAAATCATCTAGATGTTTCTGGATTTTTACAATTTGTCCCTGTATCATATTTTTTTGGACTTCTTTTTCCTTTTCCCTGCTCTTTCAAACACTCCTCATTAACTAAGTTTATATTGGGTCATTTAAAAAGTATCCGCGGTTTTTTCATTCAAAAATTGAACAAAAAATCGGATACTTTTTAAATGACCTAATATATACCACAACTCCTCCGGAGAAGCAATTCAGTATTTGAATGATCCTCGCCCAGATGAAGTAAATTACAAGATTCACGAAACATTAGCAATGGATCACGACACGGCGATAACCCGCAAACTCTTTGGCAACTTTGAATTTTGATAATTATTCCGATTAGAAGAATCACCTCCAATTACCTTAACCTTAACATATGTTATTAGCGTTATGATCCTGAATGACTTTTAAAAGATTTAGTCGATAGTTATTTATTAAAAAGGTATTAATGTAAATTTAAAAAAACGTGATTTTTTGACAAATTGAATATTAGAACAATAAAGAGATAAAAATATTCTTCACAATTCTATACGTACACAAAATTTCAGAGAACTGTAAAACTATTGTAGAAAGAAAAATAATTGTAATATATCCATTAAAAAATAGTTTATATCCATTTTTTATTAAAAGGAATGTAATATTTGATACCTTTTTTATGCACTTGGCGTATATTTTTTCTTTTTTAAAGAGACTTTTTTTAAGAAATTTTACTCTGTTTTTTTATAAATTTTTGAAAACATAATATAGAATTTAAATCTTCTAAAAATAAAGAGAAAATAATAATAATAATAATAATTTATGTTTGTTGATATATTTTAGGTTAATAATATATAAAAATAAAAAATAAAAATTAATTGCTTCCCTCGCTTCTATCCTTTCTCTTTTTTTTTATCTCTTATGCTCTCTCGCCTTCTCCTGACAACATAATGTTCAAGTCGATCATTGCAGCTTGGTCTTCCCCTAATCGAAATTTTTATCTTATCCATGGATGTATACATTTTAAAATTATACTAGCCAAAATTTTAACAGATCTCAAAGAATTTTACATAAAAAACTTTTATGTATTTTTATTTTATTCTAATTTTGCGTTGCTTAAATTACATGGCAGTAAATATTTTACTATTAAACAATATTTTTAGATACTATCGCAATGTTGATCCTGGCCCTGCGGTGTATCGTCCAAGATCACCGACATCGCAACCTTCATCACATCGTTCGTAAACCATCGATCGAGTTAGCACAACAGCAAAGGCACGATGGCAGTTTTGGTGATCTACGCAATACTGTGTTGGTGATGCAAGCGCTAGAAGAAATCGAAAATGAACCGGCTGATAACTGGAATAGATCCGCTGCCTTAGCTTGGCTGATCAATCAACAACGATCAGATGGTTCGTTTCATGGCAATATCCATGCCACTGCAGAGGCTATGTTAGGTGTCGCGCCGCGTGGATTGGCCAGCATCCGAGCCCTCGACTGCGGACAGGGTTTATTGGACAATTCATCACCTCGCCTGACTACAAGCAATAGTAAACATCATCCATTGTTATATTTTTTAAAAAATTAAAAGCAGGCATTTTAACTTTTTTTTGCTACGGCTGAGCTGAACGCGAAGCTCTGTATTGTACAGTTTAGCCACGACTATTCTTTCGATGAAACAAATGCAATTCAAAATAATCGAACCCATTTCTACCTGATAGCGACAAGATATAGAAAAAAAATCACTATCAGATAGCACATGGATATTCGGAATACATCCTACAAATATTTCTAAAGATATTTATAAAATCGAATATTTATAAAATATCCGTTTTGAATAACTTTATAACTTAGAAATATTCATAAAATGTCTTTTTATAATGGACAATGGATATCCATAATATTAATACACGTCCATTTATAAAATTGGTAAACGTAGTTCAGTTTCTGATATACATCTAATACAATACATATTCGAATAAACATAAATGAATAATATGACGAATATATAAGTGAACTTTACATGGACTTCCTAAGAACGATGAAATGAAATGATAAATATTTATATTTATGTAAAAATTAATACAGAAACCTGATATTCCTGCAAATTTGCGATCGCACTCATGAGCATGATGCATCTTCGTCGCGAATTCATTATATCTCGTATTTTATAAATTTTACTCAGATTTTATCCGTCAGATTTAACACAAGTCTTGTGAGAATAAGTCTATATATCAAGTGCGAATATCATAATAAATCGGTTCACCCCGTATAGTTGCGCATAATTGACAAAGGTTTAACTTTTCAAAATAATATTTAAATTAACGATGTTAATGAATAATCTTTTTTCTTATTTTTTTTTTAAATGTTACTTTTGGGTCGAACTATGAGTATGGTCAACGCGATGTTGCAAACGCTTTGAAGTGTTTTTTAATTGATCAGTTTGCAAAATTCTTTCTTCTAATTGGTCCTAATAATCAAACGCTTCAAAACATTTGTAGCGAGACTTTGACCACAGCCTATGTCACATGTCAATGTATCTGCTACCGTTGAATAATTCTTTAAACTTACAAGTTGCAGATATTGGAACACCCGATGATCACAGCGAGATCCCTCTGCCATCAGAAATATCAGGAAATAATACAAGCAATACAGATATCACGCTTATCACAGCGCCTGTGCTTATAAACGTGTCCTATACATTGTGGGTTGGCAGCAATGTAAACGAAACGTACAACCTGACAGTAACTGTACCAAAAAATGAGACTTTTTATAGTGTAATGCTGTTGGCGGCAAGCATGTCTCCCCATTTCCAATTTACCGCTTCCGAATGGCCTAACGGTCATTATGTTCACACGCTGGCTGGCTACAAAGAAGAACCAATGTCCTATCATTACTGGCTACTTTACAGATTATCCTCACCGCCTGAACCATCCTCGCCACCCGGAAATCAATTGGTTGCACCTGGAGGTATGAATCTCTCATTTATTCCCTTACTTGAACATTTCTACAAGTAATTGCAATTTCCAATTAAGGAACTGTACGACGTAATAATTATCCGTATTATTGATAAAGCGTGCTGCTTCTCAAGCGTTGTAAAAATATTATAATTGAAAAATTTCGAACGCTTAATTAGCAAGTTCAGTAGAGTTTTTTATCTTTAGACTAATTTATCTTTTTAAGATAAATTATTTCCTAAGATTCCTTAATATTTCTAAAATTTCGCAAAAAACTGTAATTATTTCTCTTTTATATACTTATATGTATATGTTAGGGGATTGAAAGTTGCTGTTCACGTCTAAATGGCTCTAGCTGCGTATGTTGTGATTAGAGATTAGAATCATCCGTTACTTATGTCATTTTGAAGTGTGAATATTCCCCACTAAAATATATCAACAAACGCCATCTTTTGATTATACATGTGCTTTTCTATAACCGAATTAAAATGGAACGCGATAAATTGTTTTTCTGATGTATACTTCTACATTACTTTAATTTGATTACTTTGAAAAGACAACTTAAAAAAAAAAGACATTTCTTTTCGTTATTTTTTAATATTTTGTGTTATTTGGATTATGAGGCGTACGGCATTTTTCAACTTTGATTTATTCGCAAACTCTTGAGAGGAACCTTATCCGTTTACTGAATGATATAATACTTAACATAAATTCCAATTGATATTACAAGTTTCGTTGAAATTCACTGGTATCGAGCAGCCTTTTAGTAAGTTCATATTATCAAAATAAAAATTATATAATGATAAACAACAAATAATGTAATATTAAAATTTATATAATATGAAAATATAGGCTGCGTTCTAGTGGCGGATACGGGAGAGAGGGGGAGCGGAGGATACTCCCCTCCAGAGTTTTCCAAACAGAAAGTTAGAATTTATTATAACAAAATTTGTTTTTAAATAACATTTCGTATTATGTTAACATACACATCAAAAAATTTCCGTATGTAGAACTTAAAATTGCATAATGCATCGTAACTCGGTAAAGATTATATATTTACACCATTTAGGCCGCGATACATAGCGCACGGTGTAACGTAGTCAAATAATCATCGCAAACAAAAAATAAAAAAGCGGTCAAAAGGAAAATATAAGTTTCAAGCTTTAAAATGCTTTTTTATTTTTTTGTCTGCGATAATTTTTTTAACGAATTAGTGACGTAAATATAATATTATACAATTTTAAATTTTATGTCCGGAAACTTTTCGACGATAGTATATATGCAAAAATACGTCTGGCTAATAAAATATTGAATAAACCAGATATGTATAATTTATATTTCATGATTATGATAGTAATAGCAGTAATAATAATAATAGTAAATATATAATCAAACAATACAATAATAAAAATAATTAAAAAATATCAAAAATAACATCAACGACAAAAATAATACATAACAGTAATAAGCAAATATTTCATCATACCCCCCCCCCCCCAAATAACTGCACTATACAGCAATATATAAATATATTATATTTACCTATTAATAATTTTAATCATTTCTTTATATTTACAGGTGTCGATAACTTACAGATTAGCGAAGGGGAGCATTATCTCTTCTGGTACAAGAAGCTATGAAGTATGATTGAATGGCAAAATCCCTTAAGCAGAGTATCAGCAGACTGGCAGCAGATTTAATCAGTACATGTCAAACTGACGCCAATTACATACACATTCAGTTTATATTTTTTGTCGACAGAACCCATATACTTGTGATTAGGCAGCAGATTAACGGCAAAAATTAAGCAGAATCTGCTAATATAACCTGACAGCAGATTGATGGCAAAAATCGATCAGATTCTGCGCTATCTGATGATAGATTGGCAGCAGATATCGAGCAGAAGTTGTTGAAATCACATTATGATTTAAATAGCAAAGCTGTTATTTAAATCGTAACGTGATTAATATTGAGAAATATTTGAAAAAAAAATTTTTTATTTTATTTTAATTTTATGTGAATAATTTTATTTATTTGATTATAGAAATTAATGTATTTTACATTAAATCATTAGATCTTTGAATATTTTTAAGATATCCTAAAAGTCATAATCTTTGTCCTCTGTATAGCAACATCAACGATCATTTTATAAGTATACTCGTTAATTTTCTCTATACAAAAACGAATCATGTTTTGTACTAAATGTACGTATAAATAATGTATAAATAATTGACACATCTGACATTTGCAGTCATTAGATTTTGATTAAATGGAGAATTCGATTAATTACATTACATTTTACATATGAGAAACAGACATTATCGACAGTATTACAAGTATTCAGTAATAGTGTACTCATATGAATTTTTAGTTCCCAACTTTACAAAAAATTAACTTTCTATAGCTCGTTCGACTACTCTGCTCATCGTTTGCATATATATGCATATTTCGAATTTTTATTTGCACGTTTGCAGTAAAAAAGTTATTAAAAAAAAACAATTTTAGATAGTCAACATTACACTAGCCCTCCCTACTAGTAGCAAGTTTGAAATACTCTTAATCAATAGATTTTTGTTTGCACATTTCAAAACAGGCCGATTTTTTCTTTGCATACCTTAGTTAAAAAGTGATAAACAATTAAAATTTCGAGAAAAGAGCGAGGGAAGGAAAAGAAGGGAATGAGTGAGAGAAAGAGGAATCTCGCAATTCTAAAACGAGAGATTTAGTATCCACTGCCATTGCTATTATCGACACTTTTAAAAAAGGAAAAGTTACATTGCTTTAATTTGAAAAAAAAAAAGAAGTATTAAATGAAAAAAAAAACAGATATAAATATGTATATGTACACGCAACTGACTATGACTTTTGAAATTTTGTTTGGTGGCTGACTTGAAGAACTTAATTGGACGAAATACAGATCGTCAGGTCAACATCATGACATATTCATATTTATTAAAAATACGAAACAACTCTATTTATTAACACGTTGAATGCCGTGATTAATGTTAAAGCTCAATAACAAACTTTTATAACTCATAATATTTGAATTTAAAGTAAACATGTCCTTTTAGATACGTTTAGTGATTAGAATATAATAACGACGTTATGTTAACGTGCACAAAATGAAATCAGCTGCATTTAAAGAGCTGCGCAAATATTTTATTGCTAGTATATATCGAAAATTTGTTTGTCGCATGTTATTGTACGTAGAGTTTTAAACAGATTTAGACTCGTGTAATACTAAGGCCAGTATTCATAATCGGTTCTTATTTCAAGATCGTTTTAAGTAAAGTCCTAAGATGCTAATGCGGCTCTCTGATTGATTTATGACATTTCAAGATTGAACTTAAGGCGATCTTGAATATAAGAATATAACTGACTATGAATACCGGCCTAAGAGCCAAAGTCCGTACGGCATCTAACGTGTTTCTATTGAAATTATGAAACGATGTTTTTTATGTCGCAATGCATAAGCATACTTGTATTTAACATAATTCATATTTAATAAAACTGAATAGTCGTATTAGCAAATATCCGCTACCGATGTTTGCGTCTCAAATTGTAACGCCTTAATTTAGTAAGTGCTGTTATAATTGAAAAAAATGAACGACGAATAAATAAGTGAATATAAAGTAATTAAAGTAAAAAATGAATAAAATAGGATATACCTATTATATCGCAACTTATTTATCAAGAAAAAGACAAATAAAGACGTATTGTAAACGCTATATTTTTGTTTTAAGCACAATATATTACCTATCAAGCATCTTAAATCGAATGCAATGTACAATTTTGTTTTTTCTCAAAATAAAGAAGAATTAGTCACATTCACAGATCTAAATGATATATTGTGTATTTTTTATGTGTACCTGATACTAATCTGATCTTATTTATCAGTGATCTTATTTATTCGAATGAATGTTTAAGAGATTTTACGAATTGTTAAAAAAAGTTTTAAAACATTATTAACTCCTTGAGTATACCTAGCTGTAATTTTTCTTGTGATTACAGGGATCCTAAAGTAAAAGAAATATCTACATTTTTTTAGTAATATCTTTGAATTGGCTTTATAGAATTGCAAAATTACGGTACACACGGGGATAAGTGCCTTAACACCCAAAGTTGCACCCGAAGTTGCACGCATATTAGAGAAGATATTTAAAGGAATAAGAAGAAGGCAGGAGAAGCAATGGGAAGACATGAAAAGGCATTTGTATTCCCGTGTGTATACGATTAAAATATGCACAATAATGAAGAGAGTGACAATCAATTTCATATTAAACGAAAAAAAAAGAAATATTGACGACGACGACAATTTTTACGAAAATTGGTATATACGGATTTTCGATACTACTGAATACAAATCTGAAGTCGAAATTACAAAAAACAAAATGATGGAATCAATATGAAGATCCGAAAAAGTTGATCAAAGGTACTTTGAAATTTTTAAGTTATTCCCCAGTTTGCCCTTTAAAGAGGGTGAAGGGACATCAATCTGGACATAATTTTAAAATTTGTAAAATTTGTAAAATTTGAGACTAAAATGATTACAATTGGCACACATAATTCCCAAATTGTCAAGTCATACGTGGAACATTCTATACAAATAAATTGCAATATAAACTCATAGGCAGCAGCCGTCAAGTGAAAATTTGTTTACAACTGTTATTTCAAATGTTGATTTGTTAAATTATTCAAGAAATTTTGCGGAAACTTGTAGAGACAATTTTGTGTATCAAAATGATTATATCTAAACCAAAAATATTTTTTTTAAATAAACAGTTTAAACCAGAAACAAATATTAGTTCGTATAATATTAGCCAAGTATTTGATTAGATATAGAACACAGAATATCAAAATGCTTACATTAATTGATCTTTGATTTACGATTAATATGGATTTTCAACAATAAACCATTTCTCTGTAGAAATAAATGTTAAAAATCTTTAAAATAAAAATCCTATTACATTTTCAAACAAATTTAAACATTTATAGCATATTTTAGCGAATATAATACCATACTTGTAAAATGCTATAAAACGCGTGCATGAAATTACTCGACTTTAAGGAAATACATTTCAAATTATTACTAATAAATTATTACTAATGAATTAATCAAAAATTAACTCTATTACATATACTATATTATATATTTGAGATAAATATTTCATACGGTTTTGATACTCTTTTAAAAATTTAAAAATTTAATTTTTGGATTCTGATCCACTGTAACGTGACATGGTAATGTCCCTTTTTAATAATAATATAAAAAGATTTTTAATGTACTGAATTTCAAAAATATACTTGACAGGAGACGCGTCACCTTTATTGGCTGGTATTGTAATATAAAATGTTATAGATAATAGCCCGGTAAAAAATTTTTCATGAATATGTATAAATATGTATAAACATAATTATATATGAAATATGTCCATACATGTTTATATATCCTTCTTTCTTTTGTAAAATTACTTTTTAGTGTAATAGAAATAAATAATGTGAAAACATTAAAAATAATTAAAAAGGTAATTTTCGCACTATTTGTTTTAGAAAAAATCAAGTTTGAAGAAATATAAAAAAATTACTTACGTATAATTATATATAAAATTATGCGTAATTATGTATAAGCAATTTTTTTTATATTTTTCCAAACTTGTTTTTTTCTAAAACAAACAATGCAAAAATCCCTTTAATTATCCCTTTAATTATTTTTTATGTTTTCACATTACTATTATATGAAAAATTCTGAGAGAAGATGTAAACTTTCAAAATATTTTTGAGTATTTCTGAAAAATGTTCCAATTCCTATAAAAATTATGAGAAAAATTTTCATCAGAGGGAGTCTCATGAAATGTATTTGCCGCGTATCGCGTGACCGCATAACCAATCAGAAGCGATCCGCTGTTGTGGTTTCGCGTTTTATTGATTGGTATACGCCTTATGGGACTCTTCCCTCATTCTCAGAAAATTATGAATTTTGGAAACAAAACACACATTTTGAAAGTCTGCTCTTCATATGTATAAATTCATGCACGAGATTAATAATATACATACCTATATTTAATCTCTTTAAACTTAATATTATTACAAAACTTAGTAGATTGTTTTATAACATAAAAGAAGTCTTTTACATTGGTCTGTTTTTTATATTCCTGCACTAGACTGCATTAGAATTTTTTTGCCGCTTTCATCAAACATTAAACATATCTATCTTATTTTAAATTCTAAAAGTATACACTAATTCAGTCACAAAAAACAGACCCCATGAGTCTTCTTACATCCATGATTACATCCATGATGGAAGTAAAACTTCCATGGAAGTTACACCATAGATCGATTCTCTTCTGTGACATGCGAAACAACGTAACCTATATTTCAAGAGCAGTTCTGTTATGCAGAAAACGTTGATTTATGGCTGGAAAAGATGTAAAAAACGTGTTTGAAATCAAAAATGAAGCTAAAGTAGAATCTGAGACACAGCAAAGGTTTTATATCACTCATATATAAAAATGATTTTGTTGCTAATTCTCGTGAAAATTCTCGTTCCTGTCATTTTAATCTATCCCTTTACTAATACTAAAAATTTTTCATGTTACGTTCTTAAGCAATAATTGGACTATATATAATGATATACATATAATCCATAGATATTCGATAAATATACAATTTTCTTAATTTTAATCTATTTCGTATTTTTGTTTGAAGTAATATGTAAAATGACTTTTGATATTATTTTGTAGGTATAATGCTTCTGCTACTTTTATTAATAAAAAATTAAAAGTCTAGTGCGAACAAAATAAAATTGACATAAAAAAGTAATTTTGCAAAGACATAAAAAATATGTACTATCAGATAGAATAGAGCTAGTACACTAGCAGAATGTAATTTTACACGTTACTATAAAAAATTATTTATATAAAAATAATTTATAAATTTACAAAATTTATTTTTAATCTTAAAAGAATTATTAATTTAATAAGAACTTAATTTAAAATAAAATCTTTTTGTAGATTCGAAATTCCTTCACTTCAATTAACTTTTATGAAACGAACTGGCATCTTTCTCAAGTTATATTGGAGAACTATTTTTGCTATCTGTTGGGCTTTATTTTTGTCATTCTTCATCGCAGTATATAATACTTCGGTAAATAGGAAATATTCTCATATCAGTTTTTAAAATTAACACTTATAATCTAAAAATTTATATAATAAAACATCTTTAAATGTAACTTTGGTTTATATGTACAATGGAAAGTTATTATTCTTATATAACTTTTTAATCATTTTAATGCTGAATATTTTAATTGATTTTTACAGCGATGTTATAATAATTTATCATTTAATTTAATTCACAATTTGAAATTAACATAAAAATTACATATTTATAATTTCGTTTTCAAGTACTCGATTTTTGCAAAAAAAAGTGTTTAACTTTTTATTAAAATATTTCAAAAGATTTGATGCTTTATTTTAATTATATCCTATGTATTAATTAATAAATTAATTAACATTGTATAATGATTGTTAAAAATGAACCTAGCCGATGATCTTGACCTTGACATATGTTGTCAAGATCATGACTCTGAATGACCTCCAGGTTTTAGCTTCGTCGCTTGTTGTACATTAAAAAGTTATTAATAATCAAAGTAAATAATTATTTCCCTACTTAACATGAAAAAGTTGTCTGACTCTTCATGTTAAGTGATCTCTTCCTATCTAAGGAGAGAGGTATGAGGTGAACGAATTCAAGGAATACTTTCCACGCAAAGCGATTTTCATTCTATCTCCCCCTTGCAAGGGGCATATTTTCCACGCAAAGCAAAGGACTTTCAGGAAACCCACTTCCCCCCTGTTTTGCACCGTATAACTTTCCATGCGAAGCGACTTTCATCCTTCCTCCCCCCTCCCCTCCCCCTGCTAAGGAGTGCACGACTTTCCACGCGAAGCGAGATCTACTCCATCTTTACACGCGTGAAATGTCGTCCGCTCCTTGATGGAGGAGGGGGGAGGTAGGGTGAAAGTCGTTTCGTGAAAAGTTGTATTCCTTGAATTCATCCCCCTCATATCTCTTCCTGTCTAAAATTATTTGACTCTTCATGTAAAGCAGGGAAATAATTACTAACTTTGATTGTTAATAACTTTTTAATGAATAACAAGTGATAGCTAAATCCTGTTTGAGATCACTAGGATCACGATCTTGACAATATATGTCAAGATCAAAGTCATTGGAGCTGGGTTTCATTAATATTTACCTAATAATTTTAATATATTTTCATTATATTAAATTTCTATTACATAGGAAGTTAGATGTGCCTACATTGTTCTGCTGGCAGCTGGATATTGGGTGACAGAATGTTTACCGATAGGAATAACATCATTAATACCTATAGTGTTATTTCCACTATTTGGTATTCTTAGTACTCAGGAGACGTGCGTTTGCTACATGAATGATACCATCATGGTATTTATTGGCGGTTTGATACTAGCTATTGCCACTGAACATTGTAACCTGCATCTACGGATCGCACTGATCGTGATGAAGACACTCGGGTGCAGTCATGCAAAACTGGTCGGTGGCCTTTGCACAGTAACTACTTTTTTATCCATGTGGATCGCGAATGCAGCAGCTACCGCCATGATGGTACCTATTGCCTTTGCTGTACTCCGTGAATTGGAGAGGGTCGGTGCACTTGAAAAGTATTATTATATAAGTTATTGTATTTTCATTACCCAGATTGTATGTATAGTATAACATAAAACATAATTAACGATGGATAATCCTAATTAAATGAATAATCATTTCTTATTCTTCTATGTAATAATTTTCATAATAAAATTTTAAGAATAATAAGAGTCATCACGCACTAAGGTCCCGGTTGCATCAACATTACTTTGAATGAAATTTAAAACTCTCTCTTTCTCTCCCTCTCCCTCTCCCTCTCCCTCTCCCTTTCCCTCTCGGTTTTAAAGAGAAAAAGTAGGAATTTTAAGCCTCTAAAAATTTAGAGTGCATTAGTTACTCATTTTAGAGAGTAACGTGTTATTATAAAAGTTACTTTTTGCTGAAAGTAATTCGTTACCGTTATTAATTACTCATTTTAAAAAATAACGCGTTATCGTTATATATTATTAAATTGCTTGTAGTGATATTATTATAATTCTATTCATGATTGCGTTTTAAAACCGAAAAAGGTAACAGAGAGCGGTTCACAAAATCACATATGTATACTCAAGCGTTAAGATCTGTTTTGACCGAAAAATAGGATTCTTCTTATTTAATTAAAAGTAAATAATTGTAACTAATGCATATAATTATAGTAAAATATAATCAAATAGTAAAATATATTATTACATTCTAACAATATACATAAAGAGATGAAGTCATGCATAGTTAACGTAAAGAAATTCCCTTCGCTAGATTCGTATCGGAATTATGTCAATTTATATATTTATATTTATAATAGTGAATCCGCCCGCGATATATAGATTATTATTATGCGATTATTATTATAGACAACAAGTACTTTTGTGTTTTATAAGCATGTTAATCGTTGATCAGTCCACATGTAATTCTATATAATGGATTCACTATGACATAAATTGATGATTTTTATACAATTCTAGAAAAGAAAATTTGATTATACATATCATCTCTACATATTGTTAGAATGCGATAATATACGTTTGATTATATTTTACTTGTGACAATTATAGTTGTAGAAAATGACCCAAAAAACATCTTATTTTTATATGCTTGTTTGACAAAATTTACACATTTTACACAGTATTGATTTCTTAAGCATTTGTTTGTACTGGATTTGTATCATTAAAAACTAATTTTATTCTTGTCTTGTTTAAAATCTGTAATTTTATTGTTTTTAGCAAGGACTTGGGAAAGTGTTTGATATAAAGAAAGATCCAGAGGATCCTGAAGCTGAACCGTGAGTATTAAATAAACTTTAAAAATCTTATATTGATAAATCTTTACATTAGGGGATACCTCTTCGATGATCTTGACTTTGGGATATGTCAAGGTCATGATTCTATAAGTGATCTTCAAAAGGTTTTAAATAGCGGTCACTATATTCGTTCAAATGTTAATAGTCAAAGTTAATAATTATTTCTCTGCTTTATACGAAGAATCAGATAACTTTAGATAGGGAGAGAGGTTATGAGGACGAATTCAAGAAATACAATTTCCCATGCAAAGCGATCTTCCTCCCGACTTTCCTCCATTTCATTCACAACCAATTGCAACATTAGTTAATGGATGTAATAAGAAACCATTGTCTTAAAAAGCTCCGATATTCTTTCATCAAAATCATAAATTCTCAACATAAATTGTGCTATATAAGTAATTAATATAATGCTCTTTTTTTACGCTAGAGCAAGATAAAGCAATACGTATGTCACGTCATAATCGCTCATATTTTGCGTATGTACATCTAACACATGATCAACAAAATTCTCAGAATAATTCACAGTATTGTGTACATAATTAAGATTTTTTTAAAGAGCTGTATCCCTTCCAACAATCATGTAAATTACTCTTTACCAGATGCAATACGTTCTTGAATAAATACTATCAATGTATCTGCAGTTTAATCTTTCACTGGAACAATGAATGTGCATTTACTATGGCGTTCGATGGCACCAATAATTCACTGGCCCTCAATTAATAGTCCCCGATTATACTTTCTTCAATCAATTTTCTTTTAGTCGATCTCCACTACAACTCTAGGATCGCCAAGCACATCATTAATATGTTCTCTTTCTCAGTGAATTAATAACTATTGTTAAATATTAATAAAAATATGTATGATGATTATGTAAAAACCTAGATCATTCTGATAATCTTGACATTGACACATATTATCGTCATCATTGTTTCAAAATTATAAACTCGTTTCGCCCCCATGACGGACCTCGCTTCGCGTGGGAAATCTTTTTTTTATTAATAACTTTGGTATTTCTTTACATTAGAGGATACATCTTCGATGACCTTGACATATGTCATTAATATTCATCAATTTTGATCACGTGATCTGTTAAAAATGAGCGTCGTAGCGTCAGGTTTAGATAAAACTTAGTCTTAAAGAGAGAGGGGGGGAGGGAGAGAGAGAGAGAGAATACTCAGATCAATCAACTGTAGCTGGGAATGCAATAGAGTGTAAAGTAAATCTATAAGCGAAATGATTGAAATCTATTTTGCTAGGCTCTATTACATTCCCAGCTACAAGTGATTGATCGATCAATATTGAATTAACATCGATCGACGTTGAATTAGCATCAATTTAACGTTGATCAATCAACTAGTTCTGCTTAGGCTGGAAAACTAACTTATGTCTAGTTCAGACTGGACGCAGCAAGCGTCAACCAACAGGGCAGCAATCAACCAGCAAAGCAATATTTTTTATACCACTGTAAATATCGCCTTGCTGATTGGTTACTGCTCCGTTGCTCGATGTTTGCTGCGTCTAGTCTGAATTACTCCCGACGTGTCTACAGCTCTATTACTACTGCTGTTTATTGTAAACAATGCGTTACGTTTTAGTAAATTAAGATAATTTTACAGTACAATCGTCAAAAAAGGATTTCTTTCTTTAGGGATATAAGACCGACAAACTTAACGAAAGCTTATTTGTTTGCGGCGGCGTATGCCTCGTCCTTTGGCGGTACCGGAGCAATTATAGGTACACCGACGAATCTTGCCTTTAAAGGTATCTACGAATACAATTTCCCTGCTGCTGATCCAATCACTTTTGGCAATTGGATGGTTGCTTCGATTCCGCAAATGGCCACTAACTCTTTTATACTATGGCTGTATCTGCGAATCACTTTTTTGGGATACCTGAGACCACATAGCAAGGATGCTGAAATGGCAAGAATTGGCGTAGAAGGCGAGGCCGTCGCAAATCAAGTATAATATCATCTGTTTATAGAATTATAGTACATTTTTTTGTAATCAATCAAATAAATAATAAAATACATTGCTCAATAAAAAGTGAGGAACATTTTGGAAATGCTCAAAATTTGTACAA
This sequence comes from Acromyrmex echinatior, assembly GCF_024713525.1. Classification (NCBI taxonomy): domain Eukaryota; kingdom Metazoa; phylum Arthropoda; class Insecta; order Hymenoptera; family Formicidae; genus Acromyrmex; species Acromyrmex echinatior. The sequence continues at coordinate 187,508 of NC_141867.1, forward strand.
TTCAGCTCATTAAATTCACTTTGTACAACTTCAGATCGTTGAAATTCGGTGAGAAATCACCGTAGACAAAAAAATAAAACAGCATTTTGAAGCTTGAAACTTGTACTTAGCATGCGTTTTTATGTAATTTTTATTTTTATAGTTTTATAAACAATATAGAAATAAGGGCTATGGGAGTCAGCACGAAAGTAGTGCGCAAATCAACAAAAAACATTGACTTTAATAATAAATCAATATGATATGATATAAAATGAATGTTTCAGTTCTAGATTTGAACTATCTTTAACATAGTATTACAATCAAACGGTGAAAAAAAAATACAAAGGATCACAATATAGCCGCATTTACATCACCAAATTTTATGTCACATCACGTCACCCAAGGGAGAAATAAATTCATGCTTTATAATGAATATAAAATGAAAATTTTCTTTCCATCCAATGTGCAATAGACTTACCTCTATTGTGACGACAAAATGTTTAAAATAGTAAAATTTTGGATCGTTAACAATTAAATGAATCAAATCGAAGAATGTCATAATTAATAAAATAGGTTGGTAAGCTCAGACGTCAAACCAAAGTGGCAACATGTATATAAAATAATAAGAATTATGATAGATTACTTCATATCAATATAAACTTATATAAATAGTTAACTAAATCATAGAATGCCTGATTTAAATCCTTTGTATCTGTTTTCAAATTGAGACCATTACTTTGACATTTGATAAATATATTATAATTTGTAATATAATTTTTCTACATCCAGAATTCTAACATTAGACTAATCAAATTTATGATTGTGATGCATCCTATGATTAGTAATCACATGAATCGACGTTTTCCTCCAAATATGATTCATATGAGGAACAGACTTTCAAAATGTGTTTTGTCCAAAATTTATAATTTTCAGAAAACAAAAAAGAAAGCTACAAGAAAACTATGCTTATTGTTATTTTTACAGAAAATAACAATAAAGCCAATCAGTAAGATGTGAAATGTTGAATAAAATTGCTAAACAATTGCTAAAAATGTTAAACAAATGCATTTTGTTTGTCTCTAATTAAAGAATATATTATATAATAATGCATTTCACGAATTTCTAGGTTTTTTAATATACAGGGTGTCCTGTAAGTTTTTCTAAGCGCTTTTGTAGATAGAATAGACTAAACTGAATCGAAAAGTCCTCTTTCCATTTTGCAATTTTCACAATAGTTAACAAGATATTACTAAAAATTGCCGAATATTGGTCTTCAATAATTTTTTATTCAAATGCTACGTATTCTTTTCATTACGTTCTTGCCTACGTTAAACAAGGACAAAACGATTCACTATGTTACATAGTGTCTGATTATGTCCTTGTTGGAAAGCACCCTACATTTACTACGGCACCCTTAATCAGGTTAATAACATCCGTAATTATGAAACATGTTCCATTCTTCTGAGGAACAACTATAATTGGCCAATTTCATAACTATGGATATTATTAAACCCGATTAAGTACGCTGTGTAATAAAAGTCACTAAGGTCTGGTTGCATCACTGGTACTTTGCTTTAAGCAAAGCTTAAAATTCTCTCTATCTCTGTCTCTCTTTCGCTTTAAAACGAGACAGAGAGTTTTAAGTCTTATTTAAAGTCAAAGTAACGTTGGTACAACCGGTCTTATTAATTTAATTCCGGGCTACAACCACTCGCCCAGCATACTCAGTGGTTTGCGTTACAACCCGACTTGCATGTGCGTATACACAATCACGCGTGTGACGGGTGATTGCTGCTAATAAAAGGGGTATCCCAGTATTTTGACATATTTAAAAACTTTTTGGATAAAAATTCTCAATAGAAAAAATTACAAAGAACGATTACTTTAGGACAAATTTAATTGTGTAATTAACAAAGAAAGCTTGCTTTTTCTCTTTCTCTTTATTTTGCAAATTTATTTGCAAACCAAGTTTTTGATAAGAAAATGTATTGATTCTCGTAGGTAATAAGTCAAAACCTTAAAAAGCTAGGACCTATGACATTTCATGAAATCTCCATTGCACTACTTTTTACGGGATGTATATTTCTATGGATATTTAGAGCTCCTGGATTCGTTCGCGGATGGTCAGAAATTCTAACAGACGTGTAAGTCTAAAAATTTAGATTTGTAAAACGTAATTGTTTAATTAGAAGAATTAAATAAGGTAAAAGCAAATTTTGTGTACATTCTTTAATCACTTCAAAATTGACATAATAAATAGTAAAATTTAACTAGATAAGTACGAGCATGTAACTTTTTCTTTAGAACGGAAAGATGAAAAGTGAAAATTTTCTCCATTAATTATCAATAATAAAAACTTTCACTTCTCACGTTTCTATCCTAAAAAAAAAGATTACAGATTACAGATTTTCTGTTTTTTTGTCAGTAGTATGTATAAGCCGATTCTAGACTGCTTTGTGTCAGTGCGTATACGTATACGTGGTGTGTGTGTGTGTGTGTGGCGAGGGAGAGGAAGCGACGTCATGGGCAGCGGAAGGGAGGAAAGAGGATGATGTCGCAGGGATCGCGTCACAGAGATCTGGGTTCGAGGAGACACTATTAACACTATTCGTGTCATTCTATCTTCATCGTCTATTAAACGTGAAACAAGGATAGTATGGCTGGTATTCATAGTCGATTCTTATTTCAAGACCGTCTTAAGTAATGTCTTAAGACGCTAATGCAGCCCTCTGATTGATTCGTAACTTGTTAAGACGGTCTTGAATATAAGATCTGACTATGAATACTGAGTTATGATACAAATAGCGTTGATAACACGCTTCCTGAACGCAGCCAGAGCGAGGGGGATGACGTCATGGGGCGAGGAATAGAGGGAGGGGGCGACATCACATAGGTCAGCGTCGAGGGGGTTCACGATAATACGTCACAGTACGTCTTACCTAGAATGTCCCTCTCCTCCTCTCTCCACATACGCACGCATACGCGCAACACACACCGCGTAAACATGTACACAGTAACACATAGTTTAGAATCGGCTTATATACACTAAGAAAAAAATATAATTAATTTTAATAAATATTTTGTTCAATACTGCCAACTAAACATTTACTTACAGTAAATATTTATTCAATAAAAAAAATGATTGTTAAATCAAATTAACATTTCTTGTATCAAATAAATATATCTATATTTAATAAATATTTAGTTGGCAATATACAACTATTTACATAAATATTTATTAAAATTGACTATATTTTTTTTCAGTGCACATATACTACTTTGGTCACTATATTGGACTGTACTAAAATTTTATTTCTTGTTTTCAAACTTAATATGTATTTTGTTTTAAGTACAACGAAGGTATATACATTATTTATTATTTTTGTCATAAAGAACAGTTTTAATAAAAACTAATTTTCTTGCGAGCGTCAGCAAAAATTATAATAAATATATTTATATAGAATAATAATATAATCTTTATATAGAATATTAGCGGATTCGACGCCCGTAATCTTTGTATGCCTGCTAATGTTTTTCATCCCAAAAGAGCCGATTTTTTTACACTTTTGCAGCAGCGACCGTAAGAGCTTTTTACATTAATTACGAAGCCAAGTATGAATTTGAAACACGAATAAGTAGCAAGTTACTGACTTTTTTCTAAAAGATAAGCGAGGAATGACTTGCTACTTGATTTGTCTTTCTGTTTTATATAAATCTTATGTTAGTGCTCATAAAATTTTATATGATCACAGCAGCCAAACGAGTGACCAGATCGTCCGAGGGTCTGATTACTTGGCACATCATTCAGACAAAGATGCCGTGGAGATTGGTATTTCTATTAGGCAGTGGTTTTGCTATCTCAAAAGGCAGCAGTGTCTCAGGACTTGCTATGAAGGTAGGACTAGCTTTGGTGCCTTTGAAAGAATTACCTCCTGTGCTGATGTTGGCCATTGTTATTTGTTTCGTTGGTACAATGACGGAATTTACTTCAAACGTTGGCACAGCTAATATACTTCTGCCTGTCGTCGCTCACATGGTAAGAATTTGTCCAATGATAAAATATATTATAACAGTAAAAAATAAATTGTTAATATCAACAACTTTAGGAGAGATTACTTTGTAAATTTTAGAAAAAATGTAGCGATAATATCTTTATCTTCAAACGTTTACTTTTCGTTCATTTTTATAACTTATAAATTTTTTACGTTTCGTTTTACCTTTTTACATCAGAATTTTGTACTCCCCGTTCAACAATCGTTAGAATAAATTTTAAGAAACGTGACTTTTACAATTATTCTAATTTTATCGTAAGTATTTCCTCGTCAAAATTGCGATTATTATTCATTTTTGTTTATTTCTCAAAGTGTGTGGCGATGAAGATACATCCATTATATCTGATGATGCCAGTGACTCTGACGTGCTCGTATGCATTCAGAATGCCAGCCGCTACGCCGCCAAATGCAATTATAACTGTCGCGGGTCATTTACAAACTCAAATACTATTAGCAGTCGGATGTTTCCCCGCTATATACAGTTTAATAGTACAAGTTATCCTATTCCCTACTTGGGGAGCCTTTATTTATGATATCGGTGAGTTTCCAGCTTGGGCAGAACCAATTGAAATTCCCCGAAAATCATAATTTGATCATGTTGCTAATATCTTTGCTTTATTATTCATGTCAGTAAATAATTATGAAATATATTCTTACTTATTATCTTAAATATTATAAAAATAAGATATTAATTATATATTTATATATTTAAAAATAAAATGCTGAAAATAATTGTTATTTAGCTATTATTTAAACTTGTTTTATTTTTTTTACTATCAGTAACGTAATATTTTAATAATATACCAGCAAAATACAGCATGTAACTTACATGTAGATGTAATATTACACGAGTGTCGGGAATGTTACATGTAATATTATAATTGCGAATACTATAATATAAGCTCATGATTTCTTGTTTCGACGGTTTGCGGAACGCGCAAAAATTTTCATAGCGCGATCCACCTTCTATCTTTAGGGAAAAGTGAAGGAGTTAGCTTACTTTTAATCTCCTACCACTTCGGAAAATATGAAAGGAAGAAAATACAGAGTATTTTTCACGAAATAACAATTCAAGAGTCAAAAGAAGTCCAAGCAAGAAAACTGATGAAGACTACGGGCATGTCTAGATCAATATATGGCGAACATTTACTGGCGAACACTTATCAGAAATTTATTGCCGCTATTACCTGAAGATATAGGCTTGATATAGGCCGAAACGTATATGAATTTATATTGTTGACGTAAGAATTTTTAATATATGACATTCACAAAAAATTCCTGCGTGTGGCTGAATGCTCCTTGTATTTTATATTTGTATTTTGCAAGCCACTTGTAAATTGATAAAGTTATTGCCTTATTCTATGTTCTCATGTGCAGTGACATATGCATTTCCGTATGTTGAATTTCTCTATTCCTATCGCAATCGTTATTTTTATCACTATCACTATTACCTCGCATTGTGTTTAGGGCTTAAATTGTGGACACGAGGCTTTAAAAGTTATGACCTGCGCACAATAGAACAAATATTTGTCTCAGAACAGGAATAAAGTGCTGCCAATGCCAGTATCGTAGTCAATACGGTGACAAGATTCTAATGTCTAGCTAACAATTCAGCAGGAAAACAAGCATTGTGTGCCGCAGACTTAAATATTAATTCAGATTGGACGCAGCAAGCCGCAAACGTCAAACGGCGAAGCAGCAACCAACCAGCGAGGCGATATTTACAGTGGTGTAAAAAAATATCACCTCGTTCATTGGTCGCTGCTCCACTGATTGACGCTTGCTGCGTCCAGTCTGAACTATGCATCAAGGTTTCAACCTATCAGATATCAGTTACATCGGAATACACGGTTTGTAGGTTGAAATCTTAATCTTTATTCCTATTCCTAATATTTTCTCCATTGTGCGCAGAGCCTTATGCTTCCGGCACACCAAACGGATATTCGTCGCGCGCGACACGTGATATCCAATGAGTGTACAGCTTTACCAATATTCTCATTCTAAAGATATACTGTCATTGGATACACGTGTCGCGCGCGATTAACATCGCACTGGTGTGCCGGGTTTCTCTCTGTTTATTTTATTACCGAAGAAGAAGACGTTCGGCAGTATCGGCGTGTATCGTGGCAAATATTTCGTCATAATTGGTGCGCGATGAGACTCGTAGGATGGTTATTCTGCTTGTTCCTTGTGTTCGCCGGCTCGAATGCCGGCGGCCCGATCCTAGTTCTGCTTGACAATCTCGCTATCAAGGAGACTCATTCAATATTCTTCAAGATGTTGCAGGGTATTCGCACTTTGTCTGTTATTTCTAATCGTCTCTGACGTTCGAATCGTTGGCAGCTGTCTTTAGCAATGTTTCTCACGTATTACACGTTATCAGGGACATATTAAATGTACATATGTGTAGAATATCAACTACGTCTGAGGGCGTAGAGAATAATATTTAATAGATGTTTCGATCTATTTCATTTTTTTTTTCCACTCATACTCTGAGTAAAAAATTGTTACTTATAACAAATTATCGATAATTGTTTGGAATACCCCCTTCTTCTCATCTAAAATCTTAATAAAAATATGTTCATTCGACACGTTTTCACTCAAAACGAAAGAATCTGGCAGAAAAATGCGGTGAGCAGCCTTGTAAATCGAGTTATAGCGTTGAAATTCAAGATTTTTAGAGGTTAAGATAGCTGTCATCCTGACTCGATATAGCGCTATATATACGTTCTGCATTAATTACATAAATTCTCTGCTTCACAAACACAAATTCACTGCTTTAAAAACACAAATTCATTCTTAATTGCTAATGCAATCTTTAAAGTGTAATCTTTTTTAAAGTCTCGAACTTCATAACCTCGACTCACGAGGCCGATTGCCACGTTTTTCTGCCGGATTCTTTCGTTTTCAGTGAAAACGAATCGAATGAGTAGATTTTTATTAAGATTTTAGATGAGATATATTCTAAATCCGTAATCTAATGTATTTAATATTATTTAATATTATTTACTTATTTACTTAATGTCTACATATATATATATGTATATATGTATATATGTTTAAAATTTGTAATGACACTTATTAAGAAGTAATTGAATAAATTTGGCAGAATTAATGTAATATTAACCCAGCAGCATATAACGCATGTTTCTTTCACTGGATTGCTTGTTTTAAATTAATAAATTATTAGAATTGCACCATACAGGAACACATTCAGATTCCTATTCGAATGTTCTCTAGATAAACAAGGATAAAATGATTTTTGAGTAGCATTTGAATGAGAACAGTTTAAAATGCATAATTTTCAGTAATTTAATAAAATGCAAGCAGGAAAATATAGCATTGTAATGTTATTGGCTTTAAATGATATGTTTTAAAATTGTTACAGAAAGTGGTTATACATTAACTTTCAAGTCAGCTGACGACGCAACTTTGCAGCTTTCCAAATACGGCGAATATCTATATGAACATCTGATAATATTTGCACCTACAGTGGAAGAGTTTGGTGGTGCTTTAAGTGTAGACGCTATAACGGAGTTTATAGACAATGGCGGAAACGTACTACTTGCTGGCTCCTCACATTCTGGTGATGCTCTACATGAATTAGCTTCGGAATGTGGCTTAGAAGTAGATGAGGAAGGCTCCACTGTAATCGATCATATGAACTATGATGCTTCTGATAGTGGTCAACACACTACTATAGTAGCAGATCCAGCGAATCTAATAGATGCTCCAATTATTGTTGGAAGCAAGAACATCCCCCCATTGCTATATCAAGGAACCGGACTAATCGCAGACACAGATAATCCTTTAATTTTACGTTTATTATCAGCATCTACTTCAGCATATACCTATTATCCAGATCAGCCAATCAAGGAGTATCCACATGGTGTTGGCAAAAATACTTTATTAATAGCGGCTCTACAGGCAAGAAATAATGCCCGAGTTCTGTTCTCGGGTTCTCTGTTTTTCTTCAGTGACGAAGCATTTACTAGTCCTATTCAAAAGGGACAAGGTAAAAGTATATAAAGTTCTGTAGCAACAAAAAGAAGATATTTTTATTTACCTCTTATTTACCTCTGAAATTTCTTAATAATCGCTATCTCTTCAATTAAATTTTGTTGCTTGATTATTGAAAATATCTGTATGAGATTTAAAAAAGATCAATTGTTTGCAGATGGTCAAAGATATGAGAAATCTGGCAATCAAGTGGTAGCCAAGGCCATGACACAATGGGTGTTCAAGGAGAATGGTGTCATACGGGTGTCGAATGTTCATCATCATCGAGTCGGCGAAACGCAGCCGCCAACCGCATATACGATCATGGACAACGTGGTGTATTCTATCGAAGTTGAACGACTGTCGGATGGCAAGTGGGTGCCTTACGAGACAAACGATCTGCAGCTGGAATTTGTACGAATCGACCCGTTCGTGCGTATGACTATGAAATCAGTAGGAAATGGTCGCTACGAGGGCAGATTTAAGATCCCTGATGTGTACGGGGTATACCAATTTAAGGTGGACTATACGCGCATCGGATTGACCCATCTTTATAGTACAACACAAGTTTCTGTGCGTCCATTGCAACACACACAATATGAACGCTTTATACCGAGCGCATTTCCATACTACATAAGTGCATTCTCCATGATGGCTGGTGTGTTTTTGTTCTCTCTCGTGCTACTGCACTACAAAGAAGATATGAAACCGAAGTCCGAATAACATCTTGATGCTCGCGGACATTATCTATCGATGTTCGATGAGATATCCTTTTTTAAAGATTGCAATATTACTTCGTTTTTTTTTCTGGGAAGCGATACTAGGAGAATTCATAAAAGAAGGAGGTTCAATTTTTAATACCATTTATTTAATATCTTTCTCCACCTTTTTTATGCACATAATTTTCAATATTATTTATTGATGCAGCATTTTATAGATAATGCATAAAAATCGCGTTCCTATACATACATGTTAAAATTTTATAATGTTTCTCTAAAAGAAAAAAAACTGAAAATATGCAGTTTGTTTCTATAGTTCAAGAAATAGAACACTGTATATAAATGATCGCAGTAGATTATATGCAAGATTGTATCAAGAAATCGCTATAATAATCGGGAAAAATAAACGCTAAAAATTATTTGCCGTTATTTAATATCTATTCGTACTCTAGCAATAAAGTGAAATTTTTAGTTGCAATTTGTAATTATATTTAACATATTTTTAATATATTTGAAATATAAAAAAACTATATAATTCGAATGTTATTGTCTACAGTGATATCAATCAATTTCTTAAAATTCAAACTTTTTTTTCTACAATTTGTTTTATCAGAAAGAAATCTGAAAGCAGCCATACCAGTTCCTATAACTCATTGCAGTCCCTATAACTCGTATCGACAGTTATGTAACTTTTACTATGTAAAATATCTGTGCAACTGTCGTTATGAGCACATAATAATTCAATAGGTACATCCAGAAACACGATCGCTTACTGAGCGCTCAGTGAGCTCTTGTGAACTATCTGTTTGGTCTATATTTTTAGATCTAATGGAATATGCCAATCAGGTGCAAGAGCTCACTGAGCGCTCAGTGAGCGGTTGTCGTTCTGAATGCACCCAATGGCTGCGTTCAACGGACTCAACAATTGAGTGAGCACTCGCTGTTATTGGTGTATTCTTTTAGATCATCCAATCAGCATTTTAGATTTGGAAAAATACATCAATAGTAGCGAGCGCTCACTGAACTGTTGAATCTGCTGAATGCAGCTATTGACTAATCCAACAGAACGTTTATTTTGCAACTATTTTCTTCGCGTTGATTGAATTATACTTTTAGATCTAGAAGAATGATTCTATCTCAGCAGACAATTACGGTTGCACAACAGTGTTGACTCTGTTGAACGCAGCCAATGAAAAGCAAGAAACTAATGCATAATATATAATAGATACATAATAAAATTTTATATATTGTATAGTTATGATTTTATTAAGACCGTAATGTAATAAATACTAAGTAAGAATATTCAAATCTATAACGGTCGAAGCTAGATCTTTAATGCTTAAATAATTCAATGTAAATTATATATATAATTTTATTATATATTGGGTCATTTAAAAAGTATCCGCGGTACTTTGTCACTAGATATATGACCATCAACACACATCTAGTGACAAAAAACCGCGGATACTTTTTAGATGACCCAATATATGTTAGTTTATTATGTCATCTCGTATTTTTTAACGCATTAAAAATATTAATGTTTATACGGTTATGCAAGTTGTGTGAATATAACCTTAAGCTGGAAACAATGAAAAGCACAGATAAGGTCCACTTGACGCAATAAAATATGCTTCGAAGCTTTTGATTGACCAATCGGAAGAAGGAATTTTGACTAATTGACCAATCAAAAAATGCTTCGAAGCGTTTATAGCATCAACCGTAGCCATAATAGGATTAGGGAATAAAATATTTCAACCTATTAAAAAGCATCCATTCTAATATACATGGTTTCTGATAGGTTGAATTTTTTTTATTTCCTATTCCTATTGCCTGTGCTTTTATTGTGTTTCCGGCTTAAGAGTATGGCTGATAACCCTAACCAAGCAGAAAATATTAAATAATTATTAATTAAATGAAACTTGCGGTACACATACGGGTATATATACATATGTACATATATCGTTGCAAAATTCTTGAGATATTGTATATCGTTGCGCAATGTTACTCGCTGAAATGTATACAAATACCGTGACAAATTGCCAGAAGCTATCGCCTTTTTTCGCATTCGCTTACGAAAGCATTAGTTTTGTGTCGTATCCTGACGTAAAACCCCATATAACCCTTGTATGATCATATATGAAAGAAGTTACCGATCCGCACAAATCTCTATGAAACGTTCGCGTTTTTATACGCCTTGTAATTGCAATTCCCGACTGTTTTAACTCGTGCTATGCGTGACGCGCATTTATCGTGAATCGACGAAAAACAACTACATTACTACACACACAATGGCTGCATTCAGCCCGCTTACGTATGTTATGTTATTTGATAGTAGTGATAATCGCAATTTTTTCGTTAAGATATTGATGTATCGTCGTCCTTATATTATTGTTTAATCAAATTTGTGTATTCGTGCTTTTTGATATGGTATGAGATAATGTTTGTGAACAGTATTTTAATAAAGCAATTATGTCACACATAATGATGACCATTTTATGTAGTGTGCAAAAAAATACTTGCATAATAGTATTTGCATGATTTGCGTAGTAAAATGCCAAAAGTGTAACTGTATGATAAAATCTTCTGCTCATTATAACCTCTCTTCCTGCAATCGGATATCAAAAGTAATGAAAAAATTTATCCATTAAAAGTAAATATGCTGTACAATTTAAAAACAATCTCAAATCATGTTTATAGAGCGATATGTTTGTAGCAATAATAAAGTATTGTTTTAATAATGTGTTTTCTTAAGATGGTGAACTTGTGAGCTTTTGCCGAGATACAATGTCGGACGATAATATGTCGCATATCTCCTATGGACTTGATAGCCGTGGAAGGATAGTACGAATCGAGTCGGGTATAACCAGGGCCAACATCAGACGTCTTCCGAGCATAGAAGAAGCTTTAAGAAGACTAAGTACAAATTTGAGATCCGATAGACAAACTACTGACCCTAACAATGGTAATATACAATGAATGAAATTTTTTGCCTAATGTACAGAACTGTATATGTTATTTTTTTATAACAGAAATATCTGATTCTCAAGCTACGGCACAAATAGCATCGCTAGAAGAAGATTCTCAAAATGCATGGGATGTAACAGATTATGACCTATCTGTTGGACCAATCCTCACCGATGAGCCATCTTCGCCGAATCAAATTACATCTAGTGTGCCATCGTTGACTCCAGAAGAAGAGTAAGTTCATGCTAATTGTTTTGAACAATTTTTACACACACATGTATATATTTCAAAATGAAAAGATAATGTACAGACAAACTAGACTACTGACTTGATTAAATTCCAATTTGATGTATTGGCTCTCTCTCTCTCTCTCTCTCTCTCTCTCTCTCTCTCTCTCTCTCTCTCTCTCTCTCTCTCTCTCTCTCTCTATTTATTTTATACATTTTTATTTATCAACAAATTTTCTCCAAGCTACATATATTTTTAAATTTTTTGTTATTCTAGAATCTTGTAGTAAATTACAATAGTGACTGTGTGTTGTCTGATACTATATCTATTTATAATATTAATCTTTTTATTTAGCAGGCGATATTGTTGGGTATGTTTTGCAACTGATGAAGATGACGCAACTGCAGCGTGGGTTAAACCATGTCATTGCCGAGGCACTACAAAATGGGTTCACCAGGGTTGTATCCAAAGATGGGTTGATGAGAAGCAAAAGGGTCATGCTGGACATGCTGTAGCATGCCCACAATGCAATACAGAATATATTATAGTTTATCCAAACATGGGTGAATATTTTACACACACATACACACACACACACACACACACACATATATGTGCGCGCGCGCGCACACACAGCAGCAGGCAGATAGACATACATATTTCTACAGAATGTAACAACAACTGTAATAGACATTGGATAGAACTTTGTTAATGGGGAGAGGGAGGAGGTAGAAGGGGCACTATTATCACACCGCAGACAAAATTTTTTAAAAAATCAAATAAGATAAAGATATTAAATTATTAGTTAAATTATTACATTGAAAATGTATTAAATACATATAATTTAGAAAACATTTTAGTTTAATTATATTAACATAACAAAAGAATAATATAATAAGATCTATATTTTTTGTATCTAGTTTTTTTAAATTAAAAAATATTTTTTAAATGTTAAAGTTGTGATTAATTTCAGAAATATTAAAAATATATATACTTTTTGCAATAAATATTTAAAAAAAAAGGAGACTTTAAATTATCTCCATGGTAATCCCCTCTCCCTGTCGTTCTGCCAATGATATCAAGCTGATTTTTCAACAAATGTGCATTTTCTTGAAAAATGTTCCGGACAAAAGTTATACAGTTTTAAGTGGTGCATTAGATAGAAATATTAGCGTGATCTTGGATAGTGATGTTAATATAACGTAAAAATCACAAAGTGGTTTTAAATGGAAATTTCTATTTTTTTTTTACATTTTCTTGTAGCTGAGAGCTTTTCAAAACATAATAGGTAATTTTTAAGGTCAAGATCATTAGAGGTTGTTCTCTTTGAAAACAACCTTCAATAGCTTTAACCTTAATGAAAAATACCTTTAAAATAAAAATAAGAGAAACAACCTCCAATGGCTTTAATCTCATATATTGTATAAGTTATGACTCTGAGCAATATTCAAAATGTTTTAACCGTCGGTCAGATACCTTGAATGCTAATGTCGGCAGTACTGTAACTTTCAAACCTCATAACTCGGAAAGTACTTAATGAAAAATATTTTTATTATAATGCTTTGAAAAGCTCTCGAGACAGTTGCAATCAAAAATAGGAAAAATCTATTTAATCTATTTAAAACTTTTAATTGTGATTTTTACATTACCTTAACAATGTCAGGAGATACGGAAATGTCTCGGCGCTAAGCCAAGCGCAACGACACTATTGCGGTTCCTTTATGCGTTCGCAATCACACTATCTTTAGTGCATCACTTAAAAGCCTATGACTTCTGTCTGCAACATTTTTCAAGAAAATGTATATTTTTTAAAAAACAAGCCCCTGATACCGCTAAAAAATTAGGAAAATTATTTTATATATATATATATATATATATATATATATAATAATAATTTTCTTTGCATATGTAGAGTAGTATCTTATATGCAAATTAATTGCAGGTCCATTAGTGATAGTACTCGATACGATCGACACAGTTATCTTCCGAGTATGTCCTTTTATTGCTGCTGGTATTGTAGTTGGCTCTATATATTGGACAGCTGTGACTTATGGTGCAGTTACTGTTATGCAAGTAGTGGGTCACAAGGACGGTCTTACTATGATGGAACAGGCCGATCCTTTAGTTCTACTGGTTGGCTTGCCAACCATTCCAATTATGTTAGTTTTGGGAAAAATGCTTCGTTGGGAAGATCAAGCCCTTAGTTTTTTGAGGAGACATGCATCTAAAGTTCCTATTTTAAGACATTTTCTACCGAGCAGGTTTGTATTAACAATATTATTCTTAATAAATATGTAACATTTATTATTATTATTAAATAATGCTTTTAATATATAATTATTACAGTTATACTGACGAAGACACAAGTATACAATCTGAAGATATACCACCAATGAATGATCCGGTATCTGCAACGCGTGTTCTTTGTGGCGCACTTTTATTGCCAACCATTGCTAGTCTGTGTGGAAGGATATTCTTCGAAAGTATAAGTTCCAATTTTCAGAGAACATTATTGGTATGTATTTTTTAAATTCTTTTTGAAAAACATTTACTAAAATATATCATTTTCAGTATGTACAAAATGATTTCATAATTATCAAAAATTAATTATTTTTATATAATTAAAGAACTATCTTGTTTAAACTGCTATATATTTATCTTATAAGTTATTTAATTTTCATATAAATAATTTTCTGTTATGTGCGTATTCATGATAATATAGGATTTTCCACGTCTGCTTCCTCTTAAAGATGTATTCTTGAGTAATTTAAAGACAAAAATTCAAATGCAAAAATTTCAAGACTCTAAATATTACGTAATGCCATAATAAGCATAAATGATTTGTAAATTTTTTTTTATTTTATGCCACATAAAGTTAGATAAATATATGTGTAAAATTTGACAAAATAAACAGATGTCGATTTTGATACTAGTGTTTGACTTTTGCGCGAGACATGATCAAGACGGGACGAAAGCCAAAGTGTCCAGACAAGCGTGCGATTATAGCGTTAACGAAGTTAGAGTACTACTCCAGAGATCTTAGTCTTCGACTATATCAATACCCCACATACATTTTCAGAAATGTGACATCCAACGCATCATTATTATAATAAATTATATGTGAAAGGATAATAAATTGTATGTGAAGGAATATATGTAAATAAGTTGTACACAAAAATAATTAAAAAAGTGAGAACTAACTTAAAAATTAAAAATATTTGTTTTTCGTTGAAATATTCCCAGATAAATGTACATAAACTTTAAAACAACATTTTATATTAGAATCATCCAATGCATAATAGATAAGTCGATTGTGATCCAAAATATTTTTTGAATCATAATCCGCTCACTTGTCAGTCGTATTTAGTAAATCAGAAAAAGAAACACCTGGATGCAAATATGATGTAAATATGAACGAAATAAAGAATCAGATTTTTTATTTCTCCATCATATTTACATCATGGTGTTTCTTTTTCTGATTTAACTAAATAGGGCTGCAATATTTTGAACACAATCAGCTCATCTATTACGTACTGAATGATTTTAATATAAACGTAATGTTGTAGTTTATATACATTTGTCTATCTCAAAATATATTAACGAAAAAAAATTTTTTAATTTTCTAATTATTTTACAATTGTTACTTTTTTAATTATTTTTAATATTAACGGTGTGCGCAGATAACATTTCGCGTGAAAAATTGTATGCTCCGAGACGGACGGAAGATGGAGTGGATTCGTGGACTTCGCTTCACGTGGAATTCGAAAATTCATGGAACAATACAGTTATATACCTTATTTTGTTCCGTACAGCAGTGAACTTTTTTTATTAATAACTTTTTAACAAATAACAAGCACCGATTAAAACCTATTGGAGGTCATGACCTTGATAATATATCGGAGTCGGATGTCCTATTGTAAACATTTTATTGTAAATACCAGGTCTACTTCATCTCCTCCTGTGCTTCGAGATGTTCGACTTTTCACATGAAGCGAGATTAACTCCACCTCCCTCCTGTTTAGAGACGTTCAACTTTTCTTGCGAAACTTCATCGCTCCCTCTCTTGCCTAGTGGCATTCGACTTTCTACGCGAAATGATGTTCATCCCACATCTCGCTCTGCCTAGGAGCAAGGTGAAACATCACGTGAAATGAGACTCGTCCCATACTACTGAAATATGTACCTCGTGTTTAATAATTGCTTACCATTCATAAAAATTGTTTTGTTCATTTTTTAATGAACGAGAAAAAAGATCAATGACTTTGATCTCTCTGAAAGTCAAGATCAAGGTCACTTGGGGTTGACTGTATATAAAGGAAAAGATTTACCAATTTCCAATTTATGATGATAAAAATATAGAGATTACAAAATATTGCTAACGTGATGAATTATGCTGCATCCGTAATATATTCTATATAATAGAGCTTTCATACTTGGGACCAATCAGAAGAAACGTAACCAGCCACTCTCTTCCTTTGAGATTCCTCTGAGATTCGTTAGTTATCGTTCACTAAATATTATCGACTGAAATTACCTAAGCGATGAAGTAATCAAAAGCAACACAAAAGTAGGAAAAAGTACTCAGATACAGGTATTTGCCTATAAGGATTTAGGTAATAAACTTAGGTAGATAAAGTATCTAGATATTATATCTAGATACTTTTCATCATTGGAACGTATCTAGATAAAAGTATTACTTTACCACATGTAATATCTCACTATTGAATTGACATTTTGTGATATGTTGCGATATTAATTGTGCGAACGTAATAAATTCTATATAAAAGTAAGAACAATTTCTTGATAAAAATATCATTGTATTTGTACGATAATTTTGAACTTGATTAGAGAGATCTCATTGAGCATCTTTACTTGACACTTCATCATGCCCGAGCGCGTGAAATGTCAGACTCTGTGATTAGAGACCTTTAATCATTAAGTTAAGAACTATTATAATCTCGACTTTTTTCAGGATTTTTGTTCTCTAAATTACCTCAAGAATACGTATTTAAAAGAAAATGCGGTAGAAAGGGGACCCTGTATATTTCTTTTCTGTATCTTATATCTGTAGGGTGGTGCAGCTTTTATAACAATAAAAGGAGCGTTCAAGATTTATCATAAACAACAACAATACAAGAGACAATGTCAGCGGCGTGTAATGGACTATACAGAGAGCAACGTAGCATTATACAAAAGACAACAAGATTCCGAAAGTGATCGAAGTTAAATAAAATAGTTACGAATATTCCAATTTCGATTGATATCAGTGATGTAGACTAGTCACCTTTTCACGCATACGCATGTACTGCAACGCCCGAAAAATCTGATAATGTATATAGAATGTAAAAGAGAGGTCTTGTAATTTTAGGATTTGTCCAGATCTGGCAACAAAAAGATTAATGGCGAATTCGATTGAACGCACTGGTGCACATTAAAGCCGTTATATACTGATTTATTCGAATGTAAAAGTGAAATACAAATATTTCAAATTATAAACTACATATTTTACCTAGTAAGTATAAAGTGTGTTAAAGATTTCACGGTTTTACTTGTTTCTATATTTATATTAAACATATATTTTCACGTCAATCTATGTACAATGACTTTAATGACGCATCTAATGCGTCCATTCGACAGTCGAATTCGTTGTAAATAATAAGGATCTATGGCCTTTTTAAAATTTCTACAATGTTCTATAATACTTGATTACTAATTGATTTTCCAACAAAGTAATATAATTTTTATAGACACTCAAAATAGGGCTTTAACAGGACCGTTATAAATTCGACATTAGTGCAGTGTTGATGCTACACTTGCATGCGCGAAAAGGTGATTCGCTTAATAACACTGATTAATATGGATATAACTTTACAAATATATAAAGCAGATCAGCGCTGTACAATAGTGGTATTCGTAAATAATTCAACTATACAAATATAATGTCTTTAATGTTATATATCCATACATTTATACACACGTATACGCGCGCACCACGCGTCTGCACACACCAGCGCGCGCGCACAGGCCATAGTACAGACACGTGGAATAAAGCATCGTATAAGAATATATATAAAGTATTCCATTGCGCATAATGGCGGCGACTAAAACAACTTCAAATATTTACCCGAAAATTAGTGGAATGCACATGCAATTATGTTCCTTTTTAAAATTTATGGTTTTGATTGATGAAATAGTAACCATATTATGTTCAAGACGGTTGGCATCCTTGAGAATGGAATATATTCTTATATTCTTATACCATGGAATAAATAAATGTATGTACATACAAGAATAAGGATTGTATTTGAGCAAGGTCAATGATTAATTTAGGATCGTGTTTTCCAAAAGATACAAGGGATGCTTTCCATTCGACACGACAAGTGTCATTCTATCTTTGTCACTCTCTGAATATCAACAAGGATAAAATGACGCTTGTGTCGACTTGTGTCATCAAATGGAAAGTACCCATTGTGTTGGACAATACAAAGGTGACATCTCCTTTAAGTTAACGTTTAGAGGAACTGTATTTTTTAATAATTATATTACACAGGTAATACTTTCTATAATCTTCCTTATATGAAAAAGATAGAAACAGAAATAGTTACACAAATCTTTTTCTTTATGTTATTATTGTTTTCTACCTTTAATTAATCTATTACTAATTATTTTTATATTATAGTAAAATTTTATATTATAGTAAAATAACAAACTCAAGAGAAAAAATTGTAGAGAAAAAAATTAATGTAACAACTTAATATATGACAAACGTTTGTTACGTAAAACTTTACTGTGACTTTAGATACGTCTACAGAACAAGGACGTCACATATAAATGTATATACA
The DNA here is from genome assembly GCF_024713525.1 of Acromyrmex echinatior. Lineage (NCBI taxonomy): Eukaryota > Metazoa > Arthropoda > Insecta > Hymenoptera > Formicidae > Acromyrmex > Acromyrmex echinatior. The sequence continues at coordinate 206,291 of NC_141867.1, forward strand.
CGTATACAGGATAGTCTATTTTAATTAATACATTTTCTCCGAAATTATTGATACGAAAAAATGTTTTAGAAAGTGGAACGATTTCGAGATGGATGTATTTTGGTCATGTTGTTTCTTTTCTAAGTACAGGCACCAAAAATACATATGAAAGTCACCTCTACTTTTTATGGTCGTGTTCGTATATTACTGCCAGTTGTCAGTATAGTATACGTAAGGGAAACTAGATTTTTAGTACTGACAGTCAACTGACAGTAATATACGAACATGGCCTAAATAGAATATGATTATTTTATTAGAGGAACCATAATATGGTTCCTCTAATTATTCTGCATATCAAAATACTAAGAGAGATAAAAAAACTAATACTTTACGAGATACTTTATACTTTATTTTGACATACGTTGACATAAAATGTTGAATACCTTGTAACTATTAATTTTTTTATTACCTTAATACTCTTATGAACAGAATAATGAGATAATCAATTGATGTAAACAAAACATATAGTTGCTTCAAAAAACATAATTGCTTTAAAAAAGTATGTAGACAAAAAGGATACTTTAAAAAAAAAAACTGTATTTTATTATTCAATTGATTCATCTTATTATTCTGTTCATAAAAGTAATTAAATATTAAATAAAATAAATTATAAAAAATTAATAGATTACGAAATATTTAACATTTTATGTTAAAAGGGAAGGGAGGGAAGAGGGGGGGGGGCTAAAACAAAATATAAAATATTTCATAAAAAATTGATTTTTTGATACCTCTATCTTAATACTTTTACAAGCAGAAAAATTAGAGGAATCATTCTATGTGAAAAAAATCATATAATTAAAAAAAGTAGAGGTTACTACTTTCATACTCTTTTGGTCTCCAGAAGAAAAACAACATAATCAAAATACGTTTCTTTTCGAAATGGATGCATTTGATGGATTTAAAACATTTTTTTCGTATCATTAATAATTTCAAGAAAAAATTTCTTCTTTTAAAAAGAAGAAATTACTATAAATACAAAAGGGATTACAAAATTTGTTAAATTTGTTTCCTGTTTATTATTTAGCAAACAAATTTACATATTTGACAAATATTTTGCATTCGTTGCAAATTTTTGTAGCGAGTATGAAAAAATAAGTACTCATTATATCCGCAAATAATTTTGATACATATTTACAAATAGAATTTGCTGTTATGGCACAAAATTAGCGTTCATAGCAAATTTTTTTCTTTATGAAAATTGACTATATTAACTAAAATAGACTACCTTGCGCGCGCGCCCTCTTCACACACACACACACACACACACACACACACACACATTGTGTCCCATTTTAACTTTCGCATCGAAATACTTCGAAAAGTATACAAAAAAATATTTCAGATAAAAAATGGAATGGTTTCAAGAAGGACGTTTTTGGTCAAGTTTTTTTCTTTTTAAGTGGAGGAACCAAAAAGATGTGAAGATCATCTCCACTTTATTGAATTATATAATTTTCTGTAATATAATTATATAATTTTCTATAATATGATTCCTCTAAATATCCTGCATATAAAAATATTAAGTATAAAATATAAAGAAATGAATAGTTTGGTATTAAGCTATTCAATATTTCATGTCAATATGAAAAATATGTCAGAATGAAGTATAAATAATCTCATAAACTATGTTTTTTTTATATCACTACCTTAATATCTACTTTTACACGCAGAATAATTAGAGGAATCATATTATGTAAAAAAAATTTTTTAGTGCTTCCATCTTGAAAAAAAACAACATGACTACAATACGTTCCCTCGAAATTGTTCCATTTTTATCTGAAACATTTTTCCGTACGTTTCATATTTTCCGAGATATATTTGTCTCAGTAAATTAAAATAGGACACTCTGTATATGTGTATGCGTGCGTGCGTGCGTGCGTGCGTGCGTGCGTGCGTGCGTGCGTGCGTGCGTGCGTGCGTGCGTGCGTGCGTGCGTGCGTGCGTGCGTGCGTGCGTGCGTGCGTGCGTGCGTGCGTGCGTGCGTGCGTGCGTGCGTGCGTGCGTGCGTGCGTGCGTGCGTGCGTGCGTGCGTGCGTGCGTGCGTGCGTGCGTGCGTGCGTGCGTGCGCGCGTGCGTGCGCGTGTGGGTATGTGTATGTACGTGTATGTATACGCGCGCGCACGCATATGTGTGCTCTCTCTCTGTGTGTGTGTGTGTGTTTATCTATTCATAAGTATACTATATTAGAATTAAGATTTATCAATTATATTTTGTAATCCAATGTTATATATACATGTAAATGCTGTTATAAAATAATCTCTGTATCAAATATAAGGAAACCATGATTATTTACTTATATAAATTCATAGTGTTCATAGTTCTATAATTTGCGTATCATGTCAGTTGCATATTTATATTTTAACGTATAAATAATAATCTGGCTCAATAAAAATAAAATTAAACAATAATAAAATAAAAGGGCTACGAGCCGAAACAATAACTTTTAATATTCAAAAAATAATATCTAATCAACATTTTAAATATAAACAATACAGACGTTTCGATACCGATCGGGTCTTTATTAAAAATAAAATTTAAATTATAATATAAAATTAGCTACTACATATGCAATCTTATAATAAAATAAAACATGAAAATATTTAAAAAAAAAATACATAAAATTACTTTATCCTATCACAATTTTAATTAGAAGGATGTTAAAATTTGAGATAATAAATCCTTTTATAATAATAGATTAATATCTGAAATGATTTAGATAATTAAAAAAACGAAGACAGGGTTTAAATAAACAAATTGAAATTAATAATTGTAAACATTTATTTGGACCGTTTTGTATCTCTATTTCCAACATAAAAATTCTCGTTACCTCAAATCATCAAAAAACAACACTTCATTCCTTTTTCCTCCATTTAAGATTTTTTCCGGCTCTCTATCAATTCTCAACATAATATTTGATGAATTTAAACTTTTCTTACTATGAAAAGCAACTTCCGCGTCAAATTTGAACTTCCCAGTCTTTACTATGAGAGGCGATGCCTTAAAATCACAATTTGATATCTAAGGGTGAAATCACACAGTGCGGAATAGGACTGCGGAATGGAGAATACATCATTGAAACAATCACTCAGTATATTCATACGAAGCGGAAAAATGAATTAAAGTAAATGCATTAAAGCAGTTCAAAAAATTGTTTGTTGTTGAGATTATAAATATTAATTGTAAAACATTAAATACTACAACAGTGATAATTGTTTTTACAATTTGAAAAATTATATTTCATTTTAATAAGCAAATTATTAACATGAAGTTTTTAATAGTTTTTAAATTATATTCACGCTGAATATATCTTTGATGCATCATGTGAACATAGCACACAAAACTTGCATGATGGAAAAGTGCGGAATAGCGCTGATTGGTTGCTTTAATGATACATTCTGTATTCCACAGTCCTATTCCGGACCGTGTGATTTCACCTTAAGGGTGTGATTACATGTAGCGCGGTACGCGATACGCGATACAGAAATTAGGTAGCTATAGGAATCACGCAAACCGCTTGCTTCTTTTCTTCTAAATCTTCTATTACATTATTAGCGCGGTAAGCGGTACGGGCCAGTGACAAATTCACATTACTAAGCAGTTTTTAATCAAATTAATTGATTTAAATGCAATTATTAAGTAAATCTGTTGAAAAGAAATAAGAGTATTGATGAAATGTGCATAAAAATAAATTAATATATTAGGTTTTGGAATTAATTCGTAGCGTTTTTAAATGAAAGAATGTTATTTATTTCACATGAGCATTAAAAAATACATTAATGAAAGTACTTCCCATCACTTGTAAAACGCTACGAATTAATTCCAACACCTAATATTTTAAAAAATTCAGATTTTACTTTATATGCTACAGTATACATCACGTGTACTATTTCGAATGAAATTTTCTTCGGAAAGGAAGTTTTGAAACGTAGTCTTAAGACGATCTTGAAATAAGAACTGACTATGTATACCAGCTCGTATTCATAGTCAAACTTTATACTTAAGGCTTCCTTAAATTTATCATTAGATGCTCAGCAGCCAATGAAATAATTCATAGAGTATCTAAAGATAAATTTAAGAAAGCCTTAAATATAAGGCTTGATTATATATACGAATATAAAAGCTTAAATACAATAGGCAACAGGGAATAACGAGCCATCCAATCAGAGCTTTGGTGTGTAAGTTCGATATTATATCCCACGTTGCCTATTGCTTGTGCCTATTGTGTTTAAGCCTTTCCTTTTATTGTACGAAGCCCCTAAGTGTACATACCGATACATGCGTACTAAAAATTGCAGCCACAAAAAAAGTTCACTGTCGCTATTAGGTATGATTATACTGTATGTAATAATAGGTCTCTTTTTATTGCTGCATGAATCGGTGCAATAAGTTAAGTGAAACAAATGTGTATTTGCTTCACTTCAACTTATTACACTGTGTGAATACCAGTTCAGAAAGTGTAGCAATAAAAAAACAGACCTAATGAAATACAATAAATATACGTTTGTTTCACTTCAACTTATTGCGCCGGTTTAAAGTGCAGCAATAAAAAAACAGACCTATTATATATCTGTTTAGTCTTATATTTTTAAATCTAACGGAATATGCTAATCAAATGCAAAAGTCCATCGAACGCTCACTGAACGGTTGTAGTATTTAATGCACCCATTAAATTTTAACAGGCACGCGAATTTCCATAAACGCCGACCGTCTTTAAAGTTTGCGGCACACGATGCTTGTTTTCCTGCTGGATTAGAATCTTGCCACCTTGTATTGTCTGCTATGCTGGCACTGACAGCACCACAACCAATAAGGTGGCAAGATTCTAATCCAGCTGGCAATCCAGCAGGAAAACAAGCATCGTGGGTCGTCGGCTTTGTATATGTCTATGGTATGTGCACGAAGTGTCTAGGGATATTGCAAGTGCAAAGCACTAATATTTCGTGGCTGTGACAGATTTCTTAACCTAAATAGTTGTCAACTTTGATGATTAATATTTCGGTTCGCGGAGTAGAGCGACACTTTTGCTTTGTTAAATCTTTATTTTTATGCAAAAACGCATCTATTCAGTGTATTTTTATCAAAATTTGAAGTAAATCTTAACATTTACCGTAGCTTTGTTGATTTATCAAAATATAAATTAAGGGTGCGGTCATATAAAATTAAATTGTGGAACGGAATAAAAACGGAAAAGGCAAATGATTAGGAGTTAATTAATCAAATTAATTTTGTTACGTTGTTTCGTAGCTAGGTTTTATATCATGAAAAATATATTTACAAAACTAAATGGAATAACTTTGATAGCATGTTACATAGATTCATCTGTGTGTAAGTATTCATTACAATATATCTACAAAATATTGGATATTTTAACAATTTATATGTGTTTATACATACATACATATATATATATATATATATAGATACGAGACACCGTATATATATATGGTGTCTCGTATCTTTCATTAATATTTCAGAGGTTTTATATATATATATATATATTGTATATTAGAAACAAAGTGTAATTATTGTGATTGGTGCTTAAAGGAGTATCAAGTTATTAAACATTCTTGTTATACAGATGTAGAGAGAGAGATGCCAACTAATTTAATATTTACAGATAACAATAAGTTTTTTATAGCAGATAAAATAAACATTTATAATATAATATTAATAGTAAATTATATAGATCTTTATTAATAAATGTAATTATTGCAGAAAATGAGACATTGGTTGTAATAAAGAACAACTGGATGAAGATTTGATAGCAACGATTAAAAACATATCTGCTCTTTATTTTCATCTACCTTTGAAAAGAAAAAGAAGATTACAGAAAGATGCTTTACGGAGAGAAGTCAGTGTATGTTTGAAATGTACAATCTATATAGAGGTAATTATTTAGAATTACTACTTTACCTCTGATTTTAATGAAATTAGGCTCATTCGATGCATTTTCATTCAAAACGAAAGAATCTGACAGAAAAACGTGGCGGTCGGCCTCGTAAACCGAGATATCTATACAATTTGCTACTATATTATAAATATTTATTTTACCTGCTATAAAATCTGCGATAAAAACATTTTTTTCGTTATCTATTTAATATTAAATTAGCAATTATGTATTTACAAAACAAGAATGTTTTTGTGTGTATGTGTGTAATTTAATATTTTTTAAATCACCAACTGCAATAACTACACTTTAGTTGTTTCTAATAAAAAATACATGTATAAATAACTATTAAAATATCTATAATAATATTTTATAGATATAGTGTAATGAATATTTTACCATACAGACGGATTCATGCAACATGCCGAGGTTATTCTGTTTTGTTCTGTAAATATTTCTCATCATGTGAAACTGAACTACAAAATAATGTAACGGAATTGTTCTGATTGGTGTCTATCATTTGCCTTTTCCGTCCCGTTTCGCTATTTCTAACTCTATGTGATCATATTCTAACTCACAGACAGACATTAATACAAACTACTTTTTCTTTGTTTATGCTTTAGCAAATATACATAAAGTAAAAATCTTACTGCTGCGAATATGGACTTAATATTTTTCTTGCATTATTTCTTGATAACACATTATTAAGAATTCTAGAATATAAAAAAGAATATATTATCTCTGTATATACCCAGATAGCAAGTTGCCTGCAGGTTGCTATTAATTTGCTGCTTTGCTTAAATTGCCTCCAATATTTAAGAAAGCGGCTTCCGATTTTGCCTATTAGATTGCCGACTTTTATTGCCACTAACTCTTGTAAGTAACTCGATAGCAGCACTCTTATAAATCGATGAAACAGTTTCCGCTTAAAATCTTACTCTCATAAGTTACCAGTAATCTGGTGGCATTTTTGAACGAGCTTCATCAAACTGTCCGAACATGAATAAAATCGAAGTCTTCGGTTAGCGTAACAAGCATGATGCTACAAATGCTTCGAAGCATTTTTTGATTGGTCAATTAATAAAATTCTTTCTTCTGATTGGTCAATCAAAAGCTTCAAAACATTTGTAGCGCCAAGCGGACCGCACTCTAAGCGCTCAGTAAGAGATTATCGTTCTGAATGCATCCATTATTGCAAGAGAAATTGTTGAAGAGAAACTTGTGCTAAGCACTTATTTCTTTTTTTATGCCAAGGAACGTTTTGTTATCTGGGTAGTAAGTTACTAAAAAATAAAAAAGTTTTATGTTAATACTTTTTAAAATGTTTTATGACATATTATTTTTTCTAAAGTCTTTGAAGGAACATTGAATATTCAAACAGTTTTTCCTTATCATAAATAAAATCTTTTCCAGGTATACGATTGAACATAAATACTTTATAATCGCTTGTCAATCCAGATGATTAAAAGTTCAAGAAAGAAGTGGCATACTAACATATTTGATTATGGCATCGGCAATCGAAATTTTGGGAAAACAAGCAATGAAAACATTTTGTGATCGTCGGTTTTGTCAAAAAAACTTAGACAAATTATTGAATCTATTAAATAAGATAACAGCCGAGGATGTAAAACTCGATAAAAATATTCTTGATTACGTCAGTAGACAGCCGGCACCTATGTGTGTGATGGATATATTCGAGAACAAGGACATAACAATTGCGATTTTCATATTAAAACATGGAGTCAAGATGCCTATGCATGATCATCCTGAAATGCATGGTTTGTTAAAGGTAAACATGCTTATAGTACATTATTGTTTGTATAAGCATTATTGTACAATGTAGAAATAGAAATCAATAGTACAATATATATAGAAATCAATAGTAATACAAAAATTATTCCAAAATTAAAGAACATTAGTTTAAGAGTTTTTATAGGAGATATTAGGTGTTGGAATTAATTCGTAGCGTTTTACAAGTGATGGGAAGTACTTTCATTAATGTATTTTTTAATGCTCATGTGAAATAAATAACATTCTTTCATTAAAAAACGCTACGAATTAATTCCAACACCTAATATAATAAAAAAATTCGAATAAAGGTATGACTATAAATGCTTTCTTACAAGATAATAAAATTGATAAAAAGATCAGACAACGAGCAATTAATTATATCTAGGATTAAAATTAGTTCATTAAAACGTTAAGAAGGGATTAACATTGTGTATGTGTGTTTGTGTGTGTGTATGTGTGATTATTCCTTAATATGCAATGTATGGAATGTTTCGACTATATTCTTCTTCATCCAAATTATAATACAATAAATTATAAATTAAAAGTTTCAAAACAAATTGTATATATAAAATTCTTAATAATTAAAGCGTTGGAAAGATTTGATATTAAAGTATAAATAAAGATAAAAATCGATCATAAGATTACATAGTAAGTTGAACACACATTAATTAAAATTAAAAATCACTAAATAATTTTTTTATACTGAGGTTATACTGAGGTTCGAAAATAAAAACTATTTCTTCATTGGGTGAGAAAGAGTAGAATCAAGGAATTAAAATTCATAAAAAAAAGTCATCAAAAGTACATATAGTCTCGAGTTGTAAATTTAAAAAATGAAATTGTGTCAAAACATTCAAAAGGATCTTATAAAATAGATAAATTAAGGTGAATATTAAACTTACTAGTATCGTGACCCTTAATCAAACAATAAATATATATTCAAGAGTATTATAAGAGATAAAACTTTGTGCCCTAATGAACTTTAACGGATAAATGAGAAAGCGTTTCGAGCAACTTGTACATATATTAACTATAGAAATTATAAATTTAAATCATAAAAAATTGAAATTAAAACTATTATTGAGAAATCGATTTAAGTAAATAAATGTAAGAATCATTTAAGTATCGCTCAGTATCTTTCTACAGATTTATATTCATTTAACTGTATTTTAATGTTTTTTTTTTAATGGAGAGATTAAAGTTCAAAGTATGCTCAAAGATCACAAAGTGTTTCGACAAATCTATTTTGATATTATTAATATGCTCTGTAATTCTCGTACTTAGTTATCTTTTCATTTAGTTTCATTTTTTTCTTACGGCCAACATAAGACACATTACAATTGATCTTATAGACCACGTTGCATTTAGATTGAACTTCTGTTATACATTTTTGTATATACTTTTATGTCTATATTTTTATGAACTTATTGATTCAAACATTGTAGCTTACCTTAAACAAAGATTTGTTCACCCATTTTACAACAGTATATTATGTATAAACGGAAGTATAAAATATTTTTTGTGATTAGAATTTACTACTAAATTTTACTACTAGATAGGTTTTTTTTAAAACTATTATAATTTAAAAACTACTTCTCTAAAAATTAATTTTAATGGATGGTAATTTTCCAAAAGCAATTTGATAAATATTCAAAGTTCTCCTGAAAGACAGGATGAGACAATAAAATCACTCTATGAACAAGATTGTATATTCCAATCTTATAACCTAACGAATGGAAAAAATGATAAACTTCTTCGCGAAAAGATCTTTTACCAATTTACAAATATTGTATTATCCTTAAAGAGACCTAAAAAGCTCAAGTTATAGTTGTTGTCTATAGTAGTTGTTTTCTTTTAAATATGAATATTATAGATGATTATTGAAACTGTTGACAAATTTACAAAAAAACGTTTACAATATTTTGAATTTGATCGCAGTTAAAATAATCTCGTCAACATACATAAAGAATAGTTATGCAGTATAAATTTACAAAAGGACACCAAAGATGATGATTCACCATTTAGATGATTCTTACATTTGTTTATTTACATCAATTTTTCAATAACAATTTTTAATCTTGATGTTTTATGATTCATACTTATAATTTCTGTAATTAATATACACATTATTCGGAACGCTGTCTCATTTGTCGTTAACGTTCGTTATGACACCAAATTTTATCCTAATATTTGGACATATATATTTTGTCGTTTAATTAAAGATCACGATTTTATTAAGATTAATATTCGTCTTACATCTATACTATAAAGCTTGATCTATATTTTACATCTTACTAATTGGTAAATTGATATTTTCTATAAGGCGCATGATTTCATTCTCGTTTTCTAAAAATTATAAATTTTGGACAAAACACATTTTGAAAGTCTGCTCCTCATACGACAATAACATATACGAATTATAATACAGATATTATAATATAGGTGATCAGTGGTATGGTAGAATTAAGCAGCTACAGTTTGAAGACAAAGAGTAATCATGTGATTAAAGCCAAGGAAGAGATTGCAGCAGTTAAGCATCGACCTATCTGTCTTCATAGCAATTCGCCTGCTTGCATTTTTACACCAACAGAAAAAAATCTTCATGAAATTTCATGCGTGGAAGGTCCTGCAGCTTTCCTAGACATACTCAGTCCACCATACGACGTCGATGAGTTTGGCAAAGGAACAAGACCGTGTACATTCTTCAAGACAGTCAAGTCTAAATTATATACAGAATCGATAGATATAATCGAAGAAGTGCAATTATCAGTTGTAGAGAATCTGCCAGACTTTTACTCTACGAGTCTAGACTATATGGGACCTCCCTTACGAAATTAAATGTAATTTTAAGATATTTTTTACATCCCAATTTGTGTGTGAATTTTGTATTTACAATGCATAATCATATAATATATAGATTTTCACATAATCTTTATGACATAAATGTATTCAAGATTTAAGTTTTTTATATATTGGCAGATACAATTAAACGTCCATATTGTGAACTCGTGAAGATTATTGACTTAATTTAGTCCCAATTTTTAGGTCAATTCTAATCAATATGTCATCATTAGATGTTGAGTAGATATAATATATAATATAAATATAATATATAGCAAATTTGGACATTTGTACTTACTAAAGATTACTATACGTTTATTAAGAAAAAATTCGATATAAATATTTTTAAAATAAATATAATATAGTATAGTGAAATAATAAAATATATCAATGTTGGTAATCACATTTTTAGGGGAATGCATATTGGATTTTTGATCAATTAGTGCATTTATTTTATGATTTGTATTTCAATATTTTCATGTATAGTAATTTTTAGAGAAAACTGAAATATATATAGAAAACTAGAATATATATACAATTAATACCTGTTGAATTCACTAAATAGATTGAGTGAGTTTTATGTTGACAATGCTTTAGTGAGTAAACTAAATAAATAAAGAAGAAAAATATAACCGTTATATCTCTTTTTCTTTCATTTACATATAGTCATATCTTGGGCAATTGTGCTTATATAATAAAGATTATTGAAGCTTTTGTTTTTATTAAAAAGAGTTCAATAATGTTTATTTTTTCCCTTTCTACATATTATTATTAAGGTCTTGTGCTTTATGCTTAAGTTGTTTGTATTATGTCTATCTTAAAGAACATTATGATATACAATTATATTAAAATGTAGCATTTCGAAAATATTTTGTAAAACTGGAAACACGTTATTGCAATGTCCAATTTTAAAGTGCCCAATTTATGATGTCTTTGAAATACTGTTTTAAGATGTTTTTACAATATCTATTGTATTTTGAGATTACTTTTCAATAATCTCATAACAAAATAATAAATGAATGAGAAACGCATTAAGAGGATCCTAAAGCCGTCTCTATTACTGACTAAACCATATAATTTTTTGTATAACAATTACTTTTTTTTCTTATACAGTTTCGAAAATTCTTTACCAGAATTGAAGTATACGCATTAATACGTATCTGTGAGATAGAATTCATGCTGAAAACGATACAAAATTTCGAAATTGAGATCTTTACTTTTTTATTCTGACATGACGTTTTACAGCTGTCACGTCGTGACATTTGGTTCACATAAAAGCTATGCAATCTGTTTTACGAAATAATAGTCCACCGACTATAGTAATTTAAGAAGAAACAATGTGAGTTCATCACCTAAATACGACAAATGCCACGGTCAAAGACATTGCACTATTAATTATTACGTATTGTACGCATATTCTTCTAAATGAATTTATCTCAGAAATATGATTGCGTGCCGTTACCATTGGACTTTTCAACGTATTATAATTTCATCTGAAATATTATAATCCTTCAAATTTAATTATATACACCTTAAAAATCTATGACGAAAAATATTACCTCGGCCGGGAGTTGAACCCGGATCTATAAATAAATTAGTATTAGATAAATTTATAAGATAAATTCATAATGTTACACTTGGGCAAGGAGAATCATGCACGATGTACTTGCACACATGATGTAAGAATCAAATTACTCTCCCAACAATTTACTCTCCTCGGGAATGGTATACCTTGTCTTCTTACATCATGTTTGCACATGCCTCACGTCCGCGAAATGCTCTCTGAACGAAAACACACAAATTTACTAAATGTGTGATTTATTTTATCATGTCAAAGTTCAAAATAAAATCAAAGAATAAGAGCAACTCGTTTGGACAGGAATTCTCTCTTCCGATCGATGATGGATCAGACGGATGGATCAGTTCACAAGCCCGCGATGCTATCGACACGTGGAACGATGCAGTATCCGCAAAAGTAAAATAAATTTATTTAGAAGAATATACGTACATGTATTAATTCAATATCTAACTTTGATCGTCAAGTGATGCTTCTCGTATTTAGATGATATTCACATAAACGGAATTCTTCTTTCCAATCTTATTAACGTCGAGTTCTAGAATTGGACTTAGATGTAATAAAACATCATTGTTACATGACAGTTTATGTGTGCATGAGATATTGATGTAATGATTAATGATACGTAAATCATTTGTATGGCCTACTTACACTAATTGTCTTTAGGATCCCCTTAACAAGAAGAAAACTGCTTAAAAGAACTAGAGTTGTTTAATAAATGAATATATTAGTAACTTAATATTTTCAATCATCGAGTTTTATTATGTATATTCATACGCACGTGCACGCGTGCATAATTATTAATTATTATTATGTATTAAAAATATATAATTAAAGAAGTGTTAAGTGTGTATATATATATATTTTTTTTAAATAATAGTAAAAAAAATATTTTTAAGAGATATTTTTTTTAAGAAAACCTACATATATAATGTTAAAAGTTTTTAAATATTAAAAAAACATTTTTTAAGGCTAATTTCATTTTGTTTTTTTATAAAAGTAACACAACAATATCATTTCTTTCAATATCTGCAAGTAACACGGTCTATAATATATTAAGGCAGTAGGTCAAATTTGCCCGGCTTACCGCCAAATGTTCTTCGTCACTAGAACGTGCATTCTCTGGGCGATCTTATTTCGCGCGTTTGCATTTGGCGATAGGCCGGGTGAATTTGGCTATTTTCATAAATTAATATCTCGTTAATCATTGCGAAAATTGCAAAATGGTAGAGGACTTTTCGACTCAGTTTAGTCCGTTCTATCTACATGACAGCGTTTTGCCAAAAATTGCAGGACATTACACCCTGTATACATATGTAACATCGTATATATTTGCAAAAACATATATGCATTCTTGAATACATCAGACAGTTAGTCATTTATAATGCCCACGTGTTTGAGACATCCTGCTTTAAACCGAAAACTCAATTAATAATAATACGTGTAGTAATATCGTGGACTGGATTTATGAAAAATCGTCATTAATAAATTAAATAGATATAATAATAAAATAAATAAATTTTTTATTCTGTTTCATAGTGTTATGTAAAGAAAAAATCGTTTCGATGATTATACTTGTTCCAAGTATAATTATTTATGAGCGCTTGAGACTCATATCGGTCAGGAAATCGGTATCCTAGCGCTGAGATGTCGTCTCCGTTGGTACGAGAACCGTCAGAGTTTTAACTCCCTGGCGAACTGTTTTATTTGAAACGTCGAAAGGGTCGCTATTTTGAGGCGACTCGCACTAAATATGGTCAGATAGACGCTATACCCGGGGCAGAATACTTCGACTTGAACAACCTGCGGCTCGCTGGTGGGGGAGATCCGCAGAAGTTACTTAGACAAGTTCGGCTCTTTGATTCGGACAGTTGGTACATCGTGACCATCTCGTATTGTCCATCTCTTAGAAATCGATCTATAGATAATGGTAAGTACGAGAAATGTGCCTTGTCAACGCCGTCTATGGACTGTTTGAGAATCGCGCAATGATCTACCGAATCGAAAGGAATACGAAGGACCAAGTTTATATCTATGTGATCGATATGCAGAAATTCAAACTGCGAATATAAGTGCATTCAACAAAGATGGATTACGCGCTGTACCGGAACCGATATATGCTAAGTGATTAGCTGCCATTGACATTATATATTCGTGACAATAAAGTGCAGCATCAGTGATCTTCGTAAGATTTTTTCAAGCCGCTCGAAAGTCTGATATTGCTAGTTTCATCATGAACTGTAAATGAATATGCAAAATCATCACTTCTTCTCTGAAATTTTAAAATTAAACATATTTACACACATAACAAACAAGTATATACTTTCACCACAACTCTATAATAATAAGTCACTATGGAATTGCAAATACAATATCATTTTCTCATTCAGTTGAAGTATCTTTTCTCTTTAATGTACACGATAGATTTAAAATTAAATAAAAATGAAAATAAACACATTACACTTATTACACAAACATATAAAATTTTTATAGAGCAAAATGATGGAAAAAATGGAACTTTTATTTCATATAGAAGATATTTATTTTGCTAGTAAAATAAAAAATATATATTCCCGATAGTAATACAGTTTTATTTTTCTAATTATAACAGTAAAAATAATTATATAAGAATGGTAATACGAGAGGCAGTGTGATAACTGAATGCTCACTCTATATACGTCTTGGCAGCTTCACAATGCTATTCTATTCTTAGCACCGGCAGCGCCCCATAAATTTTCTCGCGCGATAATTGGACTAGGCTTCTCAATTTCATTTACAGAGTTCATTTCCAATAAACATAATTATGCATATATTAACAAAATAAATTTTATATTTTAGTTCAATTTATTCCTTTTTATTCTTAATAAAGAAATCGAAATAAATTTTTTTATTTTTTCTCTGAGTCTGTTTTTTAAGATAAATAAAAACAATTTATATTTTAAAATATATTATATTTCTAATCCGGTGTAATAATCAAGCGTAATATTTTTTAATTAAATTTCTTTTCTTTATTTAGTCATTTGTATACGTCATCTATTAATTAATACCTATTTGATAAGGATTGATTAAATTTAATATATATTTAAAAAATGATTTTTTCTACTTGTATCATTTTTAACAAATGTTTTTTACCTTTTTTTATAAAAACATAAATTATATAAAATCATAAATTATTTAAGTTAAAGTCGAATCATTTTTAATGAAAAATTTCTAAAATTATTTAAAACAAAAAATGGTATGTATCCTAAATGTAAAAAAAATATATTTTTAAAACTAAATGTTCTCTGTCTAGATATTTAAGCATTTAAAAAAAAATATATATTCGATATTTAAAAAATTAAAATCATGATGTAAGAATACAATATGTTTTATTGCATATAATGGCAGTGAAATTTAATTTTGAGACCTTATTAGTAGCAGATTTCTAATAGCGGTTCTGTATTGACTTATAACATTTTTGACTAATGTCTGATTGGTTGCATTCACGGGAATGAAACATCTGGTATTCTTATATCGTTTTTAAAATTTTTAATTGTTTTAAAATAAAAAAAAAAGATTCTTTAGGCATAAAGTTTGTAATTTTGAATTATATTTGAAACAAACGTTTACAAATTATTTGGAAACTTTTTAAGAAAGAATCCTTATCATTAATCACAGTGATTATTTTTTTATTAATAATAATAATTAGATTATTTTAGATATTTAAAATAAAACTATTACATGTATCTCTTGTGATCTCAGTTTTTTCTAACAATAGTAAAAAATAGTAAAAAGTACTTAAAACATATTACAAAATATTGCGGTATTTCATTCTAGGCGGATAAAGAGAAGAAGAAGAAGACTAAGAAGAAGGAAGAGGCGCCAGCACCCGAGCCCGAGCCAGCGCCAGAAGAAAAAGCACCAACTCCAACAGGTACACCAAAAGATTCTGGTTCTGCTAGAGCAAGCAGCCGTGGCAGTCGCAAGGCTAAACGCAGCGGATCCAGTGTATTTTCCATGTTCTCTCAGAAACAAGTAGCTGAATTTAAGGAGGTATGATTCATTTAAGATATAATTTTACACACAATTCTAATTCTACTTCAAATTCGTCTCTATTTTGGATCTTTCTACTCTGGCACTGCTATCCTTGGATATCTGTATTCCTCCTTAAAGTTAAGGATTAAGGAATCTACTATAACAGAATAGAGGAAATCTTCAATATATTAGTCTTGCGGACTTAAAAAACATCACTCGATTAAGCTAATAATTAAGAAGATCCTGCTCTAAAGGGTAAAAAAAGTCAATTTTTTTTTTTCATAAATCGATAATACAACGATAATTCTCTTCGAGAATATGTCCCTAAAATTTTAAAGCGAAATTCAAAGCCCTTCGATAGTAATAATTATAAATTAAGTGCTTGTATATATGGGTGCACGGCACGCAAATATAATAAATAATTAGAACAATTTTTTTTATTATTAGGTGTTGGAATTAATTCGTAGCGTTTTTTAATGAAAGAATGTTATTTATTTCACATGAGCATTAAAAAATACATTAATGAAAGTACTTCCCATCACTTGTAAAACGCTACGAATTAATTCCAACACCTAATATTAAGTTTTAAAATACTCTTAAAGCCATTCAATTTTCATTCTGAAAAATTTTTTCTATTTCTTGTAGTTTCGATGATATTTGCTTCAAAAGAAAAAAAAAAGATTTTTTTCGAGAGAGTGTTTCACTCCCTAAATCTCGAAATAAACACAAAAAATATAGGTTTAATATTTTTTCATGTTCTCAACATATCCAAAAATCTCATTAAAATCGGTGAGGGTTGGTTTCCTTGTTAGTAGCACGAAAGAGATTCTAGTAGCTCGTAGAATGGCTCAAAATGAATTCTATGAGGAAGCTGAAGAATTATTATATGTTATATCCCTGGAATATAACAGATTAGCCTCCGAGCATCGTAAGAACTCAAGAACTAAATCGAAAACTTTAAACGCGTTTTTTTCGAAATCTGTTTTTTTTTTGCATTTTCTTCAAGTTTGTGTTCAAAACGATTGAAAAAAAGTATTTGACCAATCGACTTTTTATAGGGCTCGTCAGTTAGTTAATAATCATCCTCGATGAACTTAAAAATTAAATAAAAATAAACATCAACAATTTTCTTTTGCATAAAGAAACGGTTGCTACCTAATCATAACTATAATTTTTTTAAAAATCGCACAAAATTTTAATTTATATATATTTTTTTAAATTTTTTAGATTCATTTAGGATGAAAAACTGTAACAATTAAAAATATTTCTTAATTTTTTGTTTCCGACAAAAATTACGCTAGAACATACATAAAATCATAACGTCATGAAGAGATACCAAACTAAATGTTTATATTTTTATTATTTAGAATTTTTTTTCGCATTTGTACGCTACAATAATTATATTAAAACTATAACAAAAAGTTTTAAAATAATAATAAATAAATATTAGTTTTCTTTTTAAAAAAAAATTACGAAAAATCATCATTTTTTTCGGTCTCTTAAAGCAGGAGACCTCCATAATAAGAATAAAGAGTCAAGCAAGATCTTAATGATATATTATTAAACAACAAACAAAGTTTATTAGAATATACGATCCTAATTAGGTCATTCTCAATCACCACAAATTAGTAAATTATCTTTTTTATAAAAAGGTAAAAAAGGCACTAAGTGTAAAACGCGCGCCTTTTAAATAAATAAGTTTGGAATAGAAAGTCATTTTTTTCTTCGAGAGCACACATACAGGCGCATACATTAAGCGACTTTTTATTACCTTTTTGTAAAAAGGATAATTTTATGGTGATATCATGCATTTTGTATTGTTAATCAGCATCAAGTTTTTTTACTGTAAAAATTTATTTGAAATAAATTTTTTCAGCTTTTATACTTTTACTTTTTTAATTCTTTGTAATTAAATTTTACTGAATTGGAATAGAAAAATATAGATCACTTGGGTTGGAATAGGAAAATCTTTAAATGAGTTAATAGTTCGGATAGTTTGAAGAATTGTGCATTTGGCTACTTACGTTTAATTCTACTTTAAGACATCTATTGACGAGACAATACATACATTACAATAACGATTTAATGATGTTTTCTTTCTTTGAAATTTATTGTTTTAATGTAATCAGAGCAATGATAATTAGTTAATACTAGTTGAATTTAAAATTGTTAACATTGAGAATGACCCGATTAAAATTGAAACCAGTGTTCTAATAAACTTTCTGTTTGTTTATTAATATAGCATCAAGTTCTTGCTTGACTTGTAGTCGACGACCCTATTCTTGTTATAATTTTTAAAAAATTATTTGACTCTTTCCTATATAATTTTTGATAATTAATATTTAGAATAGATTTCTCATTTCTTAACTCTTATTTAACAAATGTATAATGGAAGGTCAGAATTTCAGTTTGAAGAAATATAAAAATATTAAATATTACATGTTCATATTATTGTATTCATATTTTAAATGTTCTGTTGTATTCACAGGCATTTCAACTAATGGATGCGGATAAGGATGGTATTATTGGTAAGAATGATCTTCGAGCAGCTTTCGATTCTGTCGGTCGATTAGCAACTGATAAGGAGCTTGAGGAAATGCTTAACGAAGCTGCTGCGCCTATCAACTTCACTCAACTGATAAATTTATTCGCCGTTCGTATGTCAGGATCAGGTAAGTACAATTTATTAATTGAAGAAACAAAAACGCTTTAAAACTGAATAATTCTTGTTTTGTTAGGTGCTGATGATGACGATGTTGTAATCAATGCCTTTAAGACATTCGATGAGAATGGCAAAATCGACGGCGAAAGGTACACACCCACACCCACACCCACACCCACGCCCACACACACCCCCACACCCACACACACACACACACACATATATTATATTGAGAATTACTTTAGAAGTTATCATATAAGTACTTCTTACAGAAACTGATATGTCAAAAAATTTGATATGTTAATCTAATCTTTAGAACTAGAAAAAGACGAAGAATAAGTAGAATCGAGATTAAAGTTAATCTACATTGGTGGAAACGGGCATAAGTGTCTCCACAAATAAAAATCTAGAAGATTTAGATTGTGGGGATTAAACATGATACTTGAACATTTTAAGATATTTTTTTAAGATATGTCGGTATAAACAGTGGATTGCAGACATATTCATATGAACTTTTTCATGTTAGTGTGGGGACCTCGGCCCTAAAGTTTGTTACCTTATTTTAATTACATGTTGTGTGTGTGCGCGCGCGTGTGTGTGTAGAGCCTGGATTAAAGTCCTGAAATGGCATCAATCGTAGCGTTTTGAGATGGATTTATATGTATATAAGATGATTTTTACGTCTGTTATATAGGTTAAGGCACGCTTTAGTGACGTGGGGCGATAAATTCACACCAAAGGAGGTGAATGACGCATTTGATCAAATGTACATCGATGATAAAGGCTTCATTGATACTCCGAGCTTAATTGCCATGTTGACCGGCACGGGCGAAGAAGAAGAAGAATAAGATCTAAAATTGTATCATCAAGAAAAGAATGTCCCTCAATTGAAGTCTCATATTAATGTTATATTCATACAAAATTTGCCTCAAAAGAGAACAGATATTTTATATGCAATTCTTTCTCTTTCCTGTTTTCTCTCTTTCCTCCTAACTTTTTCCTTTTCTCATACTCTTTTACTCAGTGACAAAAATATGACAGTATGCAACTACTATATTACTTAATCTAAACTACTACTACTTCTCATTTTCTTTCTGTTTCTCTCTCTTTTTTGCATCTCTTCGTCATTCTTTCATTGCCTTTTTTGCTATTTTTCGCCTTCCTCTAATATTTTTTTTCTCTTTTTTGGTCTATATCTATTTCTTTTCTCTTCCTATGAATCTTTTTCTATCTTTTCTTAGTTATCTCTCTTTATCATTTGATCTATCTCATTTCGTTTTCTATTCTCTCTCTTTCTCTCTCTTTCTCTACCTGTCTTCATCTTTTTGCTCTAGAGAACACTGCTGATTCCAGAAGGGACGACGAATCTGAGAAAAACAAATTTCAACATAATTCACAAGTGTACAAAAGATAAATGTTTGTCGATAAATAAAGCTTCGTCTTGCCCTCTTCTCGTTCATATATAATAAAGATATTAATTCTTTATTTTAATAAAAGTAATAAATTCTGTAAAAATGGAACTCTCTGTATAGTCTTAAGCTACTATTCCGTCAGTAGAATCGGTTTATTAGTCTTTTAATTTATGAGATGAATTGAACATACTTTCGCTATCTCAGAAAATCTAAACAGTTTGAGTCTATCAACAAAAATATATTATCATACGTATAATCGCAGCTTTCATTTTTTTTTGTATAAATATACCTCACATTAAAATCTTTGAACAAAACAATATCCAGAAAATTATCCATTTTCCTATATTATTAATGAAATATAATAAATAATAAAGCAATTATTATTAACAACAACAAGATTTTTTTATAAATTAGAATAAATGTTTAATGCGAAATTATAAGAATTGTGGATGAATAAAAGTTACTTTTCACATTCTGCACAAAGTATATTAACAATAATCCAACTTTTTATTATATTTGCATAATTGTTAATAAATATTTAAGGTACATAAAGATATTTGTTGATCATCGCCTTTTATAGTTCGCCCAGAATTAGTTGAAAATCCAATGCATTCTGTGCATCTTTGTTAATATTGAGTGCCCATAAACTACATTCCACCGTCACTAATCTAAACACTAAAAACGTTGTATTAATATAAAATACAATATTTGTTATCCATATTATTTAAAAAATTAGTAATCAATAATTTCAATTTATTATATAAATATGACTATTTACAAAATTTATTAAATCTTTTATGAGTAATACAAAACAATATTTTGTTATAACTATGAAAAGCAAAAAGGACAAATACATACACTAAATAAAGAGTCTGCTAGTATTATTAAATATTATGCAAGTAAATCTCAGCACTGGCATAGATAATTCCGCCTCCAGTGTTCTAAGCTCAATGTACGTTATCAAACACCCAGGACTCCTATTCTTGAAAAGAAACGTATATAATAACTAGTTAATATATAGTATATGTAATGTGTATTATAGTATTTCCCTAGTTGGTCGTATACGTTTCTTTTCAAGAATAGGGGTTCTGTACATGAACAAAATTTTATACTAAATTTTTTTTATATAATTACAAGAATATATCAATAACATTTTTTAAATACTAAGATCCAGTTGCACTAACGTTACTTTGACTTTAAACGAAACTTAAAACTCTTTCTCTCATTTTAAAGCCGAAAAAGAGACAGAGAGTCTTGATTCTCGCTTAAAATCAAAGTAACTTTGACGCAATCGGGCCTAAGATTCTAAATAATTATTTTCTATTTCTGAAACATTTGAACGTATAATTTTTATAATCATATATATCTTGGTGGCTCACGTGTGACATTTTTAAAACGCAGCGCGACTATCGGTGTCAAATAATCTGGGTGACCAATAAACGGAAAATATTGCACAGAAAATCCAGGACTTGGTAAATACTCAATTTCTCCGATATGCTCTTTATCAACGTTATTCACTCCATCACACCATAACCAGATTTGAAACTATTTAATTATAGAATAAATTGCATGAATACACATACACATGCATTCAGATAACAACGTATCTTGTTGCTGGCATATTGCTTGCAAGCATACAAATGCTATCAAAATTGCAACACCTGTTGCGGAATTTTCTAAACGTTTTATCGACAATTGTCGCTATCGTTAATATCGCTAGCGACAGCCAATGAAAGCCGTGCTTTCTTCTAGGATTGTTCTATCATTGGCTGTCGCTATATTTAACGATAGCGACAATCATCGATAAGACGTTTAAGCCTGATTGCACCAACATTACTTTGATTTTAAGCGAGGCTTAAAACTTTTTCTGTCTGTTTTTTTTTTGCTTTAAAACAAGACAGATTGAGTTTTAAGTCTTAAAGTCAAAGTAACATTGGTGCAACCGGGCCTTAGAGAATCTCACTACTAAGTTCGCAAATTGTTAGCAAATTGTTATCAAATTGTTACCTTCATGATATGACAACTTTAGATAGCAACTTGCCAACTTTAAAATCGTCAAAAGCATGTTACGCCATCATGTTACTATATAATAACACAGGCACACAAAAAAGAATTTTTTGATCCGGAGAGTATGATATCCTTATTATATTTTTACGGTTTAAAATTAAATCTGATGTTGAAATTGTTCTATCACGTAACTTTTTCTATCGTAACTTTTTCATCGATAGAAAATGGCTCGCTTTTCCAAAATTTTTAATTATCTACCAGTTTGCATATTAACTTTAAAAGCTTGCATACCCAGCTAACGCTATTATAACTATTAAAACTATTATAACTATTAAAACTATATCATAAAAAGTTCGATTTTTTGTATTCCCAATGTATCGAATATTCCGGAACAGTAAAGGAACCGTTACAGAATGTATATCGATGAAACGTTCAGAATATTGTATAAACACTGCTGTTTACTGCGAGAAAAGGAATCGACTTTCTGGCAATGGAAGAGATACCAAAGATTTCGAGAAAAAAGATGAGCTGTAGAAAGTTTCTTTTGTGCAAAGAGAAGTCGCTCCTTATATTCTAATTTCGGCATTCGCTTTAACTTCATTACGAAAAACCACGAAAAAAAAACTGTGAGCGAGACAGTCTTTAGAACAAACTCTCATAACTAACCTTTTGCAACTCCTTTTCGATCAAAAGAAATTCTCTTCAGTCCAGAGCAACTTCTCTCCGCCCGAAAGAAACTTTCTACAGCCACTCATCTTTTTGCTCGAAATCTTTGGTCTCTTCCAGAAAGTCAATTCCTTTTCTCGGAATAGCAGTGTTTCTCCTTTCTTTCCTCAAAGCGAACAACTAAAAACCCAAATCAAGAGTGTGATGTATTTCTTTTCTTAATTAACAAATTAATTCTATTAGTCCAAATATTTAGTCCAGGTTCCAAACGTAATCGATATTTCCTAAAAAGTAATTCTTCTTACTTCGTAAAACTATCTCTCACAAAAGATCGCCAGTCTGTCCAAATGAACAATTTACCTTTATGAAGGTGGTCCTTCATTTTCAAAATTATGAAAAAATAAGAGTTCTGGTTGCCCTCCTCCTCCCCTGAAGAATTCTAGAGTTCTCTATTAATTTTAGAAGGAGTTCCGTCGATTAAAGCGGTGAAAACACCATTTGAAGTTTGGGGGGGGGGGGGCAAGTTTATGACTTCGAAACCTTGAAGGACTATAACTTTTTTACTGTTCATTGTAACACTATGTTCATATAAGACAATCGATAGAATTCTTTGGAGGGCAACTAGAACTCCCGAGAAAATACCGAATTTCCACACAAATTTTTTTTTAGATTTCGGCTATTCTGTTGAATTCTGATAGCCCTCTAAACAATTCTAAAGATTATCTTTAATAATCGATGCGCTGAAACTAATATCTAAAAAGTTCTATTACTTTGAAGTTTCTACTTTTAAATTTTCCTAAGTCCACGCAGGTCGACATTTTTTTTCGAAAATCCGGCATTTTATTGAGAGTTTTAAATACTTTTTAGGGGATATTATCAAAACTCATAACAGAATAGAATAAAAAAAAAATTTCCTAAACTTTTCGGGAGACAACTAAAACTTCGCTTATTTTTTCAAAATTTTGCAAATGAGGAGCTACACAAGGTAAACAATTTTGTTCTTATGTTTTTTAGATTTATGAATACATAATCAACTACATTGTTTACTCTTTTAACCCAGATAATCAAGCATGATTTAGCAAACTGATGCATTGCATGAATTGTCTTATATTTGGCATACATTTACTGACATAAAAATAGTACACATTACGAATGCAGCAATATGATTACATATATATGCAATCAGTTAATGAAATTTCAAAGACAAATGGTCAGCAATAGCGGTACATCAGCATTATGCTGACAGCAACATAAGCATTGCTGATAGCAAGGAACAATTAATCATTCCATCTTAAGCATTATAACGAAAATATGACGGCAACAAAACATATGTAAACGATATTCAATGGTTGTCACGTCTTCAAGTTATCAAATTGTTTAATTGATGCCATCATAGTTCGTTGCTAACAAAATGTTATCACGAAAATCTGCGAAAATCATCCGTGGGGATTATGCATCTTCGCCGACAAAGGGCGATGGTGGAGATGCATTAACTCATAAATAAGAATCACCTGGGAAAGAATATAAGGAGCATTTCGCATGTGAGTTCTCAAAGTTGGGCTTTAATACGAATTAGTATATATACTATAATAGATATAGAAATATGTTACAAAAGGATCGACACTTCGTTAATTAATCGATGTTGATGAAGAAATTAGAAATTTTTCCATTTCTTTTCCACAATAATTCCGTACCATGATAAACCCATCCACTAAACAGCGTACGAAATGAACGAAATGAATTAAAATAAAGTTACTCTAATTGGCTATAAATATCTCCATCACAGCTCTTTTCCGTTACTGTTCCGTTCTATTCACATTAGACAATGGACTGACGATTACGATTAACTGTTGCCCAATCTTATTCTAATTAAAATGAAGCGAGTCTATCGTCTGAAATAGAACAGAGCAAATCGTCATTACGTCAATCGTCAATCCATAATCTGACATTGGCTTTCTGATATTTTTTTCTCCACGTATCCTTATTTAAGCGTTAAATTAACATCACAGAACCATCTGAAGACAGTACTTTACTTAAAATTGTCTTAAAATAAG
Organism: Acromyrmex echinatior; assembly: GCF_024713525.1. Taxonomy (NCBI): domain Eukaryota; kingdom Metazoa; phylum Arthropoda; class Insecta; order Hymenoptera; family Formicidae; genus Acromyrmex; species Acromyrmex echinatior. Next base: position 231,240 of record NC_141867.1, read on the forward strand.
AATGGATTACCAGCCTATGAGCTTGTACCTATACATTCCTTTAATTGGAACTGAGCACGAATTTGTTCGTATAAATAGAGTGCTACTGAATAAACAAATTCGATTACACTAATTATTAAATACATGATAAATTTGAATCAAACCTTGTTTGAAAATTGCACAGCTTCCTGCAAAGCAGGTGGCATATTCTCTGGTAAGAGAGATGATTTATTGTAAGGAATTGGTACCCAATTAAACCTCTGCAATATAATTATAATTTTTAAAAATATTTTTATCATAATTCATGATAAAAAATTTTAATAAAAAATTTAATGATCCCATACAGCACCGATTATTGTGGAAAGTTTTCAGAAATGTTTCAACCTTTCACATCTCATGCGTAACAATTCTGAAAGGATTCTGCAATATGTCATATGAAATGTTTTAACAGAAATGTTTTTAAAATCTATCATAAGCAATAAATTAAAAAACATATTTAAACAGAAAATCATGATGTTAAAATTGCTTCAAAATGTTTACTAAAAGTAAACATTTTTTTTTATCAATCATGATTCAGTTTAATGTCATTTTATGACATGTTCTACTTTAATTGAAAAACTTTTGTACGAGGATTGCTCGATAAGTCTCGGTAAATCTTTATAAAATGGTGTAACAATCCATTTGATGACACCAGAAAATTGTCACTCTTTAATCCTTTCGGACCAAATATCAGCTAGAATTGATATGTTGTTCACATTCGTTTAAAACGTAATCATTTAAAGCGAAAAATTTAGCAGTTGCTGCGAAAAAAAATTAATTCCGTGCAAAATTACAGAATTTGACTTCGAATTGATTCCTCATCCACTTAATTTTGCATAGAATTTGTTTCCTTTTTTATTTTATAAAAAACGGCAACTGCTTAATTTCTCGCTCGCTTTAAACAACTACCAAACGTGAACAACGCATCAATTCTGGTTGAAATTTGACCTGGAAGAGTTTGAAGAATGATATTTTCCAGGTGTCACGTTAAAAAAATTTGTTTATAAAGATTTATCAAATTTATCGAATGATCTACGTATATGAATAATGATATTGTGTAGAAATTGCAAGTGTGATTTTTTAATAGTGAATTATGTATATGCTTAATACATATAATATGATTAATTAATCAAAATAATTGATGGTACAATTACTATTTTTGAGAAACATCTTAAGTTTATTATCAATAAGTTTTGTAATCTGTAAACAGATCACAAATGCGTATGACTAATGGCCAAAATTCTTAATAAATTTTAAGTACGTACTTCAGAAATCATATTTAAATATATATTTAATTGATACTTAAACAATATTTAAATTTATTATGTCCACAATCAAGTATATATTTAGACATCATTTTTGTAGTACTAGAAATAGCCGAAACTTTTTTGGCAATATTTCAAAAAGTTCTGAACCAGACATGCGTTTTAGAAGAATCACTCGCATAACATGTATTTAATTATTTTATTATTTTAATTGTATACTGTACTGAAGAGGACCCGAAAACAGAGATCAAAACACATTTACCGTTCAATTTTTTAAGAAAATAATAAATTGTTATATATTAATAACCTGTGTTGGCTCGAAAAAAGTCATTCACCATATTATACTGATTTATTTCAAAAAGATTATAGATTCTTTCTATAATATTTCATCAATCTTTCAATAAGATGTCATATGCAAGAATCGCGAACATTTTGCTATTTTAAAGCTGTCTCAGAAATGTATTGATATATTTCGCAATTTTTATGAAATGTTTCACTTTTCAGTTGAAATATTTCTGAGATATTTCTGAAAACTTTTGGTGCTGTATGGTGTACGGAATACTTTAATGAAATTTCAATTGTCATTTTTCAAAAATTCATTTTATGTTTTATATTATTTTGATTAATTTACTAAAATGTTAACAAATGCGTTCTTCCCTTCTTTGCTTTTAAAGTGAAACAATTTCAACAATTGTCCTATTCTAATTGTCCTATTCAATTAGTTTCGTAGAAAGAACACGTGGCAAGGAAGGGGCTCCGGCCCCCTGCATCCCCACATCAATTTAATCCTAACCTAACGCAACCATTATCTGATTGTAGAGTGGATCTCGGTTCATATGGAAAAAATAGAAAGTCACACGCCCCTAAATAGGAGGGGGAGATGGGATGGACCTCGCTTCGTGTGGAAAGTCCTACGCTCCGAGATAGGGAAAGGTAGGGTGAACCTGCTATCAAATATACACTTTCCATGCAAAGCGAAATTCAATTCATATTTTCTCCTTGTCTAAAGCGTCAAAAACAAAATCTATAAATGTACTATTTCACAAGAATTTTCGGTTCTTGTCAATTCTAATTCTTTATTAGTTCGTAATTTTTTAATGAATAACGACCGCCAACTAAAATCTGTTGTATGTTATTCAGAGTTATGATTTTGACAACACACATATGTCAAGATAAAATTAAAATTAATAAAAAATTAAAAATAGCTACGTCAGTACGAAATTTAGTCAAATAATAACTGTCACGCATATTGAAACAAAGAAAGACTATACATATTAGTCAATTTGAAAAACAATAAACAATATTACATTATAACTTATTGAGAATCTGTAGATAAGCGTGGTTTAATTGCTTCTATATCAGTTTAAGTCTACAGTCCATTAGGTTGACAATTTATAAAAAATGAATTTTTAAAAATGATGAATTTCATATTTTTATTAACAAAATGATTTTTTACATTATATAATAATTAATAATTGTTAGTTAATTATTTAGTTATTGATATCATCTTGAGATTGTTAATTGTTAGTCATTAACTTATCATCTTGAATAATTCCAAAGTACTAAAAAAATATCAGTAAATCTTTAGTTTGATTTAATAATAAGAAATTGTATCTATAATTGTCATAAATTTCATATAAACTGTTGTAGCTTCATAATGTTAAATGTAAGAAATCGTTTTATTAATAAAAACAAAAAAATTCTCATTTTTTAAACTCATTTTGTCTCCCAAATATATTGTTAACACTTTCTTTAGTTCATGGATCACAATTTTTTCAATTCGAATAATCAAAAAACGCAATAACTATTTATTTTTATTTTTTAATATTTAGCAATTCACCTAATTGTTTAAATACGCTTTAAAAATCAATGCTGATAATGTTGAAAGTTGAAAACAAAATAATTCATACATTTAACTAGCCATTGTTCCTGTACTAGTTCTCATTGTCTCGATCGAATTAAAATTTAGCAGGGATTATTTTTTGTAAATTGAAACTATTCTAAGCAATCCTGTGGAAAGAACTCGGAAACAAAATTTCAACCAAATGAGAATGAGAACTACTCTAATATACATACGTGTATATAGTGCCATTTGTCTTTAAAGAGCATAAGTATTTAATATTTATTTAAAATTCGTTATACAATATTTTTAATAAAATTTTCTTCCTTTTTTATTAAAAAAACAGTAGTAGTAATTTTTGTTAAAATTTCATTTTTTAATTAAAATAACATTAAAATATTATATCATCTGTTAAATACAGAAAATAACTAATTCAGAGAATAATTAAAATTTCATTAAATTTATTGAAACATTAAGCTAATTTCATCAAAATTTTGTTAAAATTTTTCCATCAAGATTAAATTAACAAAAATGTAAATTTTAATCAAGAAAATATCTTTTCTATAAAATAGACAAAAATGAGAGAGAGAAAAATTCTTAATAAAATAAAGAGTATAAAAATGTCATTAGCAATGAGAGTTTAGCGCAGTATGGCTCTATTTTGAGCCATCTTTATTGATATTGTATAAAATACATGTAATATAATATCGTAATCTCTGTTTTCCAGGCAAACATTAAAAAGAACTTTATTGCTGAACATTCTCATTATTAATTATATTATTCTTATATTTTTTAAAAACAGAATTATTACCTTATTGAACTTAATGAGAACACACGGTTGTAATGGATCAGTATATCCATACGGAGGTTGCCCACAAACACCAAGACTTTCAATATCGAAAAAACAAGGTTTTGTATTAGATGTGATTAATGCACCATCACTACATTCCGTAACTGTTTTATAGTTCTCTTTACTTTTATTATATTCTAAAATGAAAACGTTAGTTACCATTTTTTTCCTTATTTTTATTGAAATAGACAACATTTTGCTGTAAAAATTTCTCCAATCAATTTCCATTTAATTGATTGAATAAAAAAAAATTCCATCAAAAAAAATTTGTCTTTTACATCTAAAATACACTTAAAGAATTTACAACAGAAATTAAATAAATTCATATTTTAAAAATCTGAATTGAAGCCAAATTGTTCTCAGTAAATATTCAAAAAAGGGGAATCATTTCCAATGAACTTCACCTTAATATATGGGCTGCATTCGGGGAGACGCTATTAGTGCTATGTGTTATTCTATCTTTATCGTCTAGGTATGAAAAAGATAGTATTACATAGCGCTCCTCGAATGCATCCATGTTGTTTCATTCCAGCTGCCATTTTGAGTTGAGCCGATTTATTTTAAATTTTTAAAAACGCCATACGGCATCGAGCCGTAGACATTTCAAAGAACATTTTAAAGAATTTTATGTCAAAAATTGAAATATAATAATTTAAATCAGGGCCTCTTTCATCAATTTCTGGTTAAATTAATCGATGATCAACTCGAAGTGTCAATAGCAGTTTAAAACATCGCCTTTTTCTTCCTCTTCTGTGTTTAGTTCTCATGTTGGCGTGATGATTGTGTGTGTCTTCCAACAAGTGACATAGTATGATAGTGATCATGTCATCTTTGTTTAACATTGGCAAACAACAAGGATGTAATGATCCATTGTATCATTTGCTCGTTAGAAAGCACACTGTGTTAAGTTATTACCACCGATTAGCATTAATTAGGATTGATGAAAGAGGCCCTCAGTATTATGATTTCTTCCAAACGTTCCAATCTGTAATACGAGGTCTGTTCTTTATTTCTGCACTACCTGAACTGATGCACATGATGCAATAAATTGAAATGAAACAAATATACATATGTTTCACTTCAACTTATTGCACCGTATGTATCAATTGAACCAATTCAGACAGTGCAGGAATAAAGAATAGACCTATGGTTCTCTTCAGTAACACATATTTATTTAAAATGTCGGATACATCAATAATTGTCAAATAAATTTTATGTACATTGTTGTCAGCCATCTTGAGAAATATTGTCCATTAATACATTTACATAGGATCTGTAAATATTATACATTCCTCAAACAAATTAATATGTTACTTATAATGTTTGTCTTGACAATTGCCCGCATTCATAGTCAGGCCTTATATTTAAGGCTTCCTTAAATTTATCTTTAGATGTTCTACGAATTATTTCATTGATTACTGAGCATCTAAAGATAAATTTAAGGAAGCCTTAAATATAAGGTCTGACTATAAATACGGGCATTAGTATATCAGTTTGCTTGAGGAATATAGTATCTATATAGTATCTATATATCACATCATATTAAATGTGCTCAATGGACAATTGATATATTCCTCAAGATAACTGATAATAACATAACTGATAATAACATAACTGTTCAAATTTATTTGACATCTAATTATTGATATATCTGACATTTGAAATAAATCACTGAAGAGAACTATATTAAAGATTAAAAACATTTAAAAAAAATCATAATACTGATTTTATTTCTTACTAGAAAAAACATTCAGACTTGACTTGATTAGCTTTCTGTATTGTAATATTTTGTATAAAATTATTATATCTTTGTGCATTATTGAAATAAAAATAATACATTATTGTTTCACTTCTGTGTCACAAATTATAATTTCATGACCCAAGAATTTTTTTTTCAATTAAAAAATAAGACTTCTGTAATCCTGTATTATGAGTAAAATTGGATTTAAGATTCTCAAACTTGTTTTGGACTGAATAGCAATTATGTCATTCCAATCCTGTATCATGAATGAAAATGAATTGCGCAACTTATTTTTGTTCACGAAACTTTTTTTCGATTGAAAAAAAATAGAAATTTCATAGTTTCAATCCCTTGTCAAGGGAAAAGGATACGAAAAAATCGAGAATTTGGATTCGGCAATAACTCCGCGAAATTATATCTATCTATTTCAATCTCTTTCCGGATACTGGATTATTAATTAAAGATTTTAATTATTAATGCTCGCATTATTTGTTTTCAACTGATGTATCCATACCTTGTAAAAAGTCACTTAAGGCTTGCACATATCTTTTTGGTCGAGCGTTCTTATTAACATTATCTATCCAAATAATAGGAGATTTTGTGGGTAACAAAATATTCGGTTTGAAGGCAATTCCTGTTTAAACAAAATATTATAATCTCAAGGATATCCTCCTAGTAATCGAAAATGAATTAAAATGGATTGAAATTTTTATGTGTATTTTAAGTTCATTGAAATATATCAATTAGATAGAAAAACTGCATTTCCTATTTATTAGAATTTTAAATTAAGCAATATTCACAATGCACAGAAAAAGCTGATATTATTTTTAGATTGGAAGGTATAGAAATGTGCTTCATGCAATTCCTATAAATGAATAAAAATACATTCAGATTGAAAAAAGTTTATTTTAATATTTACAAATGCATATTTCTGAAAATCTAAATCAATTTCAATCCATTTTGGTTTAATGGGCTATTAGAATCAACTAAAATAAATAGCATATTGTGTGTTTTATTAATTTTTAAGAAAATTTTACCTGGATTATCAAAATGTAATTGACGAAAAAACGGAAAATTGCTATCAAAATAAGATTTAGGCATCAAACCGCTATAAAGAAAAAACGGTTTTTCTAATTTCGAAGCATAGTTGATACTGATCCACATTTGCAATGCAAACAAGGAACCCAATACGGTAAAGAAACACAAGTAAAAGAATCCCAACAAGGCTATTCAAGTAAACAATCATATAATTTCACAATTAGCAATTGAAAAAATGTATTCCTTAATAATTACCCCATTCTTTTCCAGTTCTACCAAGCAACTGTTTTCTATCTGGACTCCAAACAAATCGCAAAAAATTGTGAAATGCTCCTAAGTCAGGCTCGGGTATTCTATTTTGATAATATTCATCGTCGTGCAAAATAACCATTTCAAGAATTTCTTATTGTTCATTTATGACAGATTAATAAAAAAATAATTGAATGTATTATGAAACGTACATGAAGTGAGCAATAAACAATTTTAATATTGTTCTCATAGTAGAATCAGATTTTGATTTCACCATGATTGCTCTACTCACTATCGATTGATAGAATTAAGTAAAATTTTATGTAGATTCACAATAGATCTGTTTTTTATTCCTGCACTTGCTGAGCTAATGCACAAGATATAATATGTTAAAATGGAACGAATATATATTTGTTTCACTTTGACTTATTATACAGTACGCACTAATTCAGAGAGTGCAGGAATAAAATACACCCCCCCCCCCCACACACACACACACACACACACACACACACACACACACACACACACACAGAGAGAGACCTAATCACAATGTATCTTGAACTAGTTCAATAATATAAGAAAGAAATAAAAAAATAATAAAAATCTTAATAAAAAAAATTCAGTTTTTCAGAAAAACTTATTTGAAAGTTTACATATTTATTTCATTAAATTTTACAAAAATTACCTAACCATAACTACCAACTGTTAATATATATTATGTACAATATTATTTCCTCTTGGTTTTATCAAGCTTAATAATAGACAACTCATTTATGAAAAAATCTTAAGTATACAATTATACCAAGAATAACTAATTCTAGTAAAATAATCAAGATTAGCACAATTTTGTTTGTCAAAACTTTGAGTCGCATAACATTCAGAATTTTTCTCGTTTTATTCAATTCCTCATCTGTCTGTGACAACCTCCTTTTTGCGCGCAAGAGACGATCTCTTTGTTCACCTAATTCAGAGATCACTTCTGTACCAATTTGCTCATTCTCTGCTGCGACAACTTGCGATCTTGCGACCGATTGTGCCGAACGTTCTAATACTGCATTTCCATCCAGCAAAATACGTCGATGTTCAACATCCCAATCCACTCCAAAATTCATCTTGTTTATTATATCATTCAATTCAGCATACGAAGAATAAAGAGTGAATATGATCAAACGTTTTTATATTTTACATTCTCCCTTGTAACATTCAAAATATCAAAGCTACAATGACAAATACAACAGTAAATATAATAAAAAAAAAAAAACATTTCCATCTTATAAATGTTAGATATAAAAAAATTACCTGTTCTTAAGAAATGATGATTCTTATTTCATTTGAATAAATTATTTATGTTTTTGTTATCATTTATTTATTGTATTCCCTATACCTATTACATAATTATTTGCCACTATTGTCTATTCGCATCATTCGCATAACAGTAACAAGAAAACGACAATCACGGACATCACGGACATCACGGACATCACGGTCACCAACATAAAATCTCAGGATATATCTAGAAATTCTCTCCTCTAGGATGCGTTCGGATTTCTCACTCAGTGACTAAAGTTACTAGGATTTATAAAATACTATAAACTCCGCCTCCATTTTGACGTGAACGCGGTTATTTCAAATTTATGCATTTGTATATATGTACTTTATTTGAGAAAATAAAGCCATCAAGTATATAAATAAATGTTTTTGATTGTAATTAGTTTACTTATAAAGAAAAAAATATAGGTATAAATTCTTAATTTATGTATTATTCAGTTTAAAACTGATTTATTTGTTATAGAAGTTTAATGCATATAAAAGTACTCGCTGTTTTGCAGCCAATCAACACGTTTGAAAAATTCGTCGTACAACAAAAAACAATCGCATATAATATTGACCGGGTGTCAATTGATATGAAACGCGGAAATGCGGAAACGCGAAAGGCAAAATTAATTAAACTTTACTAGATTTTTGCATTTCCGTGTTCTATTCCGTCTATTTTGATCTCCTAATATTACATGGAGTACAATTTGAGCGAAAAAGCGGAACGAGGAATAGAACTTATTAATTTTTAATGATATTTATTGATTAAAATGCTTGTATTCAATATATACTGAAAAGATAAGCATATTAAAAGTTGCAATAAATTAAGTGAATACAATTTTTTTAAATGAGTATAAAAGTGTATTTGTCACTATATTGTTCCGCTTTCCCATGGAAATTGTGCATATAAATAAATGTTTTACTTATGCTCTTGCACAATGCAAACAAAATTCAAATAAATTATTAGTAGCTGTGAGATATCTGATCAAAAAATAAGCGAACTATATATTTTGAATTACTCGACAACGGAACGTCCTAGCGATGTGCGATTTGCAGCACTACAATTATTATAATCTTCCGAGTAATTGGCTTTTTAAAAATTGTTTACATCTTATTTAATTAAAATAAATAAATTTAAGAGTTATTGCTATTTGAGTACGTGTTTTAGTGCTCGTAGCGATTTTCGAAATGAATTTTTGCAATTTTTGCTTCAGGATCAAACAATCAACTGTCAGTACTACAACATTTTGAAAAGATTGTGCGAAAAAATTCACAAAAAGAGACCACAGTTGTGGCGAGACAACTCATAGTTCCTTCACCATAACAGCTGTTATTATAGCACGAGTAATTCTGCAGATTTTCGAGTTTCGATTTCTATTTTATTAAAAAATATAGGAAATGCTTATATAAAAAGAAAGCTTGGACTTTCTGTAAATCAGCTCACAGGACTGTACTGTAAAAATACAGACAAATTTAGAGCATCAAGATCTATTAGATCTAAAACTTTAAAAGTTAAAAAGCACAGAATGCAGTTGTGAATTAATTATAAAAAACAGGTTATGCACCTTTAGACTACGGATTGACTAGAGACCTCTAAACAGAGTCTGGCTACCATTGAAGTGGCCGTCATTTTTCGAAATTATGCGAAGGGGGGAAAATCGTGTTATCTCACTTCATCTCACGCTCACAATGGCGCTGTAAGTTACAACTCTATAGAGATGATCTATAAACTTCACAGTTTTTGACGAACATTCTGGCACCAGAGTATCAATCATGAAACTTTTCCTAGGATGAACAGTGAAAAATTTCTTCATTAACTTCAATGGTTAAAATTTTCATTTTTCATTATCCATTCTAGGGATAAAGTTTCATGATTGATACCCAAAGAGAAACTTGAGAGAGGACATGATGCCGGTATTACACAAGCAATTGGAAATTGCGTCTGCGTTCGCGTTTTAACCAATCGAAAAGGACTTGCTGGTCGGCAGTTTTGATTGGTCAAAGGACACAAACGCGAACACAGACGCAATCGTTAGTGTGATATGGGCATGAGGATCTTTTTTCTGTAATTGCAAACACTGCTCCCGCGCGCTACTGCCCTCTGAAGAAGTTGATTTAGCGAATTTTGCCTTACAATACACGTCTGCATAAAAAAGAAATTACGAAGTTATGTTTTTTATGCAAATTTTCAGCCCGTTTTTACCAAACGTAATTATTCGAGGAATAACTCTCTATGATGAAAATAATTTCGACTTTCCATCGGTACAAATCACGCAATCACCGATATCCATCTGACGCGAGGGACAGCGAGAGGCCCTTGCATATAATAAATTGATTACTAAAATATATTTGCAATTCTGTAATATTAAAAATGTAACTGTCAAAAAGTAGGCAAAAAGTTAATATTTAACTTTAGAAGTAATATTTAACTTTAATATTACTTCAGTTAAAATTCCAATCTTTATGACTTATTTAAAGGAGTTACAATTTTTTAGGGTTTCGCGACCACTCAAAGATCATTTTATTTCTGTGTTTTCTTAACCCCTCAAGTAACTTTATCCTTAGGATGGATAGTGAAAAGTGAAAATTTTAATCATTGAAGTTAATGGAGAAATTTTTCACTTTTCATCCTAGGAAAAGTTTCATGATTGATACCCTGGTGCCAGAATGTTCATCAAAACTGTGAAATTTATAGAGAGTCTCTATAGACCTGCAGTTCCAACTCAATTTGTGCTGGTAAGGGTCTAATTGATTGTTTTTAAAACTCAAAAGAAAATGTACATTCGTCTACTCTTAGTTATTCACTGCCTTAATTAGTACAGTTGAGTATAATTGTAATAATGAGAAATTCAGCAATCTATTCATACATCATCACCTGCCAACGTGTTATTGCATCATTTTTGAAAAGTGAGACCGGCTTTGAACGCGCAACTGAATTTATGTTTCTATTTTAGACTTTTGTAATCTTCATTGTTTTGTTATTTATTACATAGTCGCGGATACTCAATGGTTCAGTTCCAATCTGTCTGGTTGTGGAGCCAATAAAAGAAGAAGAAGAAGAAGACTAGTCAGCGATTCGGTAGTGCAACGCTTGACGCGCTAATTCATGTACAAGAGTAATGCTCAATGAAAGGGTAAGAAGAGCTAAAGGAATATCAAAACATAATCAACTATATAACAATAAGATCGGGTTGAGAAACGTCGTTGTCTAGTTCCAAATCCTTTCAAATCTTAAACGAGGTTAAGTTTCTCAGTTTGTTAAATTTGTAAGTAGAAGTTAATGAATATGCGAAAAAAACAAAATCGAAACTTTTTGTAAAAAGTTAGAAAAAGAAAACATTGGAAGGATTTAGTGTTAAGTATCATTATATAACGTAATAGAAAAATAAATTATTATTATTACATGATTATTTCATTATTATTGATATTACGTTTTATTATTATTATTATTATTATCATTATCATTATCATTATCATCATCACCATCATCATCATCACTATTAATTATATGATCACGTAATTGTTCACGTACTTAACGAACAGAATGTATATGTGATTAAAGAATTTGTTATAAAAACAAGCTGACATTTCTGTCAGGAAGAGGATAATAGAAAACCTACGATAAAGAGATGTATTCTTATGACGAATACAATCATACATTTTTGAATATCCTATAGTTCCATTACACATATATATTAGGTATAAATGAGTTGTAATATATATTGGCTGTTATTCTCAATAATATTAATTATGCGCTCTATTAATAAATTCATCTATTGAAAATCGAAAACAAATATATTGTCGTTAAGAAAAACTTTATGTCAATTAATTATGCATATCCTTTTTGTATTAATTTGCTGCGTAATAAAAAACAGAGAATACAAGAATTATGAGAAACCCAACGTTTTCATACAGTCTAATATCATGAGATATATATTTTATTTATTGTCCAAATATTCATTTCCAAACATTTAAATATTTCTTATTTTATCTTTTATCATTAATTGTAGTATATTCTTGTTACTTATATGAAACAATGGGAGTCTTCTTGCTCTATTATTCGCTTTATCTAATAGAGGAGAGGATTCGTCATCATTCTGATAAGAATAAGTTTAGTGATTTCGCAAGACTGGAGCGTCAAAATAATTCTCAAAAACAAATAAAATGGAGAATCCCTTGTTAAGATCATAATTATCAGAAATAACTAATTGAATAGCTAAATTACTAAATTACTAAAATAACTAAATTACTAATTGACAGCACGAAGTGATGATTTTACACTCGTGCTTATACAGTGTTCCACATTTTAATAGCGTACTTCAAAACTTAAATAGAATCTAGATAATTCATTTCTTTCACTGTCTTGTTTATAAGACAGCATCTTAATTTTTTTTCTCCATATGAATACTCTATATGGAGCAGCTTCAATTTTTTGAATACATATTGAGAAAAAAAATTAGAAAGATATTATATACTGTAAAAAATAAAATGTTAATTTTAACTTAAACATGTATAATGAATTTTCTGAGACATGCAAAAATGTTAAAATTAACATTTTTGTGTTAATTTTAATATTTCTATATAGCTTAGAAAGTCTACTAGACGTTTTTAAGTTAAAATTAATATTTTATTTTTTACAGAGTACGTATAGAGAAAAAAATTAAAAATATGCTGTCCTATAAATAGAAATGAAAAGAAATGAGTTAATACAAAAATATTGAGTCTTTGAATATCAAGATTGATTAATAGGATTGAATAATAGTGCAAAATTTTGCACAACAAATATAACTTATATTATAAATTGGTATCTATCAATCAATCTATTGCTCTATTATTTTAATTAATCAAAATATAAAGTGTATTAGGACACAGTTACACAATGTATTACAGTTGATTCAATACATTGTGCTTAAGCAATGCAAGAGATAACGTAAGATCCAATACACACAAATAATAGACTTCTTTTCTTCTCTTGTGCAATCAACTTATTATAAATGTTCTATATTCTCTATACACACATGTTATTATAAATTTTTATCAAAACAAATATCCTGATATTACTTTACCAACAGCATTATTTTAAAAATAATATATTAAAGAAAAGATATTTCACATTAATATCACATTAATATATTGACATAACTGATTTTATTTTTTAAATTAATAATCCATAAAAAATTATTCTATTCTAATAAAATATTTATTGGATCTTACATGTTCTCTTTTTCTCGTGTTATATTAAATAATATAAATTCTCAAATTATAATAAATCTGAATGATTGCTATGTTTAAAGAATTAATATGAGAAACAATTGAACAGTGATTATGGCAAATAGAATATATCACTGCTAATTACTAGATATACATATAAATATTATTAGATATATAAATATTATTAATCATGCCATGTATATAAATATTAGCAATTATTTAGATATTACCAATTACTGTATGCATATAATATAGTAACATTTTAATTAACTTAAACATATCTATAACAGTTACTCTTTGGAAAATATATAAGATCGCATTATACATACATATGATCGTACTTTGCAATTCGCTCATAAAGATAATAAATTATTGCTTATACGGTTTTACATATTTATTTATTACTTGTTAAACATGTCTCTATTGTAACTTGATTATTTTTAAATTATTATATGTATTATATTGACGATGTTTTTTGTAACTAATAGTTTGTTACACGATAAGATTTGTTGCTCTAAAATATGTTAATAAATGATTAAGTAAGATAATAATGAATTGGTTATAATACAATATATGTTTACAAGATTTTATGACATTTATTGAGTTGATTATGATATTACTTGTGAGTTTTATTTAAATGTGCGAGAGTGCATAAAACACAAAAAAAAACAAGTGATGATTATAAATATTTTCATATTACATAGTGACACTAATCTGCAGTATAGTCTATTCATTCCAAAGCAATGGTGAGGTATAATTATTTTTCTACGATATTCTCAATATAAACATTTGATCTTTAGATAAATTATAATTATAGAAATATAAGTAGACATTCAAATATTAATGACCTCACTAGAATAAATAGTATAAAATCTATTACAATAATATATTTACTATTTTAAAAAATTTTAATCTTCAATTTATTAATGATGATAATCAACACAAAAAGATTGTCACATGTATCTGATATAATTTTTTTTTCACAAATTCATTACTTTAAAATTAAAATAATTTACGACTCACAAGTCTGATGCGCAGCACAGCGGAGTTGAAATATTAATCTGTAAAATATAAATATATCCAAATATTAAAAAGCAATCTCTTAAAATATATCACAAAAAATAGATACTATACATGTTAAATTTTTATTTACTCCTTTCAAATAAAAAGAATTATATTAATTTCAAAAAGTTATTTAGATATTAATTTTTACAAAATTGGATAAGTAAATCTAATTGCTCAATTTACTTGTTTATTTAAATAACACTGTTTATATATGTTATTTAAATAATTGCAAATCCTGTCTTTCACAATTTCAAATATTTAAATATTGAATACATTAAATATTATTTAAAAATATTAAAATATATGATAACAAATATTTTAGTATCTCAAAATAAAATAAAATAAAAAATAATACATAAATTATAACTAGATCTCATGCTATTATAATTTCGTTGAGCTCACAATTTCTAACGCTATAGACACGTGAGAATTAAGATACCTTACGTACCGCACGTTGCGATTTATTTCTCCGAAAATAAGGATCAGTATTGCGTTCTTACGATATTCGAATCCGAGCTCAGCGAAATTACAACGATTTACCCTCAATTACAAGACACTCACCCACGGTTGCTCCGCCGTTGCCTGATACCATCCCGGTCCTCCTCCTCCTCTCTCTTTCTCACTTTCTTTCTCGTCGTTGCTCCAAATTCTTAGTATTAACTGCGCACACACACTATACACATCGACACACGCGACGCAATTTTGTTTCGCCGAGCAGGGATAGCCGATCGTTCACATATCGCTATCGCATGATACTCATAACGACGTACACGATACTCCCGTTAATTGCGTAGAACTGCTAATCGCAAAAAGCACCTCGTTAAATCATAATGAAGAAGTAACAGGCGGAAATCTCGCTCGAGAGAGCTTGCGAACCACCCGCGACGCGCCCGTAACGACACTAGTTCGCAATAGTGCAACGGACAAATTTGAAATGGCGGAGATTCGTTGATTGCGCAGTCAACTTCACGCGACAAGCGTGGCTACCGTCCGCGTCGCGGCGATGCTACACCTGTTGCTACCCCGCACTTTGAATAATCATCGAGGAAATTCACGACGATTATATCGTCTCTCGTGTCGCGAGATTAGTGAACACGTAGATTCAAACTCGAAGGAAAATTGAAGGATGTTAAAATGTCATCAAAATACTAATCACTTCGCGAAGTACGACGTTCAGGAGATCAATTATGTATCTTGAAATGAGATATAGGCTGCTTTTATTTAAGAACACACAAGTATCATTTTATCTTCGTTATTCATTGAATATATAGGGCGATGTTTAGTACCGATTGTACCTCCTAAAAGGAAAGCAGCCAAAAATTGCTCACAAAAGTGCAAATTCACATAAATATTTAGAAGTTCATTGGTCAATAAATTTACCCATTTCTGTAATTTTTATCTCATTTCAAGATACACAATCGATCTAGGCGATATAACAACCCGCGTCTCGTCATTGCTTGCATAAAATATTTATACCTGAGTTTCGATCGAGGAAATCTCGCGTTGTACGCGTCTTGCGAAATCATCGATATTAGAATCATGTCATGCGATTGACGAGCACTGGAAAACAACGGCGATTATAATGATATTACGAATGGAAAAGCACGCCGGCACCGTCCGATGCGCAGTCGATCCGCTCCGCGTCTGCGACGACATTTTACTAATGACTTTGATACGTGACGTCACCTCGGTCACCTTCGTGTCGCTCACCCCCACCGGAAAGTCAGTTCAATTGTTTATTCGACCGCAAATTCGGACTGTTCAAAAATATACAATTCAGATTTAACGTCGTATTCGATGATTTTTGCGAAAATTATTAATTGAGGTATTGATTCGTAGCAATTTTCCAGTTTTCGTTACATGTTGAATCGAACAATCTGATGATTCACGTATTACTTCATGTTAATGAGCGAGTCATGTTCACATAGATTTGAAAAAGCAACGTCCGAATCATGATATAAGAGAGAGAATTAAAAAGATTAGAGAGATTATTATGAAACTGTTTAGAATGTAAATGTCGATCAGAATTATTCCATTTTCCCTTAAAAAACAATAGAAATCTAAGATGTAATCGAATAATTCCGATCGGAATCCATTCCGAATAATTTAATAATATATATCCTTCAAATATTTAAATAGTAAAGATATTAAATATTATAAGAAATTTATACCAAAAGAAATTTAGAAATATTAAAATTTTCAAAAATATTAAAATATATTCTAACACCAAGGATATTATGAAATTATTCGGAATGGAATTATTTAATTATTCTCTAAATTTCTATTGTGTGTGTATGATCTAGAAAAAAAGCAATAATACAAGCCACGCAATCACGTTCATCTGACGCGAGGGACAGCGATGAGGCCTTTTCAGATAATGAATTGATCATTAAAATATATTTGCAATTCTGTAATGTTCAAAATGTAAATATCAAAAAGCGTGCAAGAAGTTAATATTTAATCATTGCCTCAGTCAAAGTTCCAATCTTTATGACTTATTTAATAAATTTGTATACTAATAAATACGAAGAAAGTTAACGATTATTCTAAACATCAAATTTTTAATTAAAAATTACTTAAAATTATTAATGATTCTTTGATATTCAAAATAAAATGCAAATCAAAAAAAGTTTCAAAATTAATCATTTATACTTATCAAACTTATTACGCCAACAAATAATTTTTGTTATTATATATTTCATCAATTTCGTATAATTTACATCAATTACGCAACAATTTGGTTTACTACGACAAGATAAATGCTATCTGTATTGAATAGATATTTAATACGGATATATATATTCCAGTAAATTTATTAGTAATCATTGTGTAAGTTAAAAATGTGATAGCATTTATCTGGACATAGTTTACATAAATTTTATATCACGTACTTAATACTATTGTATATATACATTTATTTACAATAAAATTAATTATAATATTAAACGCGTTACATAATTTGTACGCGTAGAATTTTACAAAAAAGTTTAATTTCAAGGAAGCTGAAAATTTAATAAAATTTGAAATTAATTTATTTTCATATTTGATAATTGGAACGGGATGCTGATATAATTAAATAAAATTTAAAATTAATTTAAAATTTTATTTAATTTTTTAATCCTCTTTTCCAATTATGCATGTACATATGATGTCTGATATGTATCCCTACCTATATGTCACACAGTAGTTAGATATATCACTAGTTAGATATATTATGTAATATCTTTTAGTTTTATAATACCTATTTTTTTTATTTTTAAAATTAAATTTAATTACCCGATTACGGAATTTATTTACGTGTTAATTTATTTATAATAATTTCATTTTTTAATTTAAAATTATTATATTTATCGTACATATCCATACTTATTGTCCCTACTTATTCATTCTTGTCCTACCTACCCGTATTTTCATTTATTCGTGTCTACTCGGATATCCTATCTCCACCCGTGTATTCCTACCTACATTATTTCATTAATGTGTAACAATACCGCTAATATAATACGTATGATAATGGGTATGTTCAGCAAAGAAAGCAGCGTTACAAATGTTGTAAAATTTTTCGATACGATTGGTTCTTGCTTTTGGTTCCTTATGGATTTAAAAGTATCCGATAAATTAATCATATTACAGAATTTGACAACAGTTGCAAAGTTGCTATCTCTGCTGAACGCAGCAGCTAATGCCTACATATAACCGTGTCCTATCGCGTTTTAATAAATTCAACGGAATAACCTAATCGCGATCATATTAAATATATTAGCAATAAACAATAATAATTAAAAGAGATTTTCAATCTCTAAAATACAAAAGAATTAACAAATAACAGGGCTAATGAATGGCGCGGATATAATCAAGCGCAAATTTTTTAGATTC
This sequence comes from Acromyrmex echinatior, assembly GCF_024713525.1. Classification (NCBI taxonomy): domain Eukaryota; kingdom Metazoa; phylum Arthropoda; class Insecta; order Hymenoptera; family Formicidae; genus Acromyrmex; species Acromyrmex echinatior. The sequence continues at coordinate 249,710 of NC_141867.1, forward strand.
AAAAATCTATAACGAAACTTGCGCTTAATTATCGGCAATGGCTCTTATTAGCCCTGTTGTTTGTTGGTCATTTTTGTATTTTAAATAAACAATAATTTTAAAAAATATAAGAACTCGCAATTTGCGAGCAAGTTACCCTCCCGAATTTAGTTTATCTTTACATAACACCTTTTAAAAGCAAATTGGTGTACACATCAACCTACTGATCCTCTTCTTTCTTCTGGCCAGATTGAACTCACCTTTCATTGCTGGCCGATATTCTGGCTTTATATGCCAGAAATATACAGTAAGGAAAAATATTCCTTTATGTTGCCGATTGACATCGCTGGCAATAAGCGTAAGATTTTACGCTTTTGTAAATACGATGTGCGAAACACGAACGCGTCGCGAAGGGGCCATCATATTTTAATGAAATTAATTAAATATTAACATGAACAATTATTGGTAATAATAATAATTCCATTAAGAAACGAATAACTTTCGTGTTTATTCTCTATTCGCATTTATTCGAAATTAAAAATATAAATATTTGACTAAAATAAAACAAAATCTTTATGTTAACAACGTTTTGATGTCAAGAGTTTCAAATATTATAAAATTAGATTAAATTTTTTAATAAAAACTTTACAGTATAAACAACAAAACTTTAATTCAAAAATAAACTGAAAATTACTAAATCGATTATCATCCGATAAAATTCAAGGCCCACGTACATATTTTTAACGATTCGAACGATTCGCTGAATCTCATCTCAAAGCATGCGACGAAAAATTCAGATGAATAATGCAAGATCCAAAATGGATAATTTTCCCACACACGCACACAGAAAAATACGCAAGTAATAATTATTCTATGAAAGTAATAATAACTTATTTCAAGTATTTCAAAAGTTCATATATCAGCAAATTTATTGTAATTTTATTAGAAGCATTAAATTTATTCAAAAAATATAAATGAATCTTAGCAAGTTTAATATTTTAGTCACGTTTATTAAATTAAAACAAATTGGATATGCTCATTATGAAAGGTTCGTTTCTTCGATTAATTTTATAATATTCTTCAAAAGAAAAAAAATTCGTGTTTTGAGTACATAACAATGAGTTGTTTAAATTTTGTAATAAGTACATGTATATTTTAAGATTATTATCAAGAAAATACATTTTGTTAAAAGTAACCGTAATTTAAGGGAAGGAAAATAAATTGAATAATTACGTTTATTTTAGCAGTAGATTGATATTTTTCTGTATACATTGATAAACGTATATCTTTGTATTTTATAAATTATTAGAATCATTTTTGCATAATTTATTATTTTAAAATTAAGTATTTTAACTGACGCAGAATTTTGAACTTTGAAATTTTGAAATTTGAGCGAATTTAAAATAATTATAAAATAAAATTCTTCTATTTTTTTGACAAAACGTATATTGGATCTTACATCATGTTACTAGTTTAACTGGTATAAAATCCAACTACTACGTATGAATAAGTTATAAAAGCTTAGGTTAAAGTCAGTGCATTGAGATAAATAGCAAAAATTGATAATAGTAAAATATCTTTTATAAAAAAGCAAGATCAAAAAACTGTATGACATATGTGATATATTGTAATATTTTTTCTTTAGTAACACAAATCAGTGTGAAATAATTAAAAGAATATCTTAGAAAACAATATGTATTCAACACATATGTATATTTATGTTGCTTTACTGTACACCAACTTGTATATAAAATTTAATCCTGAATGAATATTTGAATATAGGATAGATAGGAAAAATAATAAAATAATACTTCTTAGTAAAAAATTTTTCATACATTAATACACTAAGAAAAAAATATATCCTAAATTTTAATAAATATTCATTTGACTACCAACTATAGATTTATTAAACATAAAAATATACGTATTGGTACAAAAAACATTAATTTGATTCAACAATTACTTCTTTTTATTAAATAGAGACTTATTTATTATAAATAAATGTTGAGTTGGTAATATTCTAATAAATATTTATTTAAATTTAGGCCATTTTTTCTCAGTGTATGTATAAATATGTATAAACATACATAAACACGTATAATCATATATAAAATATGTCCATATATATTTATACATTCCTATTTCTTTTATAAAATTATTTTTTAGTATAATAGAAATAACAACAGCAATGTGAACACGTAAAAAATAATTAAAAGGATAATTTTCGCATTGTTTGTCTTAGAAAAAAACAAGTTTGGAATAGAAAAATTGCTCAAACATACTTATACAAATATGCATTTTATATATAATTATACATAAGTAATTTTTTATATTTCTTCAAACTTGATTTTCTCTAAAATAAATAGTATAAAAATTACTCTTTTAATTATGTTTCATGTTTCCACATTACTATTATTTTATCTATTACACTTAAAGGTAATTTTACAAAAAAAGAGGGATGTATGAACATATATGGACATATTTCATATAAAAGTATATGTTTATGAATATTTACGTTTGTTTATACATATTTATATGTATTCATCCATGAAAAATTGTTTACTATACTGTAACAAACATTTTTATATTACGATATCAATAGACAATTCCATTTGTGATAACTCTAATTACTTTCTATGTATAGGAACAGACCTTCAAAATGCATAATTTAAAAAAAATGAGAAAAAAAGAAACTTTGCGCACAAGAAAATTACGAACTTTACAAAAAATAACAATATGCCAATCAGTAGAATGTGAAATATTAAACAAAATTGCTAAATAATTGCTAAAAATGTTAAACAAATGCTTTTTTTTGTCTCTAATTAAAAAACATAATGCACTTCGAAATGTCTATGTTTTTTCATAATTGATGTTGAAAAAATGCTTTCTGAACATTTCAGAGTTTATGAGTTTTTCAACACGCTGAATACTACGCCATCTTTAACTAAAAAAATAAAATTGTAGACAAAATGCATTTTGAAATTCTGCTCTTCATATATTCTTTATATATTTTAATTTTCTATATTTCACATATTTAAAAAATACAAATATTTATTATCTTTTATTTTTACTTTCAAATGTACCAAGAACATTTTAGTGTAAAACGGAAAATGCAAAACATTTTTAAAAAACCAGATCGAATCAGTCTATTTATATCATTGTTTTGAGATTGCATTTCTTACAAAGGGAACACCAGATGAGGGGATCGGGGATGTGTTTTTTACAGGCTGTTCTTGAGCAAAAAAAAAAATATGTATCCGGCCGTTTTAGCCATTGGCCCATAGTTTTGAAAAAATCGATTTTTTAAATAATTATTGTAGTAATCGATTTCTTCGAAACTATGAGCTAATGGTTGAAACGGCAGGACACGTATCGTTTTTTCTCCGCTGAAGAACAGCCAATAAAGAGAGCATCAAAATCCCTGTCACCTGGTGTTCCCTTTGTTAATATCAAATTAAGTTTGAAGTATTTATAATCAAAACATTCAGTATCAAAGCATTCATATGAACGTATGAATTTACAAAATTTTAGTTTAATTTAATTTTCTTCCTTTAATAATTTTCTTGAATTAAACAGTTTTCTATTGTTTTAATTAAATTAACGAAATATTGAGTAAGAACAATGGCAATTTATAAAAATGATTAAAAATAATTCAAACTGGGTATAAATTAAATCAATTTAACAAAGTGCATGCACGATAAATTTTATAATAAAGATTCAGGATTAAGTTTATCCTAATCTATTATAACTTATTCATTTCAAGGCAACGGATGTATGGAATGCTGTACATATTAGGTGTTGGAATTAATTCGTAGCGTTTTTAATGAAAGAATGTTATTTATTTCACATGAGCATTAAAAAATACATTAATGAAAGTACTTCCCATCACTTGTAAAACGCTACGAATTAATTCCAACACCTAATACATTTATCAATATATTTTTATTAAATTGATGCATATATGCATTTGAATATATAGTAAATATATTAATGAAATCATACATCCGTTACCTCAATAAAAAAATAAATACATTACTCACCAACCCAATGCATAACGGCGGAGTTATATCAGCAACGTCGATGATTCTGAAACAAAAAGAATATCAAAACCAAATTAGAACAGAATAAAAAAAATTAATCTATATTTTTAAAAATATTTATTAAATGCAAAGTCTCTTGAAAATAATCATATAAATTTTTAAATATATAATTTCTATAAGCATCGAATTTTTTATATATAATTCATCATTCAGTTATATTTATAAAAATAATTATGCATGTTCTTAAAAATACATATTTAAAAAATTTCAAAAGAATTTTAAAATAATCCTTTTTTTAAATTATTATTTTTAAATCATTAAAATAAAATGACTCAAGCTTAAACAGAAGAAAGATTGTAATAAGCAAAAAATGATATTTACCGTAAAGTTGTTCCGCCGGTGCCTGATGTCTCTGCCAGACCTCCTCCTCCTCTCAGAATCAGGTTGACATCCTCTCGCACAGGACACTCGCGTTAAACACTCGCGAATAATACACTATAAACGCACGCGGACTATTCATTTATAAAGTCTTTCGCGCGACACTGCGACACTCCACGTTTACAAAACCCACGATAAGATTTCTATTTCGATCGGTGGAATCAACACCACACGTCGACGAGTACTTGCGAAACACACGATGAATGTCAAAGAAGGGTTAAGCCCCACACGAAAGAAGACAAAATCGATCGTATCGAGTCCGTCACCTCTGTTTTACGCAAAATCACGTTTAAAATTGACTCAGAAATACGCCCTAACTGCTAGTTCTAGTGGGACACAAGTGGTGCTGTACCTCGAGCGATTCCAAGAGACTGGTAGACGTGACGAGCTCCTCTAATAAGGGTAAAGTTGGTACCATCACCGATTGTCTAACAATCTAGACAATTCAGGAATGGGATCCAACCCCTCGGCACGAAGCTAGTTTTTTTTAAAAAAACTACTAGAGCTAGGCTCTGACCAAATCAGATTAAACGCGATTTAGGCTGATAGATAATGACAGAGAAATGAGCGCCCTGACCAGAGTTATACAACTCCTTTTTGGGCGACCCATCAGGGCGGAATTCTATAACTCGTTATGCAATCATTAAGTGCTCATAACGACTGCATAACTCGAGTTATCGAATACAGGCCCAGAGAAGAATCCGAGTCGATCGATTGTTTCTTACCGCTAAGGGCCGAACTGTTGGCTGACAGACAGAGCGCGTCCTCAATTAGCCGACAGCAACAGTAGTTGCTAAACCGCGCGAACACGCACCACGAAGTGCGTGACATTACGCGGCCGGCATCACCTCGTGCCCGGAGCACTTGGCGTGAGAGCGTTGCAGTGACCGTAACCACCTAAGCAACGTCCCAAAGAGAGTTCCGCTTTCCTGTCGAAACATCGACGATATGATTTCACCGTCGAAATAGAATTCCATCGAATGGGTTTTGTTAAAAATTTATTAGTCCGATAACTTTAACGGCACTCCCGAAGCAAACGCGCGACGCGACGAACCGGTTGCGGTTCGTTCAATTTCAATTCAATCGGCGGACGAGGGTACGTTAGCTTCCCCATCGTTGGATTTTAATACGAAGAGAATGATTTTGCTCAATATTTAAAAATTTATCTAGACATATCATTCAGATAGATCCGAAAATTTTTAGATACTTGAGAAAGACCATTCTTTTCGTATACATCCTCCGAGTACTGAGCCCTCTCACCACGTCAAGGTGTACCCGTGAGAGGGAAGATACCGTCTGAAAAATATAATATACAATTAGTATCTATATTACTATGCAATTATCGGTGATTTTTTATTTTTATAAATGAATATCAAGCACACGTCAATTCGTCACCATTGCGAAATAAATTCAGAGTGGATAAAAGAGTTGAATCTCTTATTACGATATCTGTAAAAAGTTAGTAATTAGAATCAATCAAATGAGCTAGAGATTAATAGAAAAAAGAATATTTCTTTTATTACTGAGAAACAGTTTCAATGTTATATTCAATTTTTTATCACATCACAAAAAATGCAGGTAAACGAAAAATTAATTAAATCATTAATTATCCAAATTATATTAATAGGTTTTGTTATTTCTTAGATTTGTTGCACATTCACGCAGTTTATAAATATCTTAATTTAATTGTGTTATAATAAGTGATTATTAGTTTGTAATAACCCGGTAAAAAATATTTTATATTATATATATGTATGGACGTATTTCGTATACATAATTATTATATATATATATATATATACGAAAATTTTTCCTGGAAATTTTATATTATGTACAAAATCCGCGCAATAACACAGTATTTTTAATAAGATATTTGACGTCTTGCTGTTTCTTTGGTTATTTTCGAATTACTGAATTCTGTCAATCACGTCTTATTCTAAAAGTAACAGAGTTATTTAGTATTCATTATTATAAATAACTACACTTCTAACTTAATATTTTAAATAAGTTTCCGGGAAAAACCTATTTTATAATCTTTATTTTAAACAAGTCGAATCAGTTTTATACCTATTCCTATGATTTTATTTTTTAAATAAATTTCTAGAACTTATTTTATATTTTTTATTTTAAACAATTCGTAACAGTTATTTTATCGAGCCATGATCGGCATTATACAAGTTTGAAGAATTTCTGAAACGCAGAATAATTTGCAGTAGTAGTAGTGTTTTAAATTAATTTACTAACTGAAGAATTAAATGATTAACAAGATTTATTATTTAGTACTTTTAACCAAAGCTATATGTATTTGGCGCTAATTGTTTCACGATTTTAAGAAAATTTGTATCTTTATATAAAATTATTTAGATTATTTTATTAATCTTTATTTACACAAGATTGCTTCGATTTAAAGAAATTTTCTTTGTTATACAGTTAAAGAAATTTCTTTTATTTGTAAAAAAATTTCTTTGATTTAAACTTTTATTAAAATCAAATGAAATTTATTTGATTTGAACAAATTATTTTCAAATCCAAGAAATTGTGTTTAAACGTCATTACTTGGATTTGAAAATAATTTCTTTAAATCAAATAAATTTTATTTGATTTTTAAAAAATGTTTAAATCAAAGAAATTTTTTCGTAGATTAAAGAAATTTTTTCGTTATAAATATTATAAAGAGTTTTATGATAATCAAATTACTTTTTTGAAATTCCATACTATATCTACTATTTTGAATTTTTAAATTTTTACCTCAATTCGAATAAAGCTTTATCAAATTATCCTACAGGCCAAACTTCATAAAAATTCAACAATCAATTTATGAAATAAAAGAGTGACTTCAAACGGAGTCGTCGGTCCACAAAGAGTTAATTACTTAAAACTATTTTAAAATATATTATAAATAGCGAATCGAAAATTTATTAAGATGTATATACACACGGAAAAAAACGGCTACGACCAAAAGTCGCCCATCAATACATTTTTTTTGGTTATAAGAACTGTAATACGATTGTGATAACTGTAAGATTGGCATATCTTAACAATTATGGCTATAAAGAAGAATACGTCTATATCTTATCACGATTATCACGACCAGATGTATTGATGGACGAAAATTATCATTACTTCCGGTTGTGGTAACCGTAACATTTTTTTCTGTGGGTGAAATTTATTTTCTAATTATTAAATAAATAGAATTAAATAAAATAAAAGATAAATAGGATTGATATCGTGTTATATAAATTGGTATGTATTCGTAACAGATATGGCGGCCATTCAAGAAGAATGTACGGCAAAATGTCCGGACATTTCGAGGCCGAACCAGTAGAAACGGAATCACTATCAAGTGAGTGTCTATGCGATAGCTCATAATTTCATCGCCGCGATTTTATCTTTCTCGATGTCGAGAATCGCATGCATAAAATTGCCGATTTTTCGCGCACTTCTTCAGACGTGTACAGAAAATACCAAAGAATTCATCATTATTTGTATAATAACCTGCTAAAGACTCAATAATTTATGTAAATATTGCATGCAAAAGAGAGAAGGAGAGATATGTGGAAAGGATTACATACCGACGAGATTTTTTTCTTTGAAAATCAACTGTTTTGTATGATTCTGTATATACGGTGTATCAATCATTTAGGAATTTATTATACGTAGGCTTTAAGTAACATGTTGTAAGTTTACAATTGTGCGAATAATGAAATCAATGCTATTTTATAAGTTCACACTTTGTTACATTATCCCGCTTAATTTCCCCTTCAAGTTTAGTATTCAAAAATTTCTCTATTTTCTAACATTAATCTTTAAAAATTCAATGGATCTATAAAATTTGCCAAAGAATCAATCATATATAACTAAATTTATTCTAATCAGTTTTAAATTGTTCATTTTAAGGAAACGGATGTATGCAGTGCTATACATATTTGTCCGTATATTGTTATCAAATCCATACATACATGTATTTAGGTATGTACATAATAATAAAATTATCATACATCCGTTACCCCAATAAAAATATTGATTCATTACTCACCGATGCGTAACAGTGGAGTTATATCTGCAACATCGTTACGATGATTCTGTAACAAATAAATTAAAACCCAAATTAAAACAGAGTAAAGAAATAATCATTACTTAAAAAGTAAGTGCTATATAATATATATATATATATATATATATATATATATATATTTTATATATATGCAATTCGTTATCATTGCTAAATAAATTCAGAGCAGACAAAAGGGCTGAATCTTTTATTTATACATAGATGATGTCTGTAAGATATGATTAGAGTCAACGAAATGGATTAAAGATTAATAAAAAATGAATGAAATGTTTCTTTTATTACCGAAAATAGTTCCAAAGTTACGGTTAATTTTTAAACGGATCGTGTAATGATAAGTGCACAAAAACAAAAAATTAATTAAATTATAAAACTATTGTATATTAATTGCGAAAGCAGGAATTGCGTTATTTGCATGAAAGTATTCATAATAACGTTGCTTTTTTATGACTCGTATGATACCATTCGTACAGACAAGTAGCCGTTCTTGCTCTTCTTCACATTTCTTTTTGAAACATAATAATTGTAAAAAATGCTAGATATAATACGAAATGTTGTATTTCATGAATATTCACATAATACGATTACTAGTAAGATTAATTATTCGTTAAATACAACATTTTGCATTTGACATTTTTCGCGATAAGATTTCAAAAAGTAATATGAAAAAGAGTCACACGCTACACGACTACCTGCTTATACGAAACTCGGTAAGGGAATAACTGCACAACAACTATGCGTAAACATGTCGCGTCGCTCGGTGCCACCCCGTGCCATCCTAACCAAGGTCGCGCGCCAACCATCTAACTGACAAAATATTAACGCGAATTACGAAGTAATTATAGAAGATTTCGTGATAGAAGATTTCAAAAAGTAATGTGAACAAAAACAGCACGTGACACGGTACCTGTCTGTCCGAGTCTGGCTAATGAAATGACTGCGCGATAACTTCGCATAAACGATGCGCTGCCCGCCCCTTCGCGCCAAAACAATCTCACAGGTCACGCGCCGATTATCTAACTATCGAAACGCGACATAGAATAACGAATACTATAAAATCAGTTAATTTATAATTTAGTCGTTACATTTTTAAGATTCTTCGATGAGTAGACTTTATTGCAACTGACATATTTTATATATAATTATATACATATATATATATATATATATATATATATATATGAATATTTTCATATACATATGTAACATTTTTTCCCAGGATATGAATGCTGTATTTATACTCATTATTATATTCAGTTCAAATTGTATTATAATTTAAAAAAGATGTTTGCATTTATCTTTATTTAAAGAATATATATAACTTATTATTAATCTCTATTTAATTGTAAATCGTCAGAGAGCAATAGAAATTGAGATGTAATATTGAGACGTCAAAAACACTTAAGTGAACAATTATGTACAAAAAAAACTTTTTACCTTTTGCCCTCCGTCAGCACATTAAATAATTGATACAAAATATTTGAAATTATAAAATAAATAAATTCTTCAGTGTAAGACAATATAATTATGGCATCACATTAAACATTGACTCGCGCCACTAAAACTAAACTGCTGAGTTTTGAGAACAGGTTCGATATAAGGAATTATTTCATTTTAATTCCACGACGAAATACTAATTGGAGTTTATTTCACGTAATATAAAGTCAAATTATTGATTTATATTGATAAATCAAATTATTATAAATCAATAATTTGACTTTACGGGATATACGGGACTTGGTCGTATTTAAAATATTGTATATTTTTAATAAAAAAAATAAAAGTTATTTTTGAGCAATCTTACTATTTGATTCATCAATTAGCGTTCATAGACATCATATCATCTGTCGTGGATTAATGCGACATCCGCAATAACTCGTAAAACACGTCCATCTCCCTTCGAGGTCGCCGAGCGAATGCCGAAGTAGTGACGTAGCAACCACCGCGCTGCGCGCTAGATGGCACGCTCTCCCTCACTTTTGCCGCGTGACATGACGAAAAGCAAGGGGGAGCGTGCCTCCCCTTTCCTTCGCTGTTCGCTGCGCACCATTTGATTACCCAACTATTGCGTATTAAAAATATTCACAGTTTATTTAATTATTTTACATGATTTTGACAACCAGGTATCGTTGTACATTTCGCTTTGCTTTGTGGCATTACTAATTTAATCCTTTAAACGTAATTGGTAATTATTCGCGTGTTTAAAGTATTTTTGATGTTCCAATGGTACATTATGTCTCAATTTTCATTATACTTTTAAATGATTCATACTTAAACAATGGTTGATAATATTCTATACATCCTTTATATAAAGATACATGCAATTTTTAATATTGCGAAATTATTTGCGCTCAGTATAGCTTTGGTTAAAAGTATAAATATCTTAATCATACGCGTAATTTAATTTTTCAGCTAAAAAATTAATTTATGACACTACTATTGTTGCAATAAATTATTCTTTCTTTCAAAAATTCTTTAAACTCTTATGTATAATTAATAAGCCGGCCATGGCTCGATAAAACAATTGTTATGACTTACTTAAAATAGAAAGTATAAAATAAGTTTCAGAAGCTTATTTAAAATATAAAATCGTAAGAATTGGTAAAAAACTGATACTTATTTGAAATAAAAAATATAAAACAGATTTGGGAAATTTAATTATTTAAAACACTAAATAAAAAATAAGTCAGAAGTGTAGTTATTTAAAAGTAAATTCTAAATAACTCTTTCGTATTTTTTATTTAAAATATTGGGTCATTTAAAAAGTATCCACGGTTTTTTAATTCAAAAATTGAACAAAAAACCGCGGATACTTTTTAAATGACCTAATATATAACTTTATTTGACCCTTAATACACATTTTAGTTTTGTGTACCCTTATTATACATGTTGGGTCATTCGTGTTCTGGATTAATTTTCATTACTTTTATAATTAAGTGTATAAAAATTATTAAATTATTTTTACATACATTTTGACATCTTTAGAAAGTGTTTGTGAAATTGTATATTTATAACAAATTGTATATGCTCCTTACGAAAATAAATCAGATGAAAGTAAATCACTGAAATTGCTGAAATAAATCTATGAAATTAATAGAGATTTCAGCAATTTATTTCCATCAGGAGCACCGGAAAGAAATGGATATTTTTGTATACTTCCATTTCTTCAGAGGGTAGTAATACGCGGGAGCATTTTTGTGGTTACAGGAAAAAGATCTTTATGTTCTCTCTCAGGTTTCTCTCTGTTGGCACGTTCAGGGTATCGATTATATGTTTCTTTTTTCTTATGTATATACATGCAGATATATAAATAAAATTTTTCACTTTGCACGTTTTCGTTCTAAACCAAAAATTACATAATCGATATCCAGATGATTAGCTGGCGATTAAAATTTAATAAACGTAAAAATTTAGTAGTGTCTAATCATAAATATTATGACAGCAAATCCATGGCCATGCATTATGCATTTAAAGTAAAAACAGAATGTATTTTTATTATTTTTAATCTTTCCATTTAAATGGAATGGATGAAAAATGTCGGACCAATCACAAACCGGGAAGAAGTTGACCAGACTCTGATAGAGGGTGTCTATGATATGTTAAGGCTTTAAACACAATAGGCACAAGCAACAGTGAATAACGAGCCATCCAATCAGAATTCTGGTGTGTAAGTTCGATATTATATCCCAGAGCTTTGATTGGACAGCTTGTTATTCTCTGTTCTCTGTGCTTATTGCCTGTACCTATTGTGTTTAAGCCTTTACAAAAATAATCACCCACGATTGGTTAATTTCTTACGGCTTACGTCTTGCGATCCTATTTATTGTAAAACAAGCTTAAGGAAGTGTTTATATTGGCCATAATCGTATGAAAATTATGAGTGATCAAATTTACTAAAATTTTCACAATTTAATTGGTCAGTATCTAGTGAATTTGCTTTTGTAATTTTATGCTGTGAAAGCGCATACAGAGTCGGATTTTGTAAATGATTTTTCAAAAATTATAATAAATAAAAATATGTCCACCTCAACGGGTGTATATCAATTGCCCACATTGCTAATTGATTAATTTAAAATAATATAAGCTCATTGGTCAAGCAGTGAAAAATTACTAGGAACAGGCCGATGTGAGTGGTGTATGCAATTAAACTGTGTGCATGTAACTGTACGCCATTCCTCACTTCACTGCACTTTAGCATGTATATGTATTGGGTCATCTAAAAAGTATCCGCGGTTTTTTGTCACTAGATGCGTGTTGATGATCATATATCTAGTGACAAAGTACCGCGGATACTTGATGACCCAATATATGTACGTACATATTGGATGAGATATCCGAATAAATTTTTATTTTGCCTTTTTCTTCAAAACATCCGTACGAGCTTTCAGAAACCTTTCCTGATTACAAATATCTCAATTAAAACGCGATTCATTTGGCATTTTAGCTGTAATTTCAACATGAAGAAATTCGTCTTTGACTAGAAATTTTTTCTGTCGATTTTAAGGATGCAGCCACAATGGAAGGAATAAGAAATATTTCAACCTGTCTGAAATCGGATACACCGGAATTCGCGGTTATGTGATAGGTCGAAATCTTTATTTATTCTTTACTACTAATTCTATTCCTTCTATTGTGACTGCCCCTTAATAATTGGATTAGATTGGTTGGCCAGTTATATTCAGCGTCGAGAAGAAAATTCCTATACAGACGCCACGCAATAAATGGAACATTTATTCATATCAAAAACCGCATTCCTGCCCTGCATTGTGCTTACATTGTTCGATTGCGCGCCGTAAACGTCGGTAACGATGCGAGGAACGTTTTACAGACACTGGTATGTGTTGTTCCCCGATACAAGTGTCTATCAGCTCCGAATGCACGAGAAGTGTTTTACGTGGGCCTACGAGTGATTCGGCATCATCTTCCTGGGCCAAGAATTCTACGCAGGTACGCGCCTTTTTGACGGCGACGCTACGCGGGCAGTTGACTACTGTGGATCGCTCGAAACACGATCGACAAATAGACGGATAATGATCCGGTATTTGATGGCTAGTCCCTGGAAGTCCCTTCAAGGTCGATGATGCGGCACCTGCACGTCTCCGTTCGGATCTTCTCCCGCATACACATCGACGGGTCGCCGTAACCTCCAAAGTTTGTTTGAGACTTGAACCGATACTCCATTCTGACATAAAACAACAATTCGGACTGTCGTCATGCAGATGGTTCGTCCTGCTTTGAGCGCGATGTGTCGAGAGCAGCTTGCAGGTCAACTCCCGTGTAAATCCGTCTCACCTCTCACTATAGTATCCTTGTGGATAATCCCTTGGCTATCGTGGATCATCATTCTGATCTACTCTGATCTTTCTCTATGTAATATGGCCTGTATGTAATTAATTCATCTGTTTCGTTTTAATAGTGCAGCCATGAACACTACAATAAGCACTGTCAGTAGCGGTGGTGACAAACATCTACCGGAAACGACTGTACAGACCGTGGCACAAAACTTAACTACAATGCAACAAAATGTACAGAGTGTACAGAATATGCAGAGCATGGTACAGAGTAATATACCGAGCATTCAACCAACCCAAACTATTGTTGGATCCATGACACCCAGCGGTCTAGTAGGCAAATCGGTATCTCTGGACATGAATCCAAAATTATCTTTAATGAAACCTGTGGTACCTTCTGGTGCTACCTCGTCTACAGAAACGAGTAAAATAACAACGGTAATTCTAGCATTGCTAAAAATTATGTTATAGTATTAATATTACGTTGCTTATAGGAGTGTTGCACACACGCGCAAAGAGTCATTATATTTTATTTTATATAATGAAATATTTTACTATATTCTACTGTAAAATAAAGTATAGTAGAATTTTTTATTTTATAATAAAGTAAATAAAGATTTATTTCAATATTTGGTATTAAATGTGTCAAAAAGTATTTTATATAATGTAAGATATTTTAATAATGAAAAATTAACTTGTCAAGTGCTTTAATGCATATATACAATTTGTGATAGATTTATTAATATCAAATTCAACGCTTCTAGTTATGTTCTATAGGATCTACAGTAAAAATAATATCACCAGGAATGTTAAGTACTGTGGAAAGGCAAATTCCACCTCAAACACAATTACCACATCCAGTAACTATACCAGCTACGTACCATGTACCGCGTGGACCTGCTGCAGTTGCTAATATCTCTGCACCTAGATCAACAGTTGCCACTCCTATCGTCAGGACAAATATAGGACAAATTGTGCCTGCTACTAGACCAGGGTACATACATATCTAAAATAAAATAGTTTCTGAAATAATAGTCAAAAAAGATGAAACATGATATATGTAATTAAAAGGGAGAAATTAAAATAATTATTTAGAAATATATATGCAGAATTGTTTTAATAGAACAAACTAGTTATATCACATCACATGTCGATTTTTTCAGTAGTAATACACCCATCTCTAATCCTCAATGGCAACCTAAAACAACATCTGTTGCATTATATGCACAACCGCAAAGACATCCCACTCCTTCCGTCAGCAGAGTTTCCAGGCCATCGTCCACTGTATATACGGGACAACAGCCACGCTTAATTACGCCAGCCAGTCAAGCAAGATCTGTTCAAGCTACCATGGTTGCTGGTAGTTCGTCCAGATTAATAGCACCCGTCTTGCAAACTAATCTTACTAGACATCCAGTTGCACAAAACAGACCGCCAACACCGCAAGTAGTAACTGTGTCACAGACCTCGCAACCCATCAGATCGTCGACACAAACCATTCAAGTAAATTATGTGATATAATAAATTAATATATGTATACATATATAATATATAATATATGTGTAATGTTGTACAACTTTTTGTTTACTTTTTTACGCACTTTCAAAAACTTACAGTTGTCAAACACAGTTTTGAGTCATGGTACACGAATATCGACACAATGCGTTCGACCCGGAGGTGAAGGCATACGTGACGGTTGAGTGTACTACTTTTCTGAATTGCACATAAATGCCAAGAAGAGATATATATACAATTTATGAATTTATAAATTTTATTGAAATGTTTAGCCTACTCAGTCTAGCAGACCTCTAACTACGACTGGTACGACGAAACGTATAGCTGCATCACCCATTGTAGAGACAGTCAACAGAATAAGCAGTACAGCTTCAGTTACTGTCGGTGCGGTGGAACCAACAGTAGGACGACAATTGTCAATTAGTGGTAATACGGTGGCTGGACCATCGACCGTTAGTCATATCGTTATCCCTTCACAACAGGTACTCTAATTGTGTTGTACTCTAATTTACAATATATTGAAAATTCTTTCAAGGTGATAAATATAACAATTGTTTAACAGGTTCAACCACAGCAAGGTGCACCGCGTGTTGTTCAAACCGTCACATCTCTGTCGAACCTTAGTACTGTATCACAAGTAATTACAACAACCGCAAATACACAGTCAAATGCAATGCGCATACTGCAAACAGTTCCAACCACAGTTGCGAAAATCGCAGGAATGTCCTTACATCCTTTGCCCATTGCTCTACCGGTCAGGGCTGCGTCGGCGCCGATCAAGGCTGCTCCTACACAGTCCCAAAATATTGGACAAACTGTCCAAGTAAAACCGGCACCACAAGCTAATTTACGCATGTCATCCACCAACAGCAGTACAATCACAAGTTCCACTCAGCCGGTCCAGGGACAATATATACATCCACCACATACTACTACGTATCTTTCTTTTGAGACTACAGGTAAAAATCAATTAAAAAAGGCTAATAAGTGAATTATCTTTTACATTCTTGTATCCTGTGATAAATATAATTGCATTATCTTCTGCAATAACAAAAATTTGTTTTTCAGGAACGTATTCGCAGTTTCGACAAGCTTCAGTGCAACCAGTGAGATTAGTTGTTGAGCCAGGATATGAAGAACCCCATGGTAAACCTAATGCATCTCCCCGACCGAGCATTTTGAGAAAGAGAGATCATGACAATTCACCAGTTAAAGGTATGATTATTAAATGAAGCAATAACAACATGTTATATAAAAAATATTTATTAAATTTTATTTTATAACAACGTACAAACACATAAATACATATATAATAAGTAAGGAATAGGAAAATTCAACTAAAACTGATGATATATAGTGACGATTTTTTTCAAGTATATTTTATTGATAGATATTTTATAATGATAGAAATTGAAAGATTTAATTTTGCAGCGTGTTGAAACGTGCTTGAAAATATTGACTTTAAAGTATTAAGAAAATATTTATATGTGATAACTGTTTACATATGGAAAAAAATTCTCGTTCTATTCAGTTTGTTAACACAGTTCAAAACGAAAAGAATATTAAAATAAAAGAAAATTAGATATTACAGAGAAATTTTTTGTATATGTTCTTTTAATATGCTACATTTATTATATATTAATAAATATATATATTAATTAAGTATAGTGGTAATATAATTAATAAGTATAATGGTTTTTATTTCTCTATCTTCTGTTATATATTATAAAATAAGACCTGAAATTTCCTGTTATATAAATTACTTATACTTGTTTAATGGATATCCATTATAGAATTTCAATTTCACAGGGGAGTCACAATTTCTTGCAGGTGCAGCTAAAAATTTAGTTCCCGTATTAGCATCTTTGCCATCAAGTAGATCAATGTCCAGTCCGCCATGTTCACCGAAGGGCGATCAGGATGGTGGTGGATGCCAAAGTTCTGGATCCACGACTGTATCTGCTACATCTTCGCCAGGTCTCGACGAGGAACTTGAACAATCCAGAATTACTATTAATCCCACTATAGAAATGTCGCCGAGAAAAAAACCACGCAAACAGCAACTTACAGGCGTAGAATTAACTGAACCTAAATTTACGGAGGAAGAGATGCAATTTCTCACTGAGGAAAAATTGAAGAAGGAGAATAAAGAGGAATCAAAAGAGAAGTTGTCCGACAAAAGGCAACTCTCCAATGTACAAAGTGATATTAAATCATCTACTCAACAAACAGAACTCACAATAGCACGATCACGGCCTGTACCAAGTTTATTAGGTATGTATATGTGTGTATGTATGTATATATATTAGGTGCGCAACTAAGTTCTCGCTGTTATTTTGATGAAAATGCATCAAAATAACAGCGAGAACTTAGTTGCGCACCTAATATATATGTATATATATATATATATGTATATATATAATACAAACATCTTGTTCCATTATATCCATCACATCGTTCGTATTTTTTATGCTCTAATTATGCTCTCCCTAATCATATGTTTTTAGGCTCTTCTTGGAAAAACAAATGGACAGTTAGATTACAGCATTATAGAAGACCTAGCGATGTCCGACCTCGTGAGGAAAGAAGACCAACAGTTGCTGAACTGGCGCAACAGAAATACGTATTACAGAGATTAAATGGATGGAAAATCTATCACCTCACTACACAAATGGAAGATATCGCATCCCTTGAAAAACAGGTACATTGATTCGTCATATTATTTAGATTTTCCTTCAATTTGTTTACATTTACACAGCGAATCATGTTTGTATGATACATTCGTAGGTTCATGAAAAATTAAAAACGACACTCACGCTACTGGAATCACAGCAAACCGTTAAAAGTAAACATAGTGATGGTCTCGAACGCGTAAATGAACTGATTAAAGGGAATATGCAGCGCAGTAATTTAATCAGTGAGGGCATGAACGAAGCACGTACACAACTAGTTGCTATATTTCAACATAAAGGCCCTATTACTGATCTTTTGCAACGCTGTGGTAACAAACGAGCACAGAAAAAGAGGGATAAATGAGCAGTGCTGAATAAATACGTAGAATCTTTATAAACGAACTTTGTTGAAGGGAAGTTCAAAAGGGAACTATTTTTATCTGTGTCACAGATTCTATATATAGGAATAAATAAATGGTTTTATAAGTCTAAAAAAGACATGACTATGTCACTATATAATAATATGTTTATAATTTTATTATATAAATCTATAACGTTTTTATTTTAATATAATACTTCTTACTCCTCTAGCCAAATGTCTTTCTATTTATTTACTTTCTGCCTCTAATTAATGCACATATCTCTGTTTAGACACAACGTGACTTCTTAGAAAAAAAAATTAAAATATTTATTAAATACAAATATAAATATTTATTAACAAAATACAATTCAAATAAACATTGACCATGTTAAGGACAATATTTATTTTGCAACTGTTGGAAGTTTTCTTCGCTGAGAACTATTCTTCTAAATTCAAATGTTTAATCGATAGATTACAAAGAAAAAAACATTTTGCGGAAATATTTTTCTTTGAAAACATTCTATTGAACCCATGATGGAAGTATATTCCATCACGATTGAACTTGATCTGTGATCTCTCTTCTCTTCGTTTCTAAGGTTACCATGGAGATAACAAACCTTTTAAAACAAGCTTGGTAATAGAAATCCTGATAATTATTAAGTACATATATAACGATTCTATGAAAATATATATTTCGTAAAGTTCAGCAAATCTTGAAACAATATGTGGTGGGGATATAGTCAACCGCTAGATTTACAAGCTGAAATAACACAAACAGAAGATTGTATTTTAAACAATCTTGAAGTATTGATTGTAGGTTCTGGTGATGCACGACATATCGTAAAAACGCTAGCTTCATCTTACACACATCCTGTTCGAACTGTAACGTATCACATTATTGAACCGACTTTGGAGCAAGTTGCTAGATCGATACTTTTATTAAGCCTTTGCTTAGAAAAAGATTTGGGTATGTATTCGTGAATATTAAATTTATCAAGCCTATGTTAGAGAAATCAATGGAACTACTATATATAATTAATATATCAAAGGACTGCAAGAGGCGACGCGATATTATTTGGAGATTTTAGGGAACACTCTTTTGAGACCGGCTACGGCTAAATATTTAGCAAAATGTGCCAAACAACTGATCGATATTCCGACCCGCACTGTTGAGTGTCCATGGTTATCGTTAGAAAAATTTAAGCATAAGGATAGGGATAATTTGGAATCTATTTTTAAGTAAGTTGACGTTAAGTTTAAGGAGATATGGTAATAAAATAAAATAGTTTCTAACAGTGGTGGATTTTGGTATCTGAGACGCTCGAGCAAAACTTAATTTGAAAGATTCTACAATACAAAGCATCTAGAGACAGACTTGAAAAATTTGCCACTAGTTTTAAGTAAAGGTACTTAATGCTTCCTTAGACATTTATGTATATTTCTGTATTAATTGTTGTAATAATTTCTTATAAGATTTTGGGCACGTGCAACATGCGAAGGAGTTCCCATTGTGAATTATTGGGATCGCAGAATCAGGAAGTTATTAAAAACGAGATATGACTACAGAGAAGGTGTTTTTGATTGGGATTATCATATGATTTTAAAACCCAGATGTACCACTAATCTTACTATACAAGAATATAGGTATGTTTATACATTGTAAGCAGTTAAAACTGCATATAAAATTGTGAACAAGATGATATGCTTCTTTAGTTGAAATTGAATGATTATCTGAATATATCAATGAGAAAAAATAAAATATGTTATTATAATTATTAGATTTTGGAGAAATAACGGAATAGCTTTTACATGGCTCGAAGGTGAACCAGTTAGAAGCAATCCAACTCTGTTAAATAATATAATTCAACTTGGACCTGGTTTTATACATTATGCATACTTGGGAGACATTGTGAATGGTCCGTTTTTTACATGGGCTGCTGTTGGAAAAAACGAAGACAAGTAATAAAATATATTCAAAAGAAATATTTACATGCTTGCTTCCCATAAATAAAAATTCTTAAATCTTAAAGACGTAGAGCAACTGACATTGCTGAACGTGAGATAATGCGTGCAATTTATGAAATAAGAATGAAAGAGCCACTATGTGAAGATCACGTCGGTGCTCATAGGGATGTCTCAATTTTAAATGGCATTATAGTGAGCGAAATGCCGGATATTGAAATGGAAAACGAATCGTGGATAAGTACTGGAGATAAATCTAAACAAGATAAAAAGATTTCTTGGATGGAAGTACCAAATCACAAGGTACATTTTGTATTGTTTTAATAGCCAATGTGAATTTGACAACACTTATTTTTAGATAATATTTCATCCTATAACGTCGCTGGAGTCTCTCAAGTCTAAATGCGAATATATAAATAGATTCCATCTGATTTGGGTGGCGCATAATATGACAAAACAATTACCAAATTTAATACCATTGATATCTGCTGATGCACCGATGATTGTGGAATTGCGTAAACATATGGCAGATCTTCGCAAAAAGGATTTGCAGGACTTTACTAAAGAATTGAAAGAGATCGCGCAGACGAATGGACTCCGTTCACTCTACGACTTCGATTCCAATGTACATACTTTTGCTCGTTTTTGCAAGAATTAAGTCCTTGAATAGTTAAATATATCTTAATAGATTAATATTAATTGTAAATATATGTTTCACACATATTATTATAAGCTAAAATAAAAATTTAATTGACAATACAAATATTATACAGAATATAAAATGTCAGTATACAATTGTCGAAAAAAATTAAGGATTTCCAATCTATATTAAAGACAATCTCTTTAAATAATAATTCTTTTTTAAAAATGAATGTAATTTATTTTATAGCTCGTTTTTGCCAAACAATAATACAATAATACAAAAAAAAGGGCCATAAGTAATTAACGGATGTAGATAAAAAATAAAAGTAAATTTTATTACAAAATATAAAAGGATTTTGACTCGCAATCTTTTTCAGCAAAATAAATATATATTTCTTCAAATTAATATAATTAATGTAAAAAAAAAATAATTAATTTAATTCTTATTAATTTAAAATAACCATTCGCAGCTTTTAATTACTGATTATTATGGATATTTTTAAAATTATTTTAAATGTATTTATTATTTTGTTGAAAAAAATTATCAGTCAAAATCCTTTGCTATTTTATAACAAAATTTACTTTTATTTTTTAGAGCCTTTCTATTACAGGAGGTGTGCGAATAATTTAAAATCGAATTTTATGGTGAATTCTATCACTCACACTACATCAGTGCATATTAAAAGCTGCTTTATATAAAATATCTCAATGCAGTGATATAATATAATAAACTTTGACAATGAAATAATATTATATATATATACATTTTATTAAGTGACGTGACAATATCATTAGTAGATAGTTAATCGTTTAAAATATTTACTTTTACATTTAACTTTATTAATTTCATATAAAGCAGCTTTTAATATGCACAAATCTAGTGTAGTGCAAGTACGGTGCAAGTGACTAAATTCGCTAATAATAGATTCAATTCGATTCGTTCGTTTCCGTGATTCGAGAAATCGAAATAATAAATTTAAAATTTCGAGTGGTTCATCGGTAGTTCGATTTCAAATCAATGGTCTATTTTATTTGCTTCATTTATTTGCTTCACATGGCTCTCGTAAGTTGAAAATGATTTATTTTCTCTCTATTGAAAATATTTTTAAATTAGCTTTTAATGTAAATTCAGGAAAATTTTATTCAAATTCAATTTGTTTTTGAATAAAAAAGATTCGATTCGATTCATTTTTGAATATATTATCAAAGATTTGGTTCAATTTAACCTCATATATGCTTAATTCGCACACCTCTAGTATATTATTTAAAATAGCTGTAATATTATATTTTATATTCTTGCATTGGCTAGTTCCTTAGTTATTTCGGACACTACGCTCTTATCTTTTTCTTCCGCCTCTTCTTCAGATTCTGTATCACTTGGTGGAAAGTCAGAAAGTGCTAAAGAACACAAATATCATATATATATGTATATGTATATATATATATATGTATATATATATATATATATACACAAACAACGCACACACATACACATATATATAGGATAATTAGATGTTCTTACCAAGTCTGTCAATTTTTTCCTGCTGTATATCCTTTAAAAACTTTTCTTGTACAGCTATTACTTCTTCAGTATTTGCGCAACGAGCGTAATTTTCCAACAATTCACTGTTTAGTTCTAGGAACAAGTGTCCCCAACTAAATTTGTCAAGAATCAGGTCAGCTTCGTCTGGAAATCCCGTTATGATTAAAGTAGCTGCAATAGCCTCCGCACAACTCAATTCGCAGGGTTTTGTCGAATTGGCAGAAACCAAGAAAGGCAATATGCGAGGATGGGATGTCCTTACTTTGTTGAAGGGAGTGTCGTCGATACGCGACCAACTACAATTAATAACTGCACAACCATACTTCTCTACAATCTTGCGATCCAATGGAGTCACGCACTGCGACAAACATTTTATCTAAGAATCTAGACAACAAGATTATTGTTATTTATTGTTTCTTTATTTTACCTTATCGCTTACTGGAGTAAGGCAAAGGCCTGAAAATCGTGTACTCAGTCGCAGCAACTTTGTTAAACCATATCTCACTAACTTTTTGCCAGTACCATGTTTGGACTGTTTGGAGTTGGAGCAGTGCTCTAAATCCCACATAGCCACAGGGAATGGCAACGGCCACTCGTTTACCGTCTCTGCAAAGAGTACATTGTATATTGTACTCCCAATGTACAATATGTACATTGCAAAACACGAAACTCATCTTAATCTAACCTGTCTCATCGTTTTCCTTATCCGAGCTGTCAGAACAGTCAGACATTCTGTCCCTCTTCTGGTGATACCTCAGCTCCTTGCAGAGAACATTACGGGGCCTCCGTTGCAGCAATTTATTCTTGTCTTTCTTTCTACGTCCCGACATTTTCAGGTACTCTACGCTATTCCGTTTCCTTCCTTCAATATATGTTTTTTTCAAATATGTTTATCACTGTTTACGTCTTATCGCAGCTTAACCTAACATCTGTTGTCATATATACGTATATAATACCGCAGGAATGTCAAACATATGAAAACACAACTTAACTGTTGACTGTTTAATTTCTTTGTATAATTGATTCCGCGCGTAGTTGTTATACGTTGAATATTTAGAGCTCTACAATTACATATTAACCATTACAGTTATACATATATAACGTATCTATTGGTAAATGTTTCTTTACCATCTTACTTTAAATTTTGATAAAAATATACCTATTCATTCGATACCATTTTGTGCAGAAATAAAAATGTGCTTTTACTGATTTGACTTGAAACATATCATCACAAAATTGTTGAGCATCACAAAATTGTTTCAAGGAGAATCGGACAGAATAATGTCTACTTATACGATGGAAGATGTAATACAAACGACAGAGTACGATTCGGCTAGAGATGACGATTCTCTATACGTCGCTTCGAAATGCTGGAAACGTCTTATGGATGCTGCTATCAAAGTATGTAAGCGATTTTCGACAGTGTCTGACGCGATATTTATGTTGCAATTACTTACCGTGTCGCATTTGATAATCATATTTTTAGACTGGCTACAGAGAAGGGATACAAGATGGAGCAGACTCTGTGCTGCAAGAGGGATTCGACATTGGTTACAAAGACGGTTTCGAGACCGCTTTCACTTTGGGAAGGTACAAGGGTATGGTTGCCACGTTCACATTAGAACATCCCACAGATGTGGCAGCTGTTCTTAAAAGAGCCAGACGTGGTGCGTGCCAGATATGCGAGGTGGAATCGCGAAATGAAACTTCCAATTCGTATGAGAAAGCTCCATTCTCCAAAGTCCTGAGCGAGCAGAGAGAACACTCTGCAGAAGTAATAAACAGGCTACATAAATATCTTGAACCAATCTTGAAGAAATCGGGCATTGAAATCAATTCAACTCTTTAGTTAATATATTTAAGTAGCAATTTACAGATTTAATAATTAGTTAAATAATTAGTTAAATTACCGAACAAATAATTAATTAAATTATATATATTAAAAATAATGTTTTTAATATATATTGCTACAAAAAGTTAATCTCCTGTAGAAATTTTTATTGAGACACTCGAACAGTTTTTCGCGATTCAATACAGAGATAAATGATAATGAACTCTTTTTTTTATAAATATAATCCTTCAGGAGAACCTTCCTTCTTCCGATATAACACACTTTCCTTGGATTTCTTAAAATCGTCGCTGGTAACCTTCATACGTCGTTCACGTAGAGCCATTAAACCAGCCTCGGTACATATTGCCTGAAATAAAAATTTTTAATCCATTTTAATGAAGCAATAAAAAAAGGAGGATTTACAATTTTGCTTTAATTCGTTTGGCATTGATTTATTCTTAGAACTATAAATATTTTCTCTTATTTTAATAAAAAAGAACTGCAAGAGAAAGTATAAAATACATGTATAAGCAGAGTTAAATTTTTACAGAAGATTATCCTACCTTGATATCCGCACCAGAAAGATCATCCTTTGCCATAATTAATTCCGCAAGATTCACGTCAGGCGCCAAAGTCATTCTACTTGTGTGAATATTGAAGATTCTTCGTTTAGTTTTCTCATCTGGCAGCGGAAATTCTATTTTTCTATCGATTCGACCCGGTCTAATTAAAGCAGGATCTAAGGTCTCTATTCTGTTAGTAGCCATAACCACTTTCACGTCGCCTCTACTATCAAAACCTAATAATAATTTTTCAAATTTAACATCTGATGTTTATTATAATATCTAATATGTTTATTAATATCTAACATAAAGTTTACTAGTATAAAAAGATTTTTGTCTGAATTTTGAATTGGAGGAAATTAGCATACCGTCCAATTGATTAAGCAATTCCAACATAGTTCTCTGAATCTCCCTTTCACCTCCACTATTGCTGTCGTATCTTTTCGTTCCTACCGCATCTATTTCATCTATAAAGACAATAGAAGGAGCATGCTCCTCGGCAACTCTGAAAAGCTCTCTTACAAGTTTTGGACCATCACCTAAATATTTCTGTATAAGTTCAGAACCGACAACTCTCAAAAATGTAGCCGATGTTTGATTAGCCACAGCCTTAGCGAGCAGTGTCTTCCCTGTGCCAGGTGGTCCATAAAGTATCACACCTTTTGGAGGTTTAATACCCATTTCCTCATAATATTCTGGATGAGTTAATGGTAATTCTACGGATTCTTTAATCTCCTGAATTTGGGTATCAAGACCTGAAAATATTCATGAATCATATTCTTTGATTTTTACATAACAATTCCTTGATAATTTTACACAATGTATGCACTTATCCAAAAGCAATATTTCTTCAATTTATAAGTAAAATTTTACTTCATTAAGTTACTTCAATTTAGACATATTTTAAAATCAAATTTTATGCGTACGTCTTGAATTAAGTTTCAATCAAAATTTAACTTGATTTGAAATCTTGTGTTTCCAAGTCCCTTGCTAAAGATTATATAAAACCTTGACACAATTTTATAACAAGATATAATTAATTATAAATTTATAATAATTTTATATTTATCTATATAAATCGGAATTTATATAGATAAATATAAAATATTACAAAATATTTTGAATATAAAACAGATATATACATACCTCCGATATCAGTGTAGGTTTCCTGAGGAGCTTTTTCAAGTTTCATCACTGTAACCATAGGATCTGTATCATCTCCTAAAACGCCAACAACAGCATGAACTTTATGATTTAACAGTACAGAGCAACCAGGTTCCAATTGATCCTTATCCACAAATGACAAGATGGATACGTAATGCTCAGAGCCAACTGAAGTAGACACTATCGCATGATTGTCATCGATTATTTCTTCCAATGTTCCAACGGACATTGGTGTACCACGAAGATCGTCCACTTTCGATCTCTCTTCCTCATTCTTCTCTTCCTGCGGCTTCAGGCGCTCCTGATTCCTAATAAACTCCTCCTCCATCAGTAGATAATCCTTTATGCGTTCCATTTTTAATAATTTCAGTCTACAACGTGTGTGAGGAGTCACTTGTGGCAATTTCAGAGCTGCATCTGGCCCCTTAGTACGCCTCTTTTTTTTACCCACTCTCGTGGGTATCGGCGGCTCGTACTTCTTCTTCTTGTCCTTGTCATCCTTCTTGTCTCCTCCACTGCCACCAGTTCCAGATTGATTCTGACCCTATGTGACAATTTATTATTATCAAAGAATTTCACTGATAAATTAAAAATTGTATTAAAAGAAATATCGTAATCGTTTGAGAAAAATCAAATTCTTTTTAAAACTTAAAAAAATGAATTTAAGATAGAGCAAACGTTTGAAGGATTTGGCTAACCTAAATCTAAACGATCGATAAATAGAGTAGATCCTAGACAATTAGCAAATGTTTCTTGTTCTCCTGAATAGCAAAGCCACTTCATGTTTTACATTAAATAATAATCAATTGACAATTTTGATAGACTCACCATCTTCCCTTACGATACTCAATCTGACTTATATGTGCTTGCTGCTCTTCGAAACGGCAGAGTCATTTGCTAGCGATTCGATTGTGTACAGTCGATAAGAAAAGATGGCATCTGTTTTCCCGCTGCGAGAAGTTGCGATTGCGGATAAAGGAAACATCTTTCAAATTTATTTTAATATAATAAGTTTCTTCGAATTTATATAGAAAAATCTTATCTATTAGCTGAAAGAACTATTAGTTAGAATTAACGATATGAAATGTACTCAATTTATACGAGAAATGACCGGATCATTTTGAGAAATTTGAGAAATATTCACATATTCTTTCTCATTTTTGAATAATCGAAGATGTCTGCGAGTGAATAATTTTATATTAAAGAAGCGTTTAAAATTTGTGGAGCAATTTATATTATTTATTATTTATATTATTTATATTATTTATTTTTCTGGTACTTTGTACGTAATAAGATCTATTAACTGAACAGGGAATTAAAAATGTAAAATGTACTTAATTTATAGACTCAAAAAAATAATCAGGAAATCTGAGAAAATTATTCTTGCAGGTATGTGTGTATGCGTGCGTGCGTGTATGTGCGTATGGTGTGTGTGTGTGTGTGTGTGTGTGTATTATACATATATTCTTCCTCCAAAGTTATAATTGAACATGTCTAGTGTGAGTAAAGAATTTTTTTTAGAAACGTTCATAAAATTTTTCAGGCAATTTATATTTTTTTCAGGTACTTTGTGTGCGCACACACACAAAATTATATTTGACAGAATTAAAGATGTAAAACCTACCCAATTTACAGACACGAGAAACGATTGTATCACTCTGGAAAGTCTGCGACAATTATTCGTACAATAATTCTTCTTCCTCTCATTTCTGAAGTCATAATAATTAAAAGACAACTAACGCGAGTCATGACAAAAAATTTAAAAAAATAAAATACAAAAAAATTCTTAAAAACTTATTTGATCATTCATATAATTGTAAGTAATTATTATTAAATATTAGCGATTAATTACGATCTATGCCAACACTGTACTGTTAAAATGAAACGAAATTCGATATTTAATTAGCGTGCTTTATATGCGTTTCCTCGTTAATATACAGTATCGAACGATATACAATATATTTTACAATGAGACTGAAAGAGCATTCGCACATCTTCACGCATAAAGCTGTGTTTGATCTGATGCAAACATAATGATGGAAACGCTCGCGAGCTAACACTCGCCGACTTCGCCGTTATCAATAACAGCGCAAATGGATTTGTATCAAATACTCAATGGCGACTCAAAACGTTCGTCGCAGGACTTGGCAGTGTACTTTTATAAATTAATGCGTGATTAAACGGCTCTTCCATCCCATCCCTCCCACATACATACTCTATCATAAAAATATATCTTGTTCACATTGACTACGTTTACACGGCTCGATTTATACTAAAATTACAACATCGATGTTATCAAACTGGCCAGTCGTAGCTATTCCTCTAAAGAATGGAATAAATGTGATTGGCCAGTTTCATAATATCGATGTTACAACCTCGGCGTAAATCGAGTTGTGTAAACGTAGACGACAGTTGATTTCTTTTTTACTTAATAAACAATTTTTGATTTACAAAATTACGAATGAGTCATTTTCCTTCGAATGCAAAATTCCTCACATGCAACATATCTCCCCCCCCCCCCTCTCCGAGATGCTCGATATATAACGTACTGCCAACAGTAATATCACTTCCACGTATTTAAATATTTATCAAATCACGTTACTTATCCTACGGCCGCAATGTGACGCACAATTCAACAACGCTAAAGAGACTTATATTGGTGAGATTTTATTTTAGCTTATGGGTCTACATCTAGAGTACTTAGGATAAGTACCTTCTAGCCCTTTTTCGGCTTCTCTGTACTCCGCCTTTCGACACCGATCGACATCAATATGGCGACCAAAATACGAATGCTCACAAGAATATGATTATCGGTTCGATATTTATTCGGGTTGCCGAAAAATATGTGGAGAAATTCCAAAAACAAAAGTTACGTCGTGCAGCAATATACAGACTATATTACGACTGTAACATGCAAAGCGAATTCGCCTTACAATATTCTCGTTGCAAGAATTCAGAATAATAGACAGGATTATTTCGTTATTTATGACTACGCTTGTCACATCCCACGTATGGCTTGAAGATTAATGGTATTCGAAATAAGCTAGAGACGTTCTTTAGAGGGAACGTTCCAATGATTATAGGTATTTGGATGCGGAAAGACTGCCTGTCGAGATTCCAGATTCTCGCATCGCATTTTTGTTTATCCAATGGTGAACAATCACATCGTTAACATGTGCGATAAATGTATCCCAAGTTATTAAAGGCCAGCCAAAATAATTCTAGGATCTTCCACAGCGTCTTTGATCTTCCTCAGGAACATCACAGCCTCACGTCCATCAATCAGTCGATGATCATACGTCAAAGCTACATACATCATTGGCCGAATTTTAACCTGAGAATACAAACGTTTGTAAACAATTTTACAATGCAATTATGAATTTCATAGTTTAAATTAAAGGAGAATAAATAATTAAAGATTTTAATGAAAAGATAAAAAAAATTAAAGGTTTAATTCAAAGAATTAAGAAATTGAAGGATCTTAAAGCGCCTATTAGTAAACTTTACCTCTCCCTTAATGGCGATAGGTCTGTCAAAAACGCCGTGCATACCAAGAATCGCGCTCTGTGGTGGATTAATAATGGGAGTTCCCAGCATCGAGCCAAAAACGCCACCATTGCTTATTGTAAAAGTACCGCCATCCATATCCTCGATGGTGATTTTCCCTTTTCTAGCCTTTTCACCCAGAGCGGCCAAAGCGATTTCAATTTCGGCGAAATTTTTATTTTCTACGCTACGAAGTACGGGTACAACAAGTCCCTTCGGTGTCGCGACTGCCACACTAATATCTACGTAATCTCTATATACTATATCGGTACCGTCTATCACGGCGTTCACCACGGGTTGGTCTTTTAGAGCATAGGCACTGGCCATGACGAATGGACTCATGAACCCTAGCTTGATACCGTACTTTTTCGTAAACGATTCTTGATGCGCCTTCCGAAACTCGATAATGCGACTGCAAATTAATGATGTACATTAATGATTACATGAAAGATAAGAGTATAAACTAGGGCTGATGATTTAGACCGGATAATAAGATACCCGGATACCAATAATGCCCAATAACATTTTATATAGATATGTATAGTATTTCTAAATATAGTTTTCAATGTAGTGAAAATTATTACGTGCCGTTCACTATCAGATTTGAAACGCAATCATAAATTGAAACTAAAAATATCAAAAATTAAAATGATCGATCAATAAATTAATGCCTTTGTGATCGATTCAAAGGAGTTTTAATTCAACGTAACTCAATTTATATTGTTAAAGTGATTGTTAATTTTTAATAATGATAATCCAGCTTCTTGAAAAAAGCTCTTAGAATTTAAGATTCTTAAAATAATTTAATTTGCGCTCGTATGTGCAAACACCCGCATATTTTTACACAGAAAGAAATGGTTTTGCTGAAATATCTACAAATTTGATGTGACTATAAATGCAATTTTCTTAATTGCACACCGCTTTCTGCCGAATTTGAAACGCAATTATGAATTGAAATTAGAAATATTAAATAGTAAATTAAATTATTTTAGTATTATCATTAATTTTTAATAACTCTAAATACATTAATTTTAAAAAATCTCTCAATATATACCGTTTATTTGCTACAATAGCAATATAATTAAAAAATTATCATTTTTTTCAATTGCTTTAAAAAAAATAGAGCAAAAAAAAAGAAAAAAAGAAAAACGTATTATACTTCAAAAGAACAAAGAAGAAAAATATCGTTCTTCTATAACCAATTATTATACCAAAATTCTATTTTTAAATTAACATTATAAAATTTTAATGATTCAAAACATTCAAACATTATTTTCTAAAAAATTTTTAGTTGTATTGTTGGTGTAATAAATGAACAATAGATACATATGAAATATAGAGTATTGTAGAGTTTCCCATTGAGACACAATTAATAAAGTTATTAACATATAAATCATCTTTGTTGTTAAATAATGATTCAATGTTAAATAAGGATTCAATGGATAGATTTAGCAACCGCTCACTAAGCGCACATTTTGTGTGTGTGTGTGTGTGTGTTACACTGTATGTGATTTTTATATTAAGCAATAATAGCTTGAAATTACCTCATGTCAATTTCATTAAACGTGGTCAGCATAGCGTTCGTGTTCTGTGCGTCCTTCAGACGTTCCGCAATACGTAGACGCATTCTATTCATTTTCACTCGCTGTTCTGTCCTGGTGCCGATTATTTCGCGCGTATAATCGGTAGGAGGTAGCTGAACTTTTGCGCTTTCCAACGACTAAAAGTACATCATTTTCATAATATTTTCAAATTGTATAATAACTAATGCATAATAATAACTGATATTTACCTGGGCATGTTTAATAGCCGCAACGGGCATAGATGCAGTAGGTGCTTGTGGAGATGGCGGTTCAGTGGCGGGAGATGGGATCGGCTCTGCGGATCTCGGCAGTGGAGGTGCCACACTTGGGGCCGATGATGTCGGAGAAGATGCAGGTTTTGGTGCTTTTTCTGCCGGTGCGGCCGCAGGAGGTTGTGGCGTTTTTTCCGCAGGTGCAGCACCGCCGGTTGCACCGATGTCGATGGTGCACAACTTCTGTCCCGGCTTTACAGTATCGCCATCCTTAAAGAACAGCTCCTTTATGACACCAGGTCCGGGCGACGGTACAGGAACAGAAGTCTGTGAGCAAGCGCGATTAAATTTTGAATAGTTTGTAATATCCCTCGTAATAATCGCGATTATTCTTACTTTATATTACGTTTATTCTACAATTGTATAAGCAATTGTATAATTGTAAGTGATTGCTCGGCGTTAATTTATAAAAATTAACCAAACTAATACCGAATATTCTTCTTATATTCGACTATGATTCGATGATATTTAATTCTTACAATTACAAGCACTTACAACTACACTTATGAGCAATTATAAAACAGGTTTTACACAATTGTAGAATGGTTTTTACAAGCGAAAGAAACAAGAAACGTCCTAGATGCTTGCCTTGTCCGTTTCGATCTCGCAGAGGACTTCGTCTTCCTTTACCTGGTCGCCGACCTTCTTCTCCCACCTCACGTCGCCCTCGTTTACACTTTCTGCAAACGCAGGAACTACAACTTCCCTGATCTCCCCTGTTTAGATAATACAAATTATACATGATTAAATTAACTGATTAAATTACGTCTTACATAAGATGTCATACTTACATAGTGCTGAAGTCGAACGTATGTGTCTCGCTTGATTTATCCAATAGTAGTTTGCCTTGTACTTTCTACATCTGGATGTAAAAAAGAATATTATAATCTTTAATTCTTCTACATGTACCTTCATCTTCTGAGTAACGATCATATGAACTCATATAAACTTTTTCCCATAAGATGAAAATATGAGAAAATTTTTAATATTGAAGTTAATGAAATTTTTACTTTCTACGTTTCCATCTTAGAGAAAAAGTTATAAGAAAAGAAAAAGATATATATATATATATATATATATATATATATATATATGTGTGTATGTTCGGCATCTTGCTTCTAAAGGCTCAATCGTATAACTTTTTCGAGAGAGAAGTAGAATCTTGAAAAGTAAAATTTTTTTGAACATATATACAATATATACATGTACTATGTGAATATATATGTACATTTATACATAAAAATTTTCACATTTGACTTAAAAAATTTTCATATTTTTACTCTAAAGAAATGTTGCGTAACAAATACTAAAGAATTGAAAGTAATTAGTTCAACAAAAAAAACTATATGTATAATTCCTAGTATATAAATCATTATCAAACTTCTACATATTAGTGACATGTGAAAGATAAAAAATAAATACATGTAGACACAAGTCGCAAATAATGCTACTTACAACGGAGCTTTGGCATTGGGCACGTGTTCAGCATGGATAATGCAAACAGGGATAAGAGTGTGCCCTATAAAAATTTATTATAATTATTATTTTTCGCTGATGAGCTTTTCCAAGTTTAATTCGTTATTTCTCACAGCTGTAGCTTTCAAAATCCTTGTTATATATACATCAGTCTTATCAGTGTCTTATCATCTCTTATTAACCTTACCTTGACTACATAACGATCTCGCGACCTGTAAAAAAAACGAATGCAGGAGCTAGTTAATTTTATTCTAGCCGACAATGTATTTAGTTTAATATATATAGCAACATATGGCTTAAAAAATAGTTTGATTTTCAGACGAAAAAAAAGAGCGATTGATCTTATGAAATGCATGATGATAAAAATAGTCATTATTTCAAAAGAGCGAGAAAAGAAAGGAGAGAAAGAAAGAATCAATATCAAGCAAGCAAAGTATAAGCATCAGGTGCTTATCATAATCTGATTCATGCAGGTGAAACAAGGAAAACTTTTCGCTTGATTGACAGACTATGTCAATCCGCATGAGTCACAATTGGATATTATTGGGTCGAGACATATTATGTAATAACCATTGTCGCGATATGAAAAGCCAGGAGAGGTTCTAACGAATCTTGACGAGCAAACAGAACCTCGACTCGCGGCGGCGAGCATCCTTTAAATTAATCCAGGACGAATAAAATGTCGATCATCAGCAACTGCTACCGTGGACAAGAGCGGACAAAGAAGGAAGTGATGCAGAGCGAGGGAAACGGCAACAGCTCGTTATCGTACTCACCTCGGTCCGCAACACGCTGCTCCGCGTGATTACGCGAGGCGCGAATCGCGAACAATTGGACAGCATCGCAGCCATCCTCAGGCAGGCGAAGCGTGCAACTGCGCGCACACACACACACACATACACACAAACAACACACTGGGACGTCCACTCGCGAACGATGAACGGTGAGCGGACAACAAGAACGACGGGGCGCGTGCCCACGGTTTCTCTGATTTCTCGTTCGTGACGATAACGACGAAACGAGACCGAAACGTCCGAACCGGGAGTCGGGAGACTAGCAGAGACTAGTCCGACATCTGACTAGTGCCGGAAAGATTGCATCGGATCACAGATGTGCGGCTGTGTACGGCGGCATCTGTTAAGAATGGATTACACTACCATTTTACCTGTATATTCCTGTATATTCCATAAATTCCCAGCAAATTTTCAGCAATTCTCAAGTCACAGACTGGCTGCTTTTTTTTTTTCTAGGAAATGTATGTCTATCGATGTTATTCCAATTTTAATCTTCTACTGATATTCATTTTTTTCTAATCTTAAGAATTGAAAAGATGAAGAGTAAATTAAAACCAGATTTAAGTCATTAAGCATTAAGCTATATGTATATTGATAGAAACGGGCACTCATTGAACAACAAAGGCTGCTTTTTTTAGAAGGCAATCGTCACAAGTATTCTGTCTATTCATTAAATGCTAATGCTTTTTAAATCATTTCCACTAATGTAGATTAACTTTAATCTCAATTCAACTCACTCTTCATCTTTTTTTTTTAATTCTTAGACTAATTTAATCTCGGTTCAACTTTTTACTCTCTTATCTTTTTTAATTCTGAAAAAAAAAGAAAAAGATAAGTTAAACTAAGATTAAAGTTAATTTGGTGGAACCAAGTCTTAGAGCCTAAAAAAACTATGGAAAATTAAATCAAGATTAAAGTTGATCTATAGTGGAAGTGGGTACAAAAATAAGAATAAAATGATATTTAAATTGTGTTCCCTTAGGAAAGAATCGAAGATAGAATGAAAGCAGCTTTGCAACTGTTGTAAAATTCTTCAATACGATTGGTCTTGCTCTTAGTTCCTCATTGGATCTAAATGTATAAACCGATCATATTCAAGAATTTTACAACAGTTGCAAAGCTGCTTTCTCTGCTGAACGCAGCCAATGATGTGTCTTTTAAAAGGAAAGCAGCCTATGTCTCAATCTTTTCATCTTTGCAATGTTTTTTAATGCATGTGTGTTTCCAAATATATCAGAAGGAATGAGAGAGAATGTAAGAAAGATTAAAACTAATTAATTTCTGTGAGAACTGGAATTGCTATTGTGATTGAATTCAATATCTTAGATGTTGAAGGAAATTCACATAACTTGATAGAATAGTATTTAACAATATACAAAAATCTTTAAGAATACATTACATTAGTTTCAATATAATTTTTATAAACTTCATTATTTATTTTTTGTAGTATATGCACAGTTTTTATTTCCTGTGTACCTTTGGCAAATAGTGGTGTTTATCCACATTAACAACTTTTTATTGTACATCTCCTCAGAGATGCACGTGACAGACATTGCAAACACAATCAGTCTTGCATTCTCGATAAACTGTGCAGTTATCTGTTCTGGTATCTTTTGAAAGTTTGTGTCGAGACACGGATATCCAGTGACATATACGTAGTCGAACGGTTGAATTTCTTTACCCAATAAACCACCATTCGTCTCTGACCACCACTCATTCTCCAAAACCTATCATTAGAAATAATTCATCTATATTGTTGCAATAAATACATATAAATCATAGAATTTATTGATTTTATAATTTACAAATTTATAAATTCTCTTATAGCGAATTCACTTGCATTATACTAAATTAAATTATTAATGCACTAAAACTGTTATACATGAAATTAGCAAAGTTAAATGTGAATAGATATTTTAAACAATTAAATATCAATAATGATATTGTCATGTTATTTAACGAAATATATACTTCAAAGTTGATTACATTATACCATTATATTTAGATACTTTATATAAAGTAACTATTAATGTGCACTAATCCAGTGTAACACGAGTGACCGAATTTACTATTAAATTCTTACAGCTATATCATGTAAAGATGCATCACGTGGATAGGAGAATTTTGGACGTGTCTCAGGAAACTTCTTTGGACAGCTTCTATTCGCTTTTGCCTCACTTGTCCTTACATTTTCAGCTTGGTTCCTGTATTTCTTATCAATTTCCTGCCGTTTTTTCAAAGAGTACATATATTGTTCCAATTTATAATTAACCTGTGCCACTCCTGTCCCATCCTCAACTGTAAGAGAATCCAAGAGTTCAAGTATCTTCTTGGATATTATTAAACTTATTGCTCATACTTTAGGTCGATTCTTTTCAATTGAACTTGTTGCAAATTCATCTTCCTTTTTCTTCTCTCCCCATTGGAGAAAAAAGAGGGACAGTGTAAGAAGTTGTTGAAAAAAAGGAAACAAGTTTCTTTCCTTACTTGTCAGAAACAGATTGTTGACATTGTGCTTAACATGCGTAACAATTCCAACTAGTTCGATTTTATGTACTTTAATGTGAGGCATATTAAATGGGTGAAAATCTATATAACGGCCTTCCTTGTAAGGTACTAATCGATATAGTTCCATGATGAGCATTGGTATATTCAATGTCGTTCGTGAATCTGAAAATAGAACCGACATTGTCATATGCCCAAAGACAACACAAATTAACAATAATGTTACATTAATGTTATAATTTCTCACTCAATAATATAATTGTAATATAGCACATGTTAATACCTAGGGTACCTTCTAGCAAGAAACACAGTTACTCCATTCTTTAGAGAGATAACTATGATTGACCAGTTTCGTAACTACGGATTTAATGTTATTAAATCTGATTAAGGATATCCATGTACATGCAGTCATAGATGACACAAGTTTGTTTACATTGTATGTTCAACTGCTTACATGCTTCAACATGCTCCAACATGCTCCAATCATCGCTCCTACTCACTTTAATACGTTGGTTGGAATGAGTAGAAGCTATTTTGAAACATGTGACGTGAAAAAACCTATTGTGTAATATAGTGATCATTACATCTTTATTGTTTATCAAATCAAAATGAAATCACTGTGTTATTACAATATACTAAGTATGCCTCTTGCTGGAAAGCATCATTAATGCATGTTATTTTTAGATGTTCTAATCGAATAAATTTACCCTCACCAGTTCTAACGTTGATACCGGGCCATTCCTTTTTCGTTGAGAGGGATTTTTGGTGGTTGTCATACTCCTCTCTGCTGAAAACAGTAATACCCTTCACTGATTTCTCGCTAGACATTTTTCTTGTGTGACCGATTTGAGTTTAATTTTTCATAAGATCCTTTTATCATCGATGATGCTTCCGTTGTTTTCCCGATTGTGTCAACAGATGTCTACTCAGCTCATAAAAAAAAAACGGCTTTTACAGGACTTGAAATCTACGAAAACAGCAAGAAACTCTGAGGACAAAGAAACTCGCGATTCCCGCGAATACTCTGAAATATCCGAGGAATTGCGCGAAACTGCAAATTGCGAAATTGCGCGCGGCGAACCTAACCTAACCTACAACTCCGTTTCACGTATGACGCATATGATATGTATCATTTTATCTTTTTTCAATATTCAGAATGAAATAACAGGATGAAATGATATACAATATTATGAACATCATGCGTGAAACGGAACGCACTTTAGCATGCATGCATCAGAAAATTACCATTCCACGCTAATCTGTTTCAGATAATATGATAGCCTATTTAGCGGACGTTGATAATATTTCGTCAGTAAAAGAGAAATACTTTAAACAGTGTTCACTGTAAAAATGCCCCCGCGCAATATTCCCCTCTAAAGAAGTGGATGTAAACTACACAACAATATCCATTTTTTTTCGGTGCAACATGTAACGATTATATAACCAAATATCGATTTATCATCTCTAGCCTTGAAAAATGAACGATGTACCGAAAGAAAAGTGGATGTTGCTATGTAGTTTACATCCACTTTGTCAGAGGGCAGTAGTGCGCGGCAATATTTAATTTTGTGGTTATAGGTTTTGGACCGTCATGTCCTCTCAGATTTCTCTGGTCCATTTGGTCCATCATGGTCCATCACTTCAGCGGCGACCTCAGAGCGAGGTATATGTGATACGAGATGCTCCGCATGTCGCATTAATTCATGAAAATTAAATTAATACGAACGCGAATTGATTTAATTTCCGATCCGTGAACATGTCGAACGACTGCCATTCGTCGAAGATACATATAGTTATACTTCGCAAAGACGAGGATACATTAATCGATTAGCCACTTTACATATATATATTTAAATAAAGTTTATTTTGAAGCATTGCACAACACTGCTCTACACATCTGCTTACGTAAGTAAAATAATCCCGATCACAAGAATCCATTTCGATATAATCATATATTTATATGTACACACCTTACAGAGACCAAATTCGTTGAATTAATATAGTACATAATGAGCTGCCAAATGATTCTCGAATATATATCTCTCTCGAGTTTGCCGCCACTTGTTTTTAGAGTCGCCTTTTCTTAGTGACTAGGTTTACATCTTAAGTCATGTAGCGGTTTGCAAGTTTCGACTACGAATAAAACGACGAATATCAAAAAAACATTCCTTGTCGCTGCGCAGAAAAGGTTTTGCATAAACGCCGCATTGTCTCTGGTGTAAATGCAATAGCATCCGGCTTTGGCAGTATGATTTTTCATTCTCCGATTTAGGTACACAGCAGTGCAATTTCTCTTTTCTTTTTCCTTCATTAATACATTATAACTTAGGTCTTTCTTAGAAACACGTCGACGGCTTAAAGCTTGAATGAATAAACGTGTGTACGCAACATTGAACATCGTATGATAAGTAATGCAAATATAGGGCCTATCTTGCAAAATGAACATACAAAACACCAAAAGTTCAAATGTACGTTATTTCTCTACCCTGTATAAGCGACGACAAGATTCTGAGGTCCTTGTATGCATCTGCTCTTGATTGACACAATAATAATTATTCACGTTTTGTACTTTGTAAGTTAGGTACAGCCCATTCTACAATTGCATACGCGTAGTTGTAACTGGTTATAGTTGTAAGAATTGACCAACCACAATCAAATATTTTCCTGCGATTGGTTAATTCTTACAACTACAACGACTTAGAACTTAATAGCTTAGGGTAGCTTCCAAAAAGCGATTCAATACAATCCAGTGAACATCTCATTCTTGTTTAACAAAAGGAAGGGTGAACAAAAGGATGTAATGATGCACCGTATCACATGTGTCTTGTTGGAAGATATCCTTAATGTACATATTCATCACAACGCTCGGACGACCGTCGAATTGAATCCTTTGAAAACTCATAATAGTAACGTGATTTTTGCATGCTCAGCAAACGAAAATGGATTGAAATGAGTTGAAATGGATTCAGATTTTCAGAAATATTGATTCACGAAAGTTAAAATGAATGCTTTTCTGAATGCATTTTTATTCATTTATAGAATTGTATGAAGCATATCTCTATGCCTTTCAATCTAAAAATAATATTAGCTTTTTCTGTGCACACAAACACAATTGTGAATACTGTTCAATTCAAAATTTTGAATAGGAAATGTTTTTCAATCCAATTGCATCCAATTGAATCTAATTGAATCCAATTGAATCCAATTAAATTCAAAAAAAGTATTCGCTATTTAAAATACGCATTCGGATAGAAAAAAATTTCAATCATTTTAATCCATTCTTTGCTAAGTGAAGAAAAGCTTCTTGGAGCTCTCCTGCGACATATTGATCGAGAATTACATTCGTTACATCGCGACAAAGTAAAAAAAGAAGCGCGAAGAGAAAGGATAAATAAAAAATATTGCACAAAAGTAGCTTATACAATACATTATGAATTAAAGTTGACGCGCAATGTCTTTTGGATGGATGTTTTATGCACGGGATGGAAGAGTTACTGTTCCGTTATGTTTTATAGTAACAGTTTGATCATAACGTTGTAATTGTTTATGACTAATAATAACTAATTAAACGCTGAGATTGCGCTAAGGTTGGGAAAGTTTCTTTGAAAAATAACGTTACTCGTTATAAATAATGACTAAAAAGTAACGAGTTAATTTTTTTAGTAACGAGTGACTTTCAACTCATTGCAAGTAACGATCGACTTTCCAACCCTGATGTCATGTCAAAAATTCGTTATTGACAAATTGTTATTATGAGATTATAACGATAAGTACATAACGGCGTTATGTACTTATACAAGTATAACTAGTAACTTCCATTCCCTGATTTTATAATACCATTGGAAAAAGTAAAAATAACGTGAATATCAAAATTGTCAATTAATCTAAATGCAAATCCGAAATGCAATAGAATCACGAAAAGCATTGAATATATGTTCGTTCAAGAAACAGTGTTTCCATGTTGCACCGATGAGTATACATTGAATTAAAAGATTTAAAAAATGCTCTTGTACGACATTCTTTTTTTTCACGCGTTATATCTTAACGTCATCGAAATGTTTTGTAATAATGGAAGAAAAGGATAGACTCGATTGTCTTCGTCGATATTGTATACAAAAAATATATACGTGCAATAATAAATTTGACGTTTAGAGTTCTTTCGCATTGCAGTAGTGCAATCGCAAGAAAATGAAATTCTCATTCCATTGATAAGAATTAGGATCGAGCTCGTTCCAAGCAACAAGAGAAATGGCTCTCGCTGCAGAAAATCAAACCTGCTTCGAGATTTCTCGTCAACATTTTAATAAATCGATGAAAGACTTGCAAAGACTGATACTATTATCAGCGAAGACGTATCTCGAGGGGTGCTACCGCATAACCACACATAGTCATTTGTCGACTTTGAATAATATCGAAAAAAAACATGCTAGTATAAATCAATAATCATTCTTACGCGATCTTTCTAAACGCGACTTTTTTTCATTGCAAATAACATTGTTATACGACTAGCTTCTACTCTCTACAACCGTAACTCGAAGGATAATGAAAATATCCTCCCTAATCATTCTTAAAACGTATCCACGCCACAGGAATCTCGAAGCAAAGGAAACCAGATCAGGAATCTCATATTACACGGAAGATTCCGATCAGAAAATACCAATTGCACTCGATCAAGATACAGAATGAGCCTGATGAAGTGAAAATCAGTAGGGAATATTACTTAACGATCAAAGACAGAGAGAGAAAAAGATTATTCCTCAACGAAACTTGAGCTATTAATTATGAAGCAATTAAAATTAGAACTTCAGAGGATATTGATTCACGTATCGTGTGACGTTTGTGCAGGCACACGTGTCTTTGTGTCTTTCTGGCTCTGGGCAGCTTTTGAGCCTTTTAAATACTGAAGCTCGTTCATTAGATAAGTAGGCCTCTGGATATTTATTAAGGTCGGCGTCGAATTTCTCAAAGGACGTATTCCTAATACCGATATCTATCTTTCAGGTTCATACAGTATATTGAGAGAACAAATAGAGAATATATTTCGAGTTAAATATATCTTTTTCAGAAGGTAACGTTTTAGAGTCTCTCTAAATGCAGCGCAACATCTTTAAACGTCATTCTATTATTTTCTTTCATACGTATAGCATTTATCCCGTCAAGCAATCATTCATAGCGGCAGTTGCGTCGCAGTTTCCGCTTTTTTCCGTACATACACCATTCATTCTTACGAGCTCTTACGATATAGTCGTGTCTCGAAAGCTTTCACAGCGAGAAAAATTTCAGAAAGGTCTGCGGAGGGATCGGCACATGGAGAGATGCTTGGTCGACGTCCGCCAGTTTCTCTTGAAACGCAGGATCCTGATCTGCGATGCAGGGATGACCCAGCGACCGCCAGAATAAGCAGCGGCAATTACGGCATAACTGTATCATCTCGGCATACTCCTCTCGCAATCCGAACAATCTGGACAGAATAAGGACATGTAGAAAATGTATAATATGATGTTGACAAATGCAAAGTTACGAATGCTAAATGATACTGATGCAGTAATCTCAATTCAATCGCGTATAAAAGAATAGCCGTACCTCCGAGCGATAGTGAATATGGTTTTCCAATCTTTCCCAGGATTATTCTGTCTGGTGGTAGCAATTTGCTGTGGCGTAAAATGATATTGGGCAAGCTCGCGCCAGATTCGCTGTTCTTGCGCTAAAACGGCAAGGTGTTCGCACGCCTCGGAAGAAGCTTCGATGTCTCGAGGGTCGCTCAAGCGTAGGAGGATCTCTCGACGACACTCAGGCGGCAGATCCGACCATTGAGGTTGCTGCTCCTCGTCCGGCTATAATAACTCGTTTGTTATTGATCAACCTTTATCACGAATTTCCTTGAAATCATTCCATCCTAACTTTTATGTAATTTTTTATTACGTTACCTGGGTAATAGTGATTGACGAAGCGATTTGCAATATTCTCTCCAGAGCTGCTTTATGTTTCTCCCACAGGATAACGGAACCCAAGGGTCTGCCACCCCAGCAGCAACCAGCGCTAAAGGCTCGAACTCTTTCTATAAGACGCCGCAGCCTTCCTGTCTGTTGTTGCGACAGTGACACTAAAACAACCATCAATTCAGCATGAATAACTAAAATTAATATTTTTCTCTTTCTTTAGGAAAAAAAGATATTGACAAGTAGAAAAATATCATGAAATTGTTAGATAAATTTCACAATGGATTATTTAAAGATTTTTACAAGTTTTGTAAGCACAAAACCCTTTTACCTTCCAGAGCGACTTCCTCGAGCATATTGAAAAGCACTCTTTGAGCGCATCCGCTAAGACCGCCCATTCTATGACTGACCAAGAGATCCAGGAGACGGACTATGTAATTGAATCGACGGCAGTCGTGTACAGCGGATAGGAAATCCAGCCTCTTCAAGGCGTCGCTCAGGCCATTGAAGCCAGCGATCTGTAAATTTAGAAACGGATAATGAATGATTCCGCTCGCTACGACGTCTAAGTATAGGTAGATACTTAGAAGATTCGTCGACAGTTTGTTACTGGTATCTCTTGCTCTTTTTTTCTTACTTACTACACTCAACCTGTCTTTATCGGGTAAATCGTAGTCTTTTTCCTCTTGCACAAGGTTGTGTCTAAATTAAGACCAAGCCAAAAGGAGTCACTCACCTCGCGTGTACATTTCAACGTGATGTGACAATGTGGTTGGACGGCATTTTCTGAAATTTAAGAAAAATACTCGTTATTTCAATCGTCGTCTTTATGGGTGCATTGTTTGATTAAAAACTGCTCTTATTACTCGACAAAAAAATTATTTTTTTAGATCTCTATATATTATAATTATTATATATATATATATATATATATATATATATATATATATATATTATTTGAAGATCTTCGATAAACATCTAACTCAAATTATTAATATCGCAACAAAATGAAACACGAAGAAGGAAAAAGTCTACAATATAAACTTGAATTTATAATTATAGCTAACGAAGGCCTCACATCGGCTAGAATAGATAAGGTCTCAAGTTTTCAATATAGGCTACGCTACGCACCTTTCTTCTTGTCCTTCTCTTTCTTATCGCCGGCATCTTTTTCGCCGCTGTAAAAAAAAGTATTCTTTAAATACATCATTAAATTCGTTAAAATTTAAAGAATTTATTGAAACGAGAAGCAATGCGCAAACGTAGAATTTTTGCAATTAAAAAAAGACTAAAAAATTAAACTATAAAAGTTAAACTAAAAATTTTGATCCATTCGCTTCTTTCAATTTCAGTTACATGATATAAAATATAATAACAAAAATTTTATTTATTTTATTTATCTATCGAATAATTTATCTTATAAACCTATTTATCTTATGCCCAATGGAAATGCGAAGAAGATACTTCCTGCAAGATGCTGAGAGTACTAATGTACGGATCCCAATTATGGCACAATACACCGCGACCGGTTTCAGCGAACTCGCGGCTGCTACGACTCAACGGAGTTAGCTTCGGTTCGACTACGGAAAGACTATCGTGGCAAAATAATGTTCAAGAAACAACTTCGTAGGATTTATATTTGTTTTCTTACAGTCTTTCGTATACAGCATTTTGTTTCACAAAATACTTGTAAGAATATATCCTACTGAAATATTTCTAAAAAATTTTCTACACTAATGATATAATAAATATATAAGGTCAATAATAATAATTATTATTATAGTTGAAATTAATTCAAGCTTAGATGATAATAATATAGATACTCGGATAATAATTATCAATTTTTATAATATAATGTCGATTTTAAATATTCTTACAAAGAAAACTATACTTTCTTGC
Source organism: Acromyrmex echinatior (assembly GCF_024713525.1). Lineage (NCBI taxonomy): Eukaryota > Metazoa > Arthropoda > Insecta > Hymenoptera > Formicidae > Acromyrmex > Acromyrmex echinatior. The sequence continues at coordinate 293,794 of NC_141867.1, forward strand.
TATTTATCTAAATATAACTAATATCATTTTCAATAAGAAACAATGAATTTTTAATTTTTATCTGTATAATATTTTGAAAAAATTGAAAAAAGTAAACACACTTTATTATTAAGTGATTGTGAGTTACTAATATTATCATCGTGTTGGTATTCGACAAAAAAGAAGGAAAAAACACGCGTAGGCGTTCGTGTCTACGGTATAATCACATTTAAACAGACCACAACGAATCCGTCTCGAGAGTGGTACCTTCACCATCGTTCACAAAGATCGTAATTGCTTTATAATACATTGATCATAATTAAGGTGGACACACCTTGCATAGACATTAACAGTCACTTTCATCGAACTATAGTAACATTCTTATTTCAATTGTAACACATGAGAAATTGGAGGAAGCGGAAAAATGCATCGAAACTGCAGCAAATCGCATTAGGCTCTGCGCGTTTATACGTCAGGATGACTCTATAATCTCTTAATAGACGCGACGTTAGTTATTTAACTGTCACTACACTGCATTCTATTTATAAAAAAAAAGTTCGAATACATGCGTCAACATGCATAAGATTCATTCTCATTTTTAAAATGCCGGAGATTAAATCGCGCAAAGTTGGGATGCGAATTGCGGCCATCTTTGCTCTAATTTAGAAGTTTTAAAACACTCGCGATCAATACTTATTGAATTCAGTCTTTTATAAATCCGTTTAAAATATGAAGTCTACGATACGAAGGAATCAAGTTCTGCTGCATATAAAAATGTGTTCCGATTTCTTCTCCGCAATTATTCATACTATAAAAACTTTCAGCTATAAAAATACTTGCATAGAAACTCGATTCTTTCCAAGGGTATAAAATTCTTCATTTTCAATTGTAGAAGAATATAGCGAATTACGTTCGGATTCGAATATAAAGATTGAGAAAGATATTATTTCTTCATTTCTTCATTTTATCATTTATAACAGATTCTTCTATATAATTTTTGTTATAGAGAAGAAATATTATTTCTCGAATGAAGAAATGCAAATTTGATTTTTGTGCATTAAAAACTTGTAGCAAATATTATTGCTAAATCTTGAAAAGTTTACCATTATATCGTTTCAAATTTTTATATGAATCTTCGAATCGAGTGTTTTAAAATATTTAAAATAATTCTTTTCTTATTCTTTAATGTCTAGATACATTTCGTCGCACTTGTCGCGCTTATCATTCTGTCTACGCAAGTAACGGCGACGAACGTTCTATTATAGGGACGCAACGATGACCTTGTATGTTAACTCGTGCATATATTCGCATATATATACAAACAGCCTCGCGTGCGGGACGTATTTGTGATTTTTCCGCGAGAATGAACGAGACTAGATACGGGAAAACATTTTTTCATTTTAATATATCGATCGGTGATGCGTGCCCTTGCCCTTTCTCTTTCAAATTGCCGGGTTCGGTGATTAAGATTGTCGAATCACCTATAGAGGACTTGATATTAATAAGCTTATATGTGTTGCAGGAATGATCGTCAGAGAAAAAGAGAGAGATCTCGTACCATCAGACCATAGGATTATTACATAACTACTTGTAGCGCTCATTACAAGATCAATTGTAGATGCATGTGTTAAAAAACGAACCGTAAATGCGGAAAATCTTCCACTGTGTAATACCGATAACTTGCAACTGGAGCGATCAATGTCACGTCAATGTTCTATGGCTTGAGGGTGGAAGGACAAATATCATATATTGGAATATACGGATTGACGTCATATTATTCACGGTGTCAAGATTGTTCGTTTTATTCTAATAATAAACCGGAGTAGATGATGTTGAATCAAACATTAACAGTATATGAATTATGAATAAAATGTTTATGAATTCATGAATTAAAAACAATGGCTTTTGCGTTTTAAAAGTATTTAATTTATAATCTTAGACATTTTATGATTTTATGATTAATAATAAGAAGCTTTTACTTCGTTAAATATTATCTCGATTGTGAGTGACATAGTTTCACAAAGGTATAAGTACAATACGTTGATAGAAGATAGGCTTAGAAAGTTCTGCGGTCTCTTCATTCCTTTATTCTCTTTCTAGTTCCGAGATGCAGAAGGACGTCGGTTATTTTAGGTCTCTGCAATATACGGAGATTGATGTACACAAATGCATTCTCTGCACTCGAACTATCATCATTGTGCCGTTTACTTTTACGATATAAAACAGTCGAGTTGGATACATACAAATAAAAAATTGTTAAAAAAGCAAATTTTGAGAGACTCGACGACGTGTCGTTGAAAAACAGATTTCAGTATAGCAATGCGGAGATGGAATCCGGCGGAATGATAGAATTTGGTAACGAATATCTAAAGAGATTCGCGTACAAGATTATATGTTTCGAATCGGATATAGTTTGATTGTTGACTGTCTGATAAATTTTGTCATTTCAAAATGTGAAAAACAAGGCTGTTTTCAAGAAGCTCTTATGAAACAAGAGATTCAGGGTGATGTATAGACATGCAGGTAGATACATATATCAATTAAGGATTTCAGCCAAAAATAAAGGAAATAGCAAAACAAGCATAAAATGTTAGACTGCTGCTTTGGTAAAACACAAAGTACGTATATTCTTATTGATAATCTTTTTTATCTATTTTTTCTTTCATTGACGGCACTTTCATATACTTTGCAATGTGCGAATAATTAATTCGCGAATATAGAAATCGGCCGGTACGAAACTTTTACTTCCAGTTCGAGTTCACCGACCCTTTCATGGTGCGCGCACCACGTCTAATCCCGTTTCCAAGCTGGGAAAACGCGCGTAGGACGGCTATACGTCGGTTGAATCATCGAAATAATGGTGCGGTCGCATCGGCCGTGTGTGTTAAGTCGACGAGGGAAATGGAGAAAACCAGCTTTTAGATTCTTCCGCAACAGTTCGCGTACTTTTCAGTCATTTCGTCAACGTCAAACTGTATCAAGATTTAAAATCGTTATGCGTGCACGGTGTGATAGTATCGGCAGAAAAGGTACCCCATTAATGCACAACCAAGTCTACCCCGATCCCAGTACAAAGATATTTTTTATAAATTAATATGTGTCTTTAAATTTAATAAGTTATGTATTCCTCATAGGTTTCTCTTGGAAAAAAGAATTCGAATTCTCTCGATATTGCTTCTTTATTGTTTGAGGATGACTCTTCTACGAGACTCTATATTTGCCATTTTTATTTGGAAGATGTGAAGGGATACATAAAGTTGAAGCGATTGAAGGAAAGTCTCTTATTAAGCGTACAAAAATAAAAAGAAATACAAGATACGCTTTCATTGTATTGCACCATTTCCCGAGTTACCGTCGTTGCTGCGTTCTGCGAAAGTAAAATATCGTGGTCGACAGCATCGAGTCGAATCCACATGTACGAAAAAGCCGCACCGTCTAACCGAATTTATCAAGGCTGCATGAGGTACATATACCCTGTGAGGGGATTGCGAATTGGCGCAGGTCACGTTGATAGCTAGGTCGCGACCTACTTCCGCACTAGCAAGATGCATGATTGCACGCGTCAGTAGTTTCCCGTTTTGAGAATTCGATCTAACCCTTAAAGGATCTAGCGCTTAAAGGATATCTGATCCTATGAAGATATACATTTTCATGAACCACTCAAAAATCGGCTGTTTCAGCGGTTCGTGAAAATGTATCTTCATCGACGAAAATATTGTTCCTGTGCATAGGAAAATCCAAAGAGGATTCGCAATATTGTCAATGCTAAATGTCGGAAGTATACGATTTGTTCATATATTTTTCTTAAAGAAATTGTATAAATATTTAATTTTAATATACAGTCAATTTTAACTAATGTATTAAAATTTATCCGCATTTACACTCCACTTTTATCAAGATATGTGTGCATTTAGCATATATTGTAGTTTACATATATTACAGAATCTCAGAAATAGAAATGTGCGCATTTATCGATAGACGAGAGCTGTGAATATACGGACCTATAAGTGCAATTTTATATGGCATTGCTGAAAATTATTCGACTTGATAGACCACATTCTTTTCAACAATATTATGTCAAACAATTTATATTACTGATGTTATTATAACCTGATAGTCATAATATATTTTATTGAATTTTTATCTTTCAGCGATATTTCTAATTTCTCGAAGAAAAGCTTCCGATATAAACTCTATTAACTTTTAATTTTAATCCCGTAGTTCGTTTTTATCTAACGTGAAGGAAAAGGAATAGCTAGGCCAGACGGTTTCTTTCAGCGAGTGCGAGAAAGCGCAACGAAGTCGAGCACTCTGTCGAAACTCCAACATTGCGTTTCACATGATATATTGATAGTTATTCCTTTATAAAATTCAAACATCTCAAGAATGTACAGAAATATCATAAAGTAATATTTCAATTAATTATTACGAATGTCAAATTCAAAACACGTGCATCTTGAATATTTTATAATAAAACTGAAATACTGCTTTTCATACAACTTGCATTTTTACAAATGTAAACTACGAAATAGTCATTGTAAAAACCATATTAATAATTAAGAAAATTTAAAATTAGATCATTATGTATAATATTTCTGTACTGTATAATATCGCACTATTACTAGAGAATATTATATATTTATTCTAAAAATAGATAACATATCGTTAATAACAGGAATATTCAATGTGCATGAATTAACATAATTCATATCATATTTACGATATAACGCAATGTACTAATGAAAGTGTTGTAGGTTGCCTGTTGTGTAGATGCTCAAGACTTGCATTCGCAAAAAAATCCGCATGCACACGCACGCACGCACGCACGCATACACGCATGCACGTATTATTAGAATTATTAATTAGAAATGCAAGGGACACGCGAGATCGCACGACTTGAAAAATAAATATTCCAAATAACAATAATAAATGCCAAATGTTCGCCAGCGTCTGGTAGCAATTTAACAGAAATAAACGCAGTATACATGATATATCCGCATCGCGCGAAAGAAAGAGTTTCGTGCGACTGTATTTTAAATACGTTTTCCAACGGATTATTAATAAACGAAAATAAGTGTGTGACACGTAAGTAAACAGACAAATTTATAATAGTCTTATATAAAATGTAAATAATTATATATACAGGGTGTCCCAGAATGACCGCCAAATATTTCGTGTATTTGTAGAGCGGTTGTTAGAATTAAACTGACAATGAGTCGAAAAGTCCTCTATAATTTTGGTATTTTCGCAATAAACAATTTTTGTTACATGCTCTTTTTCTGTGAAGTTGATAGTACTTGAGTAAAAAATTATTGAAAACTAATATTCTACAATTTTTAGTAATTAATATCTTGTTAACTATTGCGAAAATTGCAAAATGATAAAGGACTTTTCGACTCAGTTCAATCCGTTAGTCCAGCACACGAAATATTTGGCGATCATTCTGGGATACTCTGTATAAATAGTTGGATTGTTAAATTTTGATCTCAAATAATTATAAACATCGCAATTTAACATGTTTAATTAATGCAATGTATTAATTAATGTAATTAATTATGTATTATTTAACATTAGATGTTCATGTACACAATTATTTCTAGAAAATACGTTGTTGCAAATCTATATAACGGATTTTCGACAAATTAATGAACTTTCACGCCTCACGTGTGATATGTAACAATTATCGGTTAGTTGGAGTTACGGAGTTAAATTGCAATTAAGGGTACGTTAAGCGTCAAATGTTTGTGTTTATCGATCGTACTTGGAGCAAACTAATTATCAGATTTCAGGTGAGAACGAAGAAGTGGCTCGGCTTTAGTCGAGACTATTGTACAAAGATAATACGCAGAAGTAGCATTACAGAACGTTTTACTATCTTATAAAATTGTCAGCCGTCACGGAAGCGTAATAATAAGAAACAATTATCACGTTCGTATTTCGAGTCAATTGATGTATTGCGAGTTGCTGTATTGTATTTCTTCTAAGAAAAAACGACGAACATCTTTGACTTACCAAGAGAGAAAAGTTTTGACCAAGTGCAAAAAATCAGTCGAATCTCAGCTTTGGAAAGTTGTTTAAAGCTCCTGAGTAATCGCCGAGGTCATGTTGGAATCGTGACGTCATAAGCGAGAAATGACACGTTGACTTTTATTTCATTTGCAAAATTTGCAAATAAAGAGAATTTGGATGAAAACAAAATGATGAAATCGCTTTAAGCTTTAAAACTATCCGTTTTAAATCCAAACACGTAGTGTTTTGTCTATTGAAAAAATTTAAAACTAAAACATCTCTAAGTGTTTAAAAAATGGAGACAAGGATAAAACACATTTCTTTTTACAGTGGCGCTGAGCGGTTCCTGTAAATGATTCAATTGTAATTCGCATCACTCTCTCGTGATTTCTTGAGTCGAATTTGTAAGCGAAATTCATGCGCAAATGGTAAGAATAATCGATCGTGTTGTATTGCCCTCATGTTTATGAGAAATAATAAGTTGCTGGAAGGAGTATGTTTACGCGGTACTTGTTCTTTTTCTTACAATTAGTCCTATTGCTCGTAGTGGATAGTGATGACTTCTCTCGATCAGATATACCTGTGATGCGCACATATACAGTCATATGGGACTTATAGTTTAACGTCAATTCCAACGAAATTTTGTTAGAGAAGTGTTAGCAAAGAAAGATAGATCTCTATAGATTGTTGCTTCCTTCCGAGAGAAAACTGCACAAGTGTATGAAAATATTTTGGTTTTATCCGGGATCTCTAGCATAGCATAGCATAGACCAGTGCACTGTGTCTACTTTGCCACGTTCGCTCTCTATCCTCTCTACTTATACTTACGACTTACGCGGTACAGCGTACAGCTGCTTCCAAATGCAGTGTGCGTTAGCGGAAACAAAGAATCACGCTGCGATTCTTGACAGCGCGCTCGCGAACACGGGCTGCATGAATGTGCCACGATTCTAATTATCTAAGCCTGTCATGGCCACAAACACAACTGGTGCAACTAGCACAATGGGCTCAATATCCGGCCGAAGAAATCGCGACGCGCGATCGGCGGTCGACCCGAGGACATACGATATGTCGATGTCTTTGACAGATCTTGAGATATATGTATAATTGTAGGCTATAATAATATAATCGAATCTTGAAATCACATTAGCATAAAAATTAGTTAAATTTCGAAACAATAGTCTTAAGTTACTTCAATTTTGAAACAGCATCTCTCTCTCTCTCGCGGTCATCATAACATTTTTTTTTTTTTCACGAAAAATGAGTAATAGAACAATTTCAGGAAATAAGATACATAGAACTGGAGTATATGTAACTTAATTTCTATCACTAGCAAAGAATTTTTATAGACATTCGATATCTCCTGCTTGGGCGAGATCTATTTTTAAAAGTGGTATCACACTATAAACTACACATTTTTAGAAAATTAAAGATAAAGTAGAAATACGATAATTATTTTATGTTTATTAATAATAGTCATAGATGAAATCAGTGTTTTTCTTGCTTGAAGAAAAGAATTTCTACATTTATATACATTGAAAAAAGAAGTGTTTAATTTTAAGATATTAAAATGTTTTGTTCTTGTCTCCATTTTTTAAATATTATATTTAATTAAATATTATATTTAAAGATGTTTTAAGTTTAAAATTTTTTTCAATAAACAAAACACTACGTGTTCGGATTGAAAACATTATGTATTTTAAATCCATAGTGTTTTATTTACGGAAAAAGTTTAAAAGCATCTTTAAGTGTTTAAAGATAGAGACAAGAACAAAACATTTTAATATCTTAAAATTAACTACACTATTCTTATTTTCAGTATACACGTATTCTCCAATCTACTTGTGACGATTTAATTTTGAAAGAACTAAATTAAAATTAATGCGTTCTATAGCTAATAATTTAAATTCTATATATATATATATATATATATATATATTTCCTTTAAAAATCAAGATGTTAGAAGAATATGACGCAGTTCAAACATATCGACTACTATTATTATCGAATACTCTCAAGTGGAATCAACGTTCTTTCTCAGAAGAAAAACAATACAGACTTAGTTAGTAAGGCTAATATTCTTACTAACATCCATTAATTCTTAGAAAACTAAATGTTAAGAAACTAACTCATGGTGTAAACTCTTTCACGAGATGTAACGTTGTTGCATGTATAAAAGAAAATAGTAGATTCATTTTTATACACAACGATACCATTCTCGCGATTTTCGATCAATATCCTAATGCAAAACGTTCAGGTTGATCGCGTAGATAAAAATCTAAACGCACGTGAATCGATTTCGATACGAGCGAGCCTTGTTTGATTTTTGCGCGTGATACAACGTCGAAGTGACTGCAAAGTTATGTTTTTATTTCCGATCAGTAGTACTAAAGAGAGAAACAAGTTTTCAGATTTATTTTCTATTGCAAATTGAGAAAATGTCAGATGCATAATTAATGTCGCTAACGGGAGATTACTTGGATTTTGCCTTCGAATTAAGTAGAATTTTAATTTGAGGGTAAAACACAACTGAAAACAGTTTAAGTCTATAAGTTGGAATATTACAAATCTCGTTTTTTATTTTAGAAATATGTTTGTAACGTTTACATAAAGCTACTTTTGTATCGACGAAAAATACGACGAGAAATGGCATCACCCACAAGCCGCAGCGCGGAGCATCGACGATCAATTCGAGCCTCAATCATGTCAATCCAAAGAACGATGAGATAATGAAAAGTGAAGATTGGACGATACAATAGGTCTGTCCTATCTCTACTGCACGTTTTCCTGCAATTGCCACTCTCTCGAAAGATCAGTTTTATATTCAGATGTATTTATTTCAATATTATTTTATAATATTGATATTTCGGCTTTCGGCTCGAAGTAGAATTGACGCAAAGTGAATAAAAGAATCTCGATTCGTATTTTAGGAATAACCATGTATCCTTGGTGGCTATTTCTGAAACGAAAAATAAAAGAGTCAAGAGAAACAAACATAGTAAGTTTGCGTTGCGTATTACATGTATTACGTATTGCAGATCAATTTGAATAATGTTATGCGTTACTCTGCACGCAAACTTGAAAATCATCTGTATCACGATTCGCGTGAGCGATAACATGGTATCACCCGCGGCTGCGGGTCATGCCGCAGGATCAGCAATCGACTCGCGCAAGGACACTGCTTGTTCGTCAGCCTGCAGATCATCGTAAATTGTAGCACGAGCTGGTGAACGTTATTAACGTTAAACTCGAGTAGCAATCAAGAACATTAACTTGTTCTTATCTTGTTTGAGTTAGACGTTTGCGCTGCATGGAATTAATTATACTGCTGTTACAGGTTTCGCATCATGAAAACTATGATGCGCTGCCAAACGAAAGAGAAGTCAAAATGCAAACGTGTAGTAAGCACAAAGAAAAATTCGATTCTCGGTACTAGAGATCGTGAATAATGGTAACTAGTTCTTTGTCGCTGCACTAAACCGTTTCTATCCTTTTCCTCAACTTCAAATACCTATTAATATTATATATTTAGTTTTCAATTCAACGAGAGAGAGAGAGAGAGAGAGAGAGAGAGTGTTGCATACATTAGTTGAACTGCAAAGAAGAGGCTGTGTTTGGGAATTTCACCAGAGTGCCCCAAGTAATAATATCTTTCATTCCATCTTCATCGTTCATTAGACATAAAACAAAAGGAGATAAGACTACGCACTCGGGTGCACTTGGTTTTCGCGAAACAAATGAAATCGGCGAGTAGTTAAGCCCGCGCGCGATAATGCTCGCGCTCGCATGTAAACAAACGGAGCTGTCAGTCGGATCGATGTAAACGTAAGTAACAGCTGTGTACCGCGCGGAATCGCGAAACGGACAAAGAACGAAGGCGACAGGGAAGAGCGTGAGAGGAAGAGAAAAAGAGAGAAAGAGAGAGCGAGAGCGAGAGCGTTCGATGGAGCAGAGGAACAATAATGAAATGACATACCGTAGAAGAAGCGAGAGGGTTTTGTTGTTGGCGCATTCGAGGATCTTCTTCTTTTCCCATCCCTCGACTGTCTTGACCCATTCCTCGCCTGGGCTACGCCAGTCCTTGGATATGAACGGCATCCTGGGCCTGACAGGCGACGACGACGACGACGACGATGATAATGACGACGGACTGGAGCGACACTCGCAGCTCGTTAACACCGAGACGGCGCAGGGCGCACCTCGTCGTGTCCACGGACGCCGAATGTGTGGTGTGTGCGTCCGCTCAGTCCGCTGCCTGCGACTCGCTCGCGCTTCGCCGCCGAGCCGAGTACCGAACGGCGAGCGCGCATGGCTTTGTTGTAGTGACGTCACCGCGCATCAGCTGTGAGGCCAGCACGGCGCGTCCGCGTGCCTGACTGCGCCATTCGCAGGACGCAGCTATTCGCCAGACTGCGGTCTCGTTTCCAGCTGGAATGCATCGCGTCTAGATATTCCGCTTGTCAATAAACTGATTTTCTGTTTGTTCAGAAATCGAAGAAAGATTTGGAAAAGAGGAGAAATCCAAGTTCTCTCTTCCAAGTTCTGTTACTTGTACATAACCACGTTTAGCGAGAACCATCAGATTCTTGACTGCAAGAATAAAAGACACAATGCTCGACTCGATAAATTTTTATTTTTTATTTCAGTTTGTAGAAACGTGATTAATGTCTAGTCTGTTTTGTGCAGAACGTACAAAGGATGAGAAGTAATACATCAGTGTGCGTGTGATTTAAGGCTCAACATTCTGCATTCAAGTCATCACCTGTTATCAACAGCTGAAAGCTGTCGACGAAATACAGATCTCGAATCTCGAGTGACAGCTGGCAGCACTCTCTGTTCTCTATATTGTATAGCAGAGCGTTGAATAAATCATGGATGGAGCCACATGGAGCGGCAATGTGATTACTTCACAAATTATTAAAGGGCATTTGGAGCAGAAAGAGAGAGAGAGAGAGAGAGAGAGAGAGAGAGAGAGAGAGAGAGAGAGAGAGAAAGAAAGAGAGAAATCTGTCTAATGCATAAAAATTGAACTCAAATATTCTTCGTTCTATAATTAATTATATACATACTCTTTCTCAAATCAACTTCACTTTTTATTGTTAATTTTAGCAAAGGATTAATTTATACTTCCATCTTTGCTTTTTACTTTATGGAAAAAATGATCGAGTAACTAATTTGACTTATAAGAAATTTGTATATTGATCTAATGTTTTATTAAATTTATGTTCAAGTCTCTCTTTTTTTCTTCAACGAATTAACAATAAGCTAGCTTTGTTTTTCTGTTTAACAGAATTCGATTTTGGACTCATTTGAGTTTCTTCTCTCTGCCATCCCTGCTATGGAAACTTTGTCGATTAGAAGGCCTCGAGAATCTGTTCCTGATCTATCCGCCACTGATCTCCAAGCATATACTGTACACATGACGTGGCGGGCGTGCGGAGCAGTGTGGATGCTGACGGCTGACAAGTGACAAGTGGACGCGCACTCGCCACGGATCAACTGACCGAGCAGTCTTAATCGCTCCGCGCCGCAAGCAAATTGTTCGTCGGGCGCGCAACATGTACCTCGAGTTGCTCTGATTGTACACAGGGATATCGCCGTCAATGCGTGGTGTGGCTCATCAGCCTGATTGAAGGTACTTGTATATATACATGTATACGTAAACGCACGCCGCGCCGTCCCGTCCCGTCCCGTCCCGTCCCGTCCCGTCCCGTCCCGTCCTGTCCCGTCCCGTCCCGTCCCGTCCCGTCCGATTGCGCGGGTTTTCCGTCTCTTTCGTGATTTCGTAATCGCGCATAAATGCAATCGGGCTTGTTTATTACGTTGCGTATTTCTTGGCACGTGCTCTCATGCAACTCTCTTTCTCTCTCTTTCTCTCTCTCTCTCTCTCTCTCTCTCTCTCTCTCTCTCTCTCTCTCTCCCCCCCTTCTATTTCTCATAATATTCTGTCCTTGTGCTGCCCGACAGGATATGGACCCAGGTATTTACTCGATTGGATCATATTATTTCGATGAAATTATGCGATGGATAGGATAAATCTCGAGTTTTATCGTGGTAACAAAGCTTCTCGCACATTTGACGTCATTCCCAAACTATGTGAATATGCAGAAACACGCTTTTCTTATCGACATTATCATTTTAATGTTTACATTAAAATTGTGCTAGACGCAATCCACCTTAAAACATTTTTTAGATTCTATGCGACTCTCGTATTCTACAGTTTCATAGTGAAATATCAGAAAAAATAGCGAATATAAGATGGAATTTATAAGCACATATGTTATATTATACTAGTTTGTGCATATTTTAATTGTCATGTTGGTATTATGGTCTCAAAGATAACGTGGAATATTTTTGTAATAAAACAAATTATAAAAGAAGGGATTTTATGTTTATATATAAGTAGAAACACTGTGTGAATTATCTCTACTTTATTTTTTTTTATCATGTTTTCAATCAAAATTTGTATCGTAAAAATAGTAGACAGATAAATATCCTATATTTATATCTCATGATGTGATGATATTTATATTTATTTTAACATTACTTTGCACAATCTTATCATTTGTTGCATTTTGACCTTTCTATGTTATAAATAAACTTACCATGGCTTAAGAATGTCATAGTCTAACATTTATAATCACATTGATACCGTTTGTCTGTTCAATCATTATTTATTGATTATTACTTTATTATTATATGTATAATTTTATTAATTATTAATACATGATTGACCGATTTTATGACCATCCCGTACGCTTTGTTAGAGAATGTAGGCAAGGAAACTATTCTAAAAGTGACAGATTGGTTGCGTGGAATTTGGGAAATGAGGCGACGTGCCGGCGGACCGGTTCAACAATGGATTGACTCCATACCATCAACCGCAAAGTCAGACATTGTTATTGCGAGCGAGTGTCGAGAACGTAGCCCGAGCCATAAGCATAAACCATTAACACCAACCGAGCCTAAGGACATTCCATTTTCTAAGGATTTACAGTCTCCAAGCATGACCATATCAGCGCCTATTAATGTTCCTAATTCTGCAGCAATGAATACACCGGTGTTACCAAGGTATTAAGGAAGTATTATTCATGATCAAGGAGTTGGTTACAACAATCAACATTGAATCACGAATATCCATTTGAATTATTTTTTAGTTCACTTCCTCATCAGAGACTGGCGCGAGATGCGAGTTTTCAGTCGGACAGTAGTCACTGCAGTAGCGTCGAGAGTTTATTAGAATTGCGAAAGGCAGATCCGGCAGCGATTCTGTTCGATCTTGGCTTTGGCGGCTCCACGGCCAGTCAGCAAGAAAACGGTACAATTTCTCGTATTCCTAGAAGGTTCCTACAGCCATCGTCGTTAAGAGGCATCGCCGTAGACGAGTTTCTTAAGCAGCAACAGGAGACCACCGAATCTTTTGATTCAATATCTTTAGGATATAGAGGCCTAACGGGTAAAATAAAGTTTTCAATAGCAATAATTGTACGATTACACTATGTTCAAGAAGAATTAATTTCTTTTGGAAATAGTGAACTCTGAAATTCATCATTCTACGTGTGAAAAACAATAAGAATTTTATAGTTACTATATCTATGATTTGTATCTTTAGTATTATCACCAAATGAATTAACAATATTTTTATAATATTGATTATAAAAATCCAATTTATATTTCTGGGTACAAAATGTATCCGCAAACATTTTGCCATATAGAATAATAATTTTGTAGGAAGCAATAGCGCATTATACGCTCCTACACGTGTCCGACAGCGCAGAAACTCTGGATCAAGTAATTTTGTAAGTCTCGCGTAAGAATCAGTAGTCAAGACTGTTTTAATGTATCTTTTTTTAAAACCAGTTTAATTGACTTATCTAGAACTGCATAGCTGTTTTCTTTTATTTATATTTTTTTGGTTTTTATTTTACATTACAGCTTCTTGTTTTTGCTTATTTATGCGTTAGTCGACATACAATATTTATATTATTTTTATGTAGAAGTTTATTATTTTTTTTGTATTTATTACAAAACTTGCTTCTAAAATTTCCAAATGCTCAATAATAATCTTATATAAAGTAGAACAAAAATGGATTTTACCGGATTGTAGATATGAATTAATTATATATATGTGATTTAAGTTTTAAATTAATTTTGCATGAACAATAGTATGCAAGAATAATACAGTGATGTGTACTAATGTATTAAGAACACAAATTCAAACTAGTAGTGATAGAATCGAAATGTGTTTCCTAATCCCGTTATCACTGGAGTATCTTAAAATAATATTTAATTTTCTCTGAATCGTGTGCAACAATCTAGCCGTTTAAAAGAAAATATCCAGTTGTATAAAATACACCATAGATGGAATTTATGCACGTGTTAGATGTTGTTCTTAGAATACATATGTATTATTCTATTTTCATTTGATGTATTTTTCGCATTCCATGCATCGCATCTTGTTTTGCGGCAATTAGTGTTATTGATCATTAATGAATATACATATGATATATCTTGTTTTTTTCTGTATTTTCAAAGGATCGCCATATGTAGCCCCATCGGAAATTGTGCAAAAAATTATGGAACGCTTGCGAGAACATGATAGCCATGAAGTGGATACGAGTTTATATAATTATGACCAGTACAGTTCATTACATCAAAATGGAAAATTCTCTGTGCTGTCTCCTGATAATAGACAGTTCTTGGAACAGCCACGTTCCAAAAGCCCTGATATGCATAACAAGCGTATGATCATAGGTAAATGAGAAATCTGATGCAAATAAATTTTAATATTGACATTTAATTTATGTTGCTATGTAAAATTGATGAAACGTTTTTTTCTCTCTTGTAGGGCAAAAATCATTTACTTTCGGATGCGACGGAAATTTAATTGAAATATCTACCGATGGGGGTACAAAACTTACGTACGATTCAGTAAATGATCATAATAACTCACTGGATGTCGATGAATCTATAGAATTAAAGCAATTGTCTCCAGAAGGAAGTATGACATTCCAACACCGATATCTTTCAAAGTATGATAAAAGGCTAGCGAAGCAATTGTCATTTGATGATACTGTCGAATTTTCTGAAACCGACCAATTATTAAAAGATGATCGGGAGACCTTGAATAGCTTAAATATTGCTCAAAGTGGCACAAATATAGATGATAGGGCACAAGAACATAATACAATTTTTAGAAGACACGAATTTTCTGATACTCGAAGGGCTAGCGATGGTTCGTGTGACACTAAACTTCTAAAGAATAAATTATTTTATGAAAGGCGATTTAGTGATAGTGCAATGCGTATTGCTGAAAGTAAAGAGCATACGTTAATGCAAAAGAGGAAAAGTCTCAAAAGACAGTCTAGAGTATGTGATACAACCGCAATGTATTGTTGCGATCTAAGTCCTATTAGGTCTAGTATACCAAGTATAGTAATAATAGAACCTAATGTAGATATTGAAGTATCGAGTGACGTAACTGATAGTGCACAATTAAATATATCGAAATCATTCGATCCAGCCGAAGATAAAAACGATCTGGAATTAAAAACGGAGACAGGATTTTCGTTTAGTAAATCTGATTACATGCCTTCGCCATCAAATGTTAGTGAATCTATCAACAGATTAGAACGCTTTCAAACCGCACCGGAAGATTCGGCATCTAGTGATCATTCTTGTACGGAAGATAATCAAGTCTGTTGTTACAAAGGTAAAGTATGTAAAGATTGTAAGCATGGTAAAAACTGTCCGGATTGTTGTTGTTACGCTAACAAACGGAAATATCGGAAAAAGATGGAGAAGATTATACAAGAGAATAAGAGATTAGAGGATATGCTAGCGAGAAGTAGGAGAGAGGTGGCACAGATTCGTGATATGCTAAGCAGTGTGTTATCAGTCAGGATGGAACCAGGATTTTGAGAGCAATTGCCAATTTTGGTAAAAGTAATACTATCATCTTGTGATATGGGAAGAGGCGGGAGGGTGAATATAATACATTAGAGAAAATTAATATCTTGTAGAGAATTTTTGACTTTCTATTTAACACTTTAAACTAATCTATTCTTCTATTTCAGAAATCAAATATTTTCGAAGTATACATTTTTTAACAAATGCTATTTCTGAAATGTACGTAAGAACAGTCTTTCAGCATATCTTTTTATCTAAAACTAAGCTAACAAGTACACTCGATTATTTTTGCATGCTTAATATTAACATAAATCTTTTTATATTTCTATTTCTGTTTATACTTCTTACATTTTTTTACAGTCAACGAAAGTTATAAACATAAAAATTTTATTACATTTTGATTTTATTTAAGATTAGGTATTGGCACCAAAAAAAAAGAAGTGCGTTTTTATCATCAGAATACTTCGTTAATACTGGCATAGGTGAATTATTAAGATAAATATAAATTTTCATTGTGAAATAAAATATCAGTTTAAATATATGGATATTTGATATATGGATATATGATATTTTGAGATTAAGAGAAGAAATACTTTTTATAATCGATATACAAGATCACTTGAACGTGAGAACATATGAAATCCATTTATCAAATGTCATTTAAAATTTACACAGCTAAGCCAAATAATCGAGCGGATAGAGATGAACTAAAAAATATTTATTAGTAAATTCAAATATAAATAATCGTTTTATTTGAAATTTGACTGCACAAAATTTACACTTTTATAAATTATATTTTAAATTTTACATACTCGAGACGATTAATTTGCTCTTGCGTTATTTCGACTCTTGTCTTTTTAACTCTCTCATATTCTAATCGTTACATTATTATGTAAATCGCGTACATTCCGCTACCATATCTTCGAATATACTTGTTAAGTTTGGAGTATTGAATTATCTTTGTTATTTTATAACTAAAAAATTTGTTGATTGAATATCTCTAGTTTATAATTGAAATTATATAATAAGTAACAGTCATAGCTATGCCTTGTTCACGTTTAATAGAATTTTTCTATATAATTGAGCATTTTTGTATGCATATATGTATAATATAATGTACAAAAGGAAGATTAATTGCGAGTTGAGAAAACACAGTCAGAACAGTAATGAAAGTTTGATACTTTCGTCACTTTCCTCACTCTTTTTAATAATTATATATTTACATAGTAAGATTGAAATGCTGGTCATTCCATATTTTATGCAGACAAAAAGAGATCTAGTCTTCTACAATTACAATGTAATACTGTCGGTACGGTGTGGTAAGATGTTCAACTATTAATTCTTCAGCTTTTGTCATTTTTTTATATTCAAAATAACATGCTCTCAAGGAATTTCTCAGAAAACAACTCAACTGGTTTTGGGTATCAATTATTGAGAATTAATTTATGCTGCCATATTGGAGTACTTCTTGAATAATAGTATATTTCCACATATCACATTATAGATATAAATAATGTACATTCATTTAACTTTAATCTAATGGGATCACTAGCTATAATATATTTAAAGAAATCTGCGATTTAATAAACTAAATAAAATGAAGAAATGATCTGAGATTTAAAATCAAATCGAATGACATATACTCGTTCTATTGAGATCAATTAAATGCAAATTATTTGATATTAATAAAATACTATTATCTACAATATTTGGGAAAGGAAAAAAGATGATTAAATATATATTAAATTAATATATATGTATTGTTGTGAAATGTATGTATAAGTCTGTTCACTTTTTTTACTTAATGCTTAAAATGCTAACATCAATTGAAAATTTATTTGATATTACTAAATGCGGATTTAATTTTCCCTAAGTTATAAGCACTTAATAAAGAAAAATGCCTTTTATTTTATCATAATATACAAATAAAACCATAGTTAGTACAGAAATACAAGATTGTGAAAAAAAATATCATACAATATAAATAAAAAAATTTAGAATATTAACATTTACGTAATAGAATTTTCATCGTCCATATTTTATATAACAAATCAGTTTATCTGTAATAAATTTTCCAACTTCTTATACAATATCAAACGATGAAATCTTGCTAAGATACGCATTATTTATGTAAAGTATACAGAAAGTAATTATACAAATGAATAGAAGCATTGTAGTTATTAAGGTACAATGTACAATTGTAGGAAAACTCAATAATAAATATATACCGCAATTGAGTTTCGTTTTTTTATACGTATTAGCCATAATTTGCACCTAATGAATTTATTACTCTTAAACATACTATTAAGTGTACCGTTTATAACACATTTCGTAGAAATCAACTGTTCACTATAAACTATCCAAATATCTTTTTCTTTGCAAATTGTGTTTTTATAAATAATCGCGAAACTATATCTTATAAGTTGATGTATAAAATAATACAATTTTATAGATATACCAGATATAGACGAGATCAAACTATTTAATAACAGACAAAATATGTCAATATCGTCAATAATATAAGTTAACTTTGTACATACAACTGATCCCCTTTACAAGTTATGAGTGCAGTCAATTACTGGAAGGATCTGCTAGTTTTTGTCTTATGATAAGCGACACGCAAGAACTGATTTAGCGTCGTCCGTAGTAATTATGGAAACTGTAAGAAATATTTCTTGTAGAGTTCCTTATTTATGTCATTTGGATATTAACTAGCATTTTTTCTAGTCGTAGATCTAATCAAAGATCGAATCTAAAGAAGATATATATATTAATCATTTATAATCAAATAATTTACGTAACTCAATTTATGTAGTTTCTTTGTATTTATTTGAATATAAAATCGTCTTTCTTTTTACTATATCAGACTAGACAGATTAATAGTTCCATTTATTTCTCTACGGGCGCGCTTGAAATGGCTGCATAAATGACAAAGCCAATGCAGCGTTTGTAAAGTTTAAATTACAAACAGACTAATGGTGACATCATAAACAAAATCGAACATCAACATGCATCCTTTATGCTAGGTAACATTAAATTTCTGTCGAAGATAAAACATTTGTAAATTATCGAGTGGTTCTGCGTTACTAAACTCCGTAAATACGATGCATGTAGCGAGTAGATTTCTTGATAAGCTCACATGTATATTCTGTCAGGGTTATCAATTATAGCTAAACTACCCCCAGTAATAAACTCAGAGCCATGGTCCATCCAATCTTATATTTTAAATATGAACCTGCTACAATACCATGTCAAACATCATCCATGTGTATGTGTAAATATATGTTTCGTGAATAGTGTACATGTAGATGTGGATGTATCCGTCCTTTCTTTCCTTATAACATATGTTTCCTTAACGTATATAAACAAATAAGAGCAAACTCGATCTAATTTAATCTTCTTTATCATCCCTGAAATTAATAAAAAGAAATTTGTTAATAATAATCACGTTATACATACATACTGCAACAATGTAAATCACAATGCGAGCAACAATACAATTTACGTACTTTACAACTTCTTGTGGTTGCGATGGATCAAAATGAAGTTCAACAATTGTCTCTTGTCTACTTTGCACTTTAAAGGACACGTGGACCGCTATGTATTGGTCTTTGTTACTCTGTTGCCAACCAGAATACTGAAATGAAATGTAATTTCTGTAAATTACATTTATAAATATAATTTAAGTGAGATTTATATATATGCACCACAAGTTTCTTTTTATCTATTAGGTGTTGGAATTAATTCGTAGCGTTTTACAAGTGATGGGAAGTACTTTCATTAATGTATTTTTTAATGCTCATGTGAAATAAATAACATTCTTTCATTAAAAACGCTACGAATTAATTCCAACACCTAATAATATCTAATGCAACTGAATTTAGGTCAATTTAATGAATGTTAGAATGTATTATTTTTTATTCTGAAAAAAAAAAAAACGATGCACTTACTGTGGTTGTGCTTCTGTACAGTACTTTCCCATCTTCCTTAAAAGGTAAAAACTTTTGGAGCAATGCTTTTCCATCTATCCTCCACAAGGTTGGATAAGTGCTTGATTCCACATCAGATTTACCCTTACTGGATAAGTTATTTTCCTTATTCTTATTAGATTCAACGTCAGTTTTTAAAAGAACAAATGAACCAGACTGCAAGAAACATTAATGATATAGACGGACATTTTTTTTGAAAATTTATTATACTGAACTGGATATCGATCATTGACTTACTGTGTATTCTTTTGGAGTCTCTCCAGATTCGTTGAAACTGTTGTCATCAGAATCGTCATCTTCCTCATCCTCCTTTTCATCATCGTCTTTCTTAGAGCGCCTTTTCCTCTTTAACTTCTTTCCTGTATCAGAATCAGATTCCTCTTCCTCTTCCTCTTCATCCTCTTCAAATTCCTCTTCTTCCTCTTCGTCCTCCTCTTCAGAGTGTTGTCGCTTTTTTCCTGCTCCTCTCTGTGGCCTTATTTTAGTGCCAGCCTATTAAAAAAAAATCACAAATAATATATCAAAATTAAATATTTTCTTTTTCTTTCTCTGTTACATACTTTTTAATTGTATTCATAATAATCATGCATCCATGAAAGCTTAAAACGAATGATAGAAAAATATTATACAATTTAAGTCAGAAATATAGGACATCCCTTAATTCATTAACATAACAAACTAAACTATGTCTAACAATTAACAAAAAGATATTTTGAAAAATGTTTGTTATGGTTTCTAATGTCTAATGTAGATTACCTTTAATGTAGATTAACTTTAATCTCGGAATTAATTCTTAGAACTAGAAAAAGATAAAGAGTAAGTTGAGCAAAAAATAAAATTAATCTACATGGGGAGGAAGGGTAAACATTAGAATGATTTTGATTAAGTATCGATCAAGTAATATTTTTACTATTTAAGTAGAACTACTAATACTTTAATATGTTTAACGTGGAAAAAGATTAGATAGGCAATTACATTTAGAAAGAACCTCGCACAAATTATGTGGTTTCACAAAAGTGGTTTCAGTCAAACCGGTTGAATTTTTAATATGTTGTAATTCTTGTTATTCTGAACATATGTCTCAATGTGTACATTTGTTCAGAATGACGAGAACTACAATACATAAAAAATTCAGCCAATTCGTCTGAAACTACTTTTCCATATAATTTATGCAGGATCCTTAAAAATTAGAAAAATTTTGCTTTAAACAATTCTGTCAGTTAAAACAATCACTAATTAAGCTAAGCGGAGTTTAGTCGAAATTTTGCTTGTTCGCTTCTATTAATGTAGTTTAATTTTAATTTAGGTTCACTCTACTTTTTTCTAATTCCGAAAATTAGAAAAGTATGAACCGAGATTAAAGTTAATCTACATTGATAGAAACGGGCATCAAAGAGACAAGCAGTCGAATGTCCATTTCTATCAATGTAGATGGTTAACTTCAATCTCGGTTTAATTTATTCTTTATTCTTTCCTAATTTTTAGAACTATAGAAAAAGATAAAAAATAAATTAAAGTCACCCAGATTAAAGTCAATCTACATATTTGTAGAAACGGACAGGTAGGTCCGGTGTTACATTCTACCGATGTAAAAATTAATTTTATCTCGATTTAACTTATTGTTTATCTTTTCCTAATATTAATCTTCTAATTCTTAGAATTAGGAAAAGAATTAGAAAAAGAAAGAATGAAGAATAAATTGAATCGAGATTTAAGTTACCAACATTATGTGGAACCAGGTTGTATAGTATCGTAGTCTGTAGTACACACACACACACACACATACGTACTCTCTTCTGGTGAAGTAGCGATTACTGATGATTTGAAATATTGCCGAGCAGCGCGGGTGTGGCGCCACTGACGCCACTGGCGCCACTGGCGCCATTGAGCAACCGACTGGACAACCAACTGAACCAACCGGCCGGCGACGATGGCCGTCGCGAAGCAATGCGAGACGAAAAGACCGTGCTAGACGAACGGCCCTATCTCGAAAGATACGTCTGGACAGCGCGACCGGGTCGCCGTATGGGAAACCGCACGTCGTAGTTTCGCAAGCGGACTCGACGCCGAGGATCTTATCTCGAGCGAGTTTCTCCTCGCGCCCGCGACATAAAGGGGAACACATCAGCTAATATTGTCCGCCGCCGACGCCTCGCTCCGTCACGGTCTCGGAATACATGGGTATCGTTTTACTTGGCGCATTCTTGGCCCGAGTCCGATTCGTTGGGAAGAAACCGCAAGAGACGCGAATTCCGCGATAAGCATTCTCGTTTCTGGAGCAGTTAAGTTGCGGCGAAATTCCGCCGGAGCATCGGAGTCGGTCGCTCTTACTCTCTCCCTCTCTCTCTTTCTTTTTCTCTCTCGCTCGCTCGCTCACTCTCTTTCTCTTTTCCCTTCTCATACAAGCGTCCTTTATCGTGCAAACGATGCAAACATAATAAAAAATAATAAAAAAAAAAAAAAAATTTGGCCGTCCTCTTCCGCGAACGTGGGCGTGATAGGATGAAAAAGAAATGTAGCGAACGCGCGGCGTGTTAATTTACCTCGGTCCCGGCCTCCGGAGTCCATTCCTCCTCGGAGGCGCCCTCGACCTCCGGATAGTCCGGATCGTCCACCTCGTAATCATCCTCGTCCGAGTAATCCTTGATCTTCTTCATGCTGTCCTTGCGCGAAATGTTTGCCGATTTTCTGAGACACTGTCCGTGAAAAGAACGTTACGCGGGCGACACGCGGTGCTGAGGAAAGTACGAGTAACTTCAATCGGAGGAACGTGCACACGGAACACACGGAATATCGCAAACAATATGGCGGTCGGTAAGAGAGAAGGGAGGAGGAACGCTCCCTTTATTATCGCGAATTCGCATGGATGGCGTGGTGCCGTGGCTACGGAATCTGTCTCCCGATGGCAGCACCATTTCCATCCACCTGCTGCCTCGCTTCACAGTTTATGCCGCCTCACAGGCGCCATAATTCGCGGCCGATATTCGTCGATGTTGGAGGGTTGCAACGCGGAAAGATGGACATTTTAGTTAGGATGTCAAAGAACAAATCGATTTCGAGGTATATAATTTTTGATTGAAATTTATACAAATAATATATTCTACGATTTCAGAGATATCAGTTGTAGGCTAAAGTTACCTCCAATAATAAACTAAAAGTCTCCCTCTCATCACGGTCCATTACAATCTTATATGTAGGTGGTTGATTGCGTATCTTGTTGGAGTATGTTTCGTTTCTCACATATAATATATATCATTTTATCTTCTTGTTCATTAAATATTAAAAAATGATAAAATGATACATTTATACGTGAAACGGAACACACTCTTGAAATGAGGTGAAAATTACAAAAGTTAGCAAATATTTATTAGAATATTTATATTATATTATAATTTCATATAGTCATCATATATCATCTCACCTGAAAATATTATACAATGGATTCCCAGAAACGATTGATTAATCGACGTTGAATCAGCATCGATTCGATCAATTATTTTTTGTTGAGATATTCTATTTATCTCAATTGATTTTTTTATCATTATTTTCATTGTTTTATCATTTTTTAAAATGTCGATACTATACTGTATATAGCTAATTAAGTTGTAATTTCTTCTTTTATTATACGTATATATATTAAACTAACAAAAAGACTCAAGCAGAACAAAAAATCATAACGATATTAAATAATTCTAAAATGATTATTAAACAAACAGAACATATTATTCTGCTTGGAAAGACTTTGATCAAATTATTATTGACTCAATTGGCAGAAATATTCAAAGCAAAGTTTTTGCTATATATAATTAAGAACTATATATAATTAAAGAACTATATATAATTCATTGTCATCTCTGATAGAATTTTTTCTTTCATGTATATCAAATAAGTGTACGTAATAACTTTAGCTGATGCTATCCCCCTTCTCCCTTTATAATATTAAACTAGAGCCGCGGTTATTCATATAATCAATTCAATATTGTATTTTAAATAAATATTGGAAAGGATACGGGCAGTAGGAGTCAAGCGCAGAAGACGTCGGGCAAATAATATATCTATGAAATGTGAAACTTCTTTATTCACTTACATGTTTCGGTTTACTTTTTGAGCTTTTCTCAAAGACAACATAAACTAACATATATAAAAACTGTGAATAAAAGTTATCCTGTCATATTGAGCTCCTCTATATCGAGAATTTAAATGTCGGAATTAAAACTAAAAAGAGAAAGAAAAAGGAAAAGAAGAAAAGAAAAGAAATTAAGAAATATCGTAAAATAGAATATGAAGAACTAATTTATCAAACAACTTTAAGGTTATAATTAATTATCCAGGAAATATAAGGACGCTCATCATACTCACAGAGCAAACATTACTATAAAAATAATTAAAAAATCGACTCCTGATAATGTTGGCTAGTCAGACACAGTGAGTCACTTTTTTTAGCTAGTAATTTTCCGAGATAACAAATGGAAAAATGTAACATTAAAGCATTGATCAATTCCAAAAACAAGAAAGTTGGAAAGTAATCGATAAACACGCCACTGCCTATTCTGCTCGTATCCTTTACAGTTCTTTGATTTATAAGAAATCTTGGTTTATACGGATAAATAAATATTGTTATAATATTTATTCTTGCATGCGTTAATTTTTTTATAACCGAATTTTTTCTTTTTGCTTATGAAAAAAAAATAAATTTTTGCAATTGGAGAATATTAAATGGAGAATATTAATTAAGCCATTGAGACTGCAATAATTAAGAGAAGTAGAAATATTTTCTTTAATTTAATTAAATGTAATTTCCAAGTTGCGTGGCGTAAAGAGTGGACAAGCAACATTCTCAATGCAACATCTTAACGATTGTTAATAATTTTTCAGACTCGCGCAAGACCGGATCGATATGGGGTTGACGCGTGCGCCGAGGCTCGACGCCGCGTCGGGACGCCGTTCCCTCCGTATTTACGATAGCGGCGGTACCAGCAAAAATCCTGGCGCAAGGGTAAAGAACGGACGAAAGGACGTCGGAGAGAAAAATGTTTGAGCTCTACGGTGTCGGTAAGGACGGTATGGTGTATCACTCACCGCCTCCCAGAAGAAAGGAAGTCGACATCCTTTCGGAGGTAGGTAGGACAAACCCAGTTAAATATCCCTTATTAATTCGTTAATTGTGTCGAGAAGAGAGCTGCCTCCTAATTAACTTGCTGAGGGACCCCAGAGAGTATCTGTTGAAATATATATTATTTACCTCCTACATATAATTAATGATCGAGCTGCCCACGCGCACACACACACACACGAGGATGCTACGCGTGTCGTTCTTAGCTTGACTTTTTTTCTGAAGCAAAGGTGAATTGAGCTTGTCTATAACACCTTTCCGGGCTATTATTTATTTTATTTCTTGACATAATGGAGGAAGTTGGAAAACAATGTATATAGAAGTGTTTCTTAACATTTCCTATGATATATATTCTTATATATTTCTTATGTATATATTATATTTATATTGTATGTGTTCTATGTTTTTTGAATCTTGATAAATATCAATCAAATCAATAAACATTAATTAACAGTAACATTACATCAATATTCTAACTTTCCATTTAACATAAATGTAACATATATTGTATATAACAGTTATTGAATAGGAAATTATAACATTGATATATTATTGTTAATTGATATTTACTGATTAATAATTTTTAATCAAGATTTTTCATTTATGAATGTTTTTTTATAAGCAAAACGACATCCTTTTAAAATAAAGATCCGAAGATGTTTTCAATTACGCACAATTAGTTTCTATTTAAAAAATAGAATCAGACTTTACGATAAGTGCTATATGTTTGATCGGCGGGACGACGAGATAATTTGCGTAAACCTCTCGAAATGTTGATTCACCGTTGATGTTATTTTTACAATCGACTGCGAAAATCGTCTTGCAGGGATGTTTTATGCAAAGTAGTTTTCTATTTTTATTTCTTCTCTCAAGGCAGACGTGTTTTTCTTCACGATACACGCGTCTTTTATAATAACTTACGAGCCGCTAATACCGGCGTAACGCGACGATTCGCGCAATGCGGATAATACGCGAAGATTATGCAATCGTTGCAATCTTAGAATTTAATTTACGGAGACGATTGCTCGGATTGCTAGCTTTGTAAATCAACGCGCTTTTGCAGACCTGCCTACAGCTCTCGTCCCCAGAATTCATGAGAAAATTGCCCAACGGCGATGCACTTCACCACATCAAGGACACGGGTGTCTCGACTTCCTTCAACAAGGCCAAAGAACCACCAAGAGAGAGCAGTGAGTCCATATAAGTCATTATTGCACACAGAATAAAATTAGAATACTTGAGAGATTCAGAGTGATATTTCAGTTTATATTCTGTCTTGCAAAAACTAAATTTGTAAGAAATTATAAGAATCCTTATAAGTATGGAAAATGAACTTTATATTATCAAGTATAAAAAGTATTTTACACTCGATAATATAAAGTTCTCTATATAAGATTTTTGTAATTTCTTAATACACACTGAGAGAGTAAAGTAAAAATTGTTATATTGCAAAGGGTAAGATTAAGACTAATTATTTTACGTTCTCGATGTAAAAAGATTCTTCTAAAAAAGTATCATATAACAGTCTCATATAGAAAATTTTATGTTAGAATTAAGTATGAAAGATACATTCTGAGTAATTAATTAATTTTATAACAAACTAAATCTTAGTGCATTATTATGGACAACTATTATTTTAATAAACGATTCAGATATGGACCTCTCAAATTAGGTACTTAGGTAATTTCTACATAAATGTATTATACCTATTGCATTATTATATACATTATTATATCTAATAATAGCAATTATAATTACAGTCATCAGAATAAGTGACGACTAGTAAAATCAAATTAGCACGGATTTAATTTGTTGTGTCGCGCTCGATCGCCGAGTACTTTCTCGATTATCCCATCATCCCCGGTCGTTTCCGATGGTCGAACGCGACAGTTTCAACAGTTTCTTTCTTTTCTCCAATTTTGCACGTCAACGAGCTCGCTTATGTAAAAGCATTTGCGAGCGAAGGGAAGAAAAGTCCGTCGCGCGATGAGGAACGACGAGTGGCGAGTGATTTGATATGATTTCTATTTACGGCTCGGCGATCTCCTCAATCAAAGTTTCAGTCATGGTGATTTCACGTACGGATAGATACAATCTATGCTCGGCTGGTCTTCCGAGAAGATTCTGCTGTGACCGATGTCGTTTCGCCGATGATTTCCGCAATAGACTGCTTTTGAATCTATAAAATATTCTAGTTTTAATATGCTAATATTTGTGTGTGAATGAATATAATAATATATTCCACGCTGATTTTGACATCGGTCAATGTTATAGGAGGCAGTGCCGTAAGAAGATGGATGGTAATGACTGGATTCTTCTTCCTCGGATGTGCCTTAGTGGCTGGAGTAGGTCTACCTTTAGCTTTGGAACTTCGAAGTTCTCATCTGCTTGAAGCTAGACTACAGGTGGTTCGAAGAATGCTTTCGGAGATTCCACTGATCGATGGGTAACAGTTGTATTTTATTTATAAAAAGAAAATACTTCTAGCTCTATATATAAATAGATTTTATTCCGAATTAAAATATACTTATCGCTAAAAATGAGCGCAAGCGTGGCGTAGCAGACAGCGCACTGATCTGCTATACTATAAAGTAATATAGAGATACCGGGCAATTATTAGCAATTAGCTCCTCTCGCAAGGTAAATGGCAAACCATCAAGTAGTACACTTGCCCTAGAAACTTTTCTATCATTTTGTCGTTCGGAATCGACGTTAAACTGTAGGTTTACTCCCATATGACTGTATACAAGCAGCGTGCGCACCACAGGCATATGAGAAAAGTCACCATGAGTAATAGGACTAAGAAGAAGATTGTTAAAAATAATCGGCCGCGATTATTCGGAATCTTAATTAAAAAGAAAAAATATGTATGTACATCGAAGTTATAATCTGCATTTATCATCTTGTATGAATCGTCCGTCAGACACAATGATTTCGCCTGGAACCTGCGCAAGCACCGCGGCAGCACGAAGCTGGATAACTTCCCCTTTGACGAGGATCTGTCGCGCAACAGCAGCTGGGGTCCGCAATGGCAGACTGACCTGATCCGTCTGGAGCAGGGGATCGTCGGGGCACAATTCTGGTCGGCCTATGTACCATGCGAAGCCCAGTTCCTCGATGCCGTGCAACTCACTCTTGAGCAAATCGACATCGTGCGCCGGCTCACGTCACGCTACCCCAAACGCGTCCGGCTGGTGAAGACGAGCAGCGAGCTGGAGCACGCACATCGGGACGGAGTAATCGCCAGTCTGGTGGGCATAGAGGGTGGCCATAGCATCGGCACCTCCATGGCGGTGCTGAGGAGCTTCCATCGACTGGGCGCGCGCTACATGACCCTGACCCACAAGTGCAATACTCCGTGGTGAGTTTGACTGCTGGTTGGAAAGATTAACGTCTCTACGCTCGCGAGACGCGCACATGAGTGTTGCACGCGGTAATGACAGCGGAAAGGAATGAACCTTGGAGGAGCAAATTGGCATCTTGTGCTAACGTTCGCTTTCACATCGCAGTACTTTGTGTTTAGATTAATTGTTCGAGGAGAGCCTAATAAGTCCCTACAAGTTTATTACATCTTATGCTGAGCGTGATTAACTTAAATATAGATAAGTGACATCTTGGTTCTGAAAGGAAGTAGCTGCATGGAAATTTCGCATTTGCACTCGACAAAAATCTTAATTGTGTCCGTATTTTTTCTATTAAATTTTTTAGAATTGGACGTAATATTGAATATCCGAATATTGATTTTAATTTCTAGGGCGGATTCATGCTCCGTAGACGATCCAAATTCGGAAACACCCTCTGATTTTCACAGCGACGGTCTCTCGCCGTTCGGCAAGACGGTCGTCCGAGAGCTGAATCGGCTCGGTATGCTTGTGGATCTCTCTCATGTCTCGGTGAGGACGATGAAGGACGCCCTCGCTGTGACAAAGGCGCCCGTTATATTCTCGCACAGCGCTGCCAAGGCTCTCTGCAACTCCTCGAGCAACGTCCCAGACGATGTGCTGCGAAATTTGGTAAGGAAGAAAAAATTCCCCCATGGAAGTTGTATACACGAATGACTATTACACATGCATATTTAACACACTGTTTCGAAACCGTTGCGATGATCAAAGTATAAATGATGATTCGTAGAAATAAATTAGAGAAGTAGAAAGACATTATTTAATTTTATGGGCGTATCCAGAATTCTTTTAGGAAAAGAGGAAGAGTTTATCAATTCTCTTATCACATAAATAACAATTTTTTGCGTTGAATGAATTGTTCTTTTGAATATTTTAAAATTTAGTCTCCTTGTTTCCGATTTCGAATACGAAACATTATTGTAAATTGTAGCTTTTATTCTTTTTCCTGGTAAGAATGTATTAGGTGTTGGAATTAATTCGTAGCGTTTTACAAGTGATGGGAAGTACTTTCATTAATGTATTTTTTAATGCTCATGTGAAATAAATAACATTCTTTCATTAAAAAACGCTACGAATTAATTCCAACACCTAATAGATAATATTTTTGTAAATCGAATTTATTCTTATTTAAACATTTATTTTTAATTAATTCATGGAAGAGCAAAAAAATTATGTTTTATTATTACCTAAGTGTTTATCGCGGTGACACAATGTTTGCTCAAGGATTAATCGCGCGGCTTTCATCTCTGCTTCCTCCAGTCTCTCAACGGTGGTCTGGTTATGGTCAGTTTCGACAGCGCGCATTTGAGCTGCAGCGATAAAGCCTCCATGTACGACATTATAGGTGCGTAAGTAGTGCGGCGTGAGAAACATCAAAAAGAGATCGAGGATCGAAATAGTAATAAACGTCAACTCCGAGATAGGGAACGAGACATAACGCCGTCTCTTTTTACAGCTCACATCAATCACATCAGACGAATAGCTGGCGTAAACCACGTGGGCCTCGGTGCAGGCTATGATGGGATATTGAGGTAGTTAAAAACGCGCCAGCATTGCCGTATCTTTATTATGCTTTAGTAGTACTAATGCATGTTTGCGGAAATTACGCAACGCACAACGAAAATTAAGTACTTTTCAATTAATACAGTGGTTTTCCGAGTTACTATACTATATGTATATACTATATATTCTGGCTATAATATATTATTAGTATTGACAGTTTATTTCAACATTTATTTTATTTATTTTTTACTTATAATTAAAGCTGCTAAAATATCTTTGCAATTAAAAATAACTTGTAATAATTAATAATGATCTTGCTAATTTGTTCCTTAATTTGCTAATTAATTAAAAGATAATAAATAATCAACATATTTAATTTTATTCCATTCAAAGAATGAGTATACATTTGGCAGAACATTCTGTACTTCTTCGCTATAAAAAATAAATGTACGATTGCTTAATTTTCAATCTGCCATCTGTGTCTATTAAGTTCACATTTATTTCATGATTGTTTGTGTAACGACAGAATAATAAATTTTTGCATGCTACTTATGCTTGATATAGATTCAAAACATTAAGCAATTATGAGAAATTACTATTTTATTCTATTGCATAACCTATTTTCGAATCCAATGGGCCTGGGCGATAAAAGAATTGAGAGAAATATTTGCATTTATTCAGGCCACCAACAGAATTGCCAGACGTTTCCGGTTACCCCTTGTTATTGGCCGAGCTGACCAGAGACCGTAGATGGTCCGCGACCGATATAAAGAAGCTTGTAGGCGGAAATTTATTACGTGTCCTCAAGGAAGTGGAGGATCACGCGGCGACTCTGTTGCACCAGTTTCCGTCGGAGGAATGGATTCCTCAGGAACTCATCGAAGACAGCGCCTACTGCAGATACCACGACACGTAGGATCGTCTCTTTCTCTCTCTCTCTCTTTTTCTCTCGCTCGTTTTCGTTATCGACGTTGTCATTTTATTTCCACGAGGTGTTTTTTTTTTTAATAAAAAAACACACATCATTGTATCATCTTTGTACCTGGAGCGCTCCGACTGTTTTACATTTTTAATAAAGTAGCGGTAGATTATCTCCGCATGCTTTGTTAAAGTTTCTCGTCTTCTTCACCCCACGCAATCTCACAAAATACGAAAAATTATCCTTTCCTTTATCTGAACTCCTGTTTCATTGGATGCATTTGATTCATCTAATGTCTTAAATTATTTTTTTTCCAAGAGGTTGTTCTTTCTGGAAGAAGCTTATGTGTGAAATGTGAATATTTGATATTTGATATGATGAATTTCTACAGAACACAATTTTGATGTATATATATATATATATATATATATATATATATATATATATATATATATACATATACAATTTGTATTTATCTAATTTTGCCATACGATTTTTTTCTTTCGAAATTGTTTTTTAACTTTGCTGGTCACAATTAGCGCGAAACACAGATTAACAAATTTGATAAGAATGTTTGACGATCGGCCCAGTCATGACTTTTGCGTCATCTTCAATTGCGATTATGATCAAAATGGACGTTAGCAGTTAAGTCAATTTACTTTGGCTTGTGTCTCCTCTCCGTGTCCACCGTCACATAATATATGTTGAAGCAATTATTTAATCTCGCACACACATCTATACGCACAGATGCATAAAACGCTACAGCCAACAGAGACAGACAAGTCGCAGTATATGTCAATTACACCGTTTAATATTTAACTCGAGGCTTATATTTCAATCGGGGACGGCGCCGTAAATAATCGCTTGATCTGCCATCTGAATCCCGTACGGTTCTTTAAGGACAACAAATAAGTTGCGGAAGCTTTGACGTTATTTGAATAATTCATACCTGCCTGTGGGAGGAGTTGTCTGGAGATTATTAATAGTATCTACTTTTCTTGCATGCATGCTTTTCACGCCGCTCTGATTAATAATTAATCCCAGATCGCGATAAAGTCATCGAACTGCTTGCGAATATCTTCCTGATATTCATTGACAATTTAATATACCGAGAAAATTATTCTTATCAACGCAACGTAAACGAATTCATTTCTGATATGTATAATGAATTAACTTCTGTATGTATATATATGTTTTCTAGGATATACGTAATGTATATTCTATAGTAGATTCTCGTAATATTAAAAAAAATTCCAATAATTTTTAACTTAATTTTTATTTTATCATAAAGAGATAATAACTTTTATTTTATTTTATTTTATTCTCTCTGTCGAAAATAACACACACACACACACACTCTCTCTCTCTCTCTCTCTGCGCGCGCGCGCGCGCGCGTGCGTGCACAGAGTGATTTTTACTTATGTATTAATATTTTAGAGAATTAATTTTAATGATGCCATTGATAATTAATGACATCTTGAAAAAAATTATAAATATAGATATAGATTATGTTTTCTAAATTGCAATAAATGTTAAATTGTTAGAAACTAACTTAATGGATGAAACAATAAATCTACAAAAATACATAGTACTTTGTAGTGTTCTAAAATAAATAAATAGATAATAAAGAAACAATAAATATTTCCTAGCAAAATTTTTCCATCTAATTAATATAATTATTCTTTTTATAGATCATGTTATTACTAAAGCGAATATTATTAATAATAGCTTTGCTGACAGAACGATAACTCTCTCAATGTAATGAAACCTGTTTAATTTGAAACTGTATAATTTGAGCGCATCACAAACAAGTATTCATAAAATTAAAACAAAGTTTAGTAAGCGTGACTGTATTTCAGAACGGATAATCATGTTTTATCGTATATTTGATCTTTTAACAATGTACTAACTCAAATTCGAAAACTATTAGATAGTTTTATGTCAGTCACGCGCATCTTTTTGATCTTAAAAGGCCGACAAGAAATTGTTTCACAACTTTCTACGACAGATAAGAACAAATTAATTCTAATAGGATACTCCGCGTCATAGCTGCGCTAGTTCTTACATTTTTCAGAAATCGTGAAAGTGCTGCATTGATATACTACGACATGCATCAAGCTTTCGCCTTCATCACTTATAGTTTGTTCTCGCGATGTGGGTCATGTGCATCGTAACAGGTTGCAATATTTTTGCTTTTGAAAACAACTGCAAAGAAGCATCATCCGATTTATTTTCCTCTCTCAAAGCGTTGCTCAATAGTGCGATCGTAAGCGGATTCAACGAAGCACATCGAGCAGAGTTTTGAGTTTTGTTGACGGAAAAGTAAATTTGCCCGATTACATTTCGTAATCGTTTTTTTTTTCACTTGTTTAGTTGTCGTACGATTATGTTGGAATTAAAAAAAAGCGGTTATTTCCTGACACTGACATAAGATCTTTCAAACCGCAACTTTTTCAAGAGTCTCTTCTCCCTGCAAGTCCGCGAATGGAATTGCAAGTTGATGAAATGGAAAAATATGTATATTTATATTTATAATTTCACATTTCTATCGAATCAACTAAAAACTGTTACGTAAAACCATCTTTTACAATTAATATTATTGCTGAGTGCGAAATTGATGTTACTTTTAATTTGTGTCGACTGGAATGTGGAAAAAATAAAGAAATATTAAAAAAAAAGTTGTCGAAAAACATTGAACATATGAAAAATAAAATAAAATAAAAGCCTATCATCTCTGTATGATAAAATAAAAATTGAGATAAAAGATTCTGAAATATTATGTCTTTTAGAGGATGATTAAGATCTATTGTTAAATCTTACGGTTTCTACTTGAGTAAAATTTATAATCCGTTGTTTCATTGTATTCCTTTTCTCAAAATATAGCACTTTCAGCGTCATTAGAGTGATTTTCCATTTTAAATATTATATGGGAATTGGGATAAAAAATAAATATTACAATATATGAGAATTAGAATAAAAAATAATTATATGTATATATTCTACAACATTTAAATATATACAAATATGTTCTATTTTCGGAATAAAAAAGTATAGAAATTAAAAAAAAAAGGATTGACAACTACAAAATGTCAACATATATGGAACTAAATAAGAATTTCATTGCTATCTGTCATTATGTACGTAAGGTCAATGTCCCTATATCTACTCAAGTTCCGATTTCTACTCACCATAAACTTTTCTTCGTAATATAAATATTCAGCTGATAGAATAATTTACAGAAATATTAATTATACAATAAATTATTTATATACTCCCGCGTGAGTTGTATAGGCTCGCCAGGTAGCAGTATGTATTTAAAAATGAATTTCATAATAATCATAATTC
Source organism: Acromyrmex echinatior (assembly GCF_024713525.1). Classification (NCBI taxonomy): domain Eukaryota; kingdom Metazoa; phylum Arthropoda; class Insecta; order Hymenoptera; family Formicidae; genus Acromyrmex; species Acromyrmex echinatior. Next base: position 327,961 of record NC_141867.1, read on the forward strand.
AAGCAGTCGTTACCATTGGCAACTTTGGTCGTGACGCTATTGATTTGTGTAAGCATTAGTAATTTTATCCAGTCACAAAATCCAGCAGCAAAATCTGCATCGTTCTATGAAAAGTTTTTGTGTCTTTAACAAACAACAGACTTCTTCGTGCTTCCCTGCTACTTATTGTGGTTTTTTTTTGTGGAAATAATAGGTGATTAGCATTACGTTCAACTATGAGTTCCTATTTTGACTCATTACATTCAATACTATTGACCTCCAGATGTATATTTATTCTTCTTATACTTATTTAAATTGTATAATATATTATTTTTAAATTATTTTTAAATTATTGTATCTAAATTCAAAATTTATTCACGTTTTAGATTTAAACATGCCTAAAATAAATTATAGAAGTGACAAGAAACAAATATCAAGAAGAAGAAGAAAAAAATCCGTAAAAAATGTAAATATTTAAGATATTCTCAACAAAGTCTTTTTGTCGTTGTTTTATAAGAAGCTGTTTCAAAAGAATTATCTTATAAGTTATTTATTATTTACATGCTTTGTTTTGTGCGAAAATAAGTGTTCAAAAATTTGATAAAAAGCATTATTCATTTGCAAAAGATCAATAAACACATAATCAAACTCAATATCGACGAATAAAACATTACAGTTTTATGAGTAGAAATTAGGGACACATACTGAGTAGAAATACATACATTTATTTACATTGCGTTTAATTCATGATTATTTATAACAAAAGTCTTAAAATGATAGATTTTTCATATTTAATATATAATACGAGTCATATAGTGATTACATTTTTTCGCTAATTGTTACACAAGAGAATAGATCATTTAAATCTCTGTTTTTGGTACAATTTCTCTAAATGAGAACATTCACCTTGTAAACATCTATAATACATGATACTTAACAATTAAATTTTACACTGGAATTTAAATTTCTAGATTATAAATAAAATTTCTGAAATACGCTTCGCAAACTAATCTGAATTTCGTTACCTAACAATCCTCTTTACGCGCTTTAAAGTAATCGGCAATCTATAATAATATACAGATATACATATAATATCACAGCGAATGTGATATTTAATTCACGTGACTGCGTATATATTACGCTTCGATGGGCTGAAGTCTTTTTCAGTTGCACGCGCAGCGTTTTTTTGCGAGGGTGAATATTAAATTCTCGCGATTGCATTGACGCGACGGGCTGAAATCTCTTCCAGCTACAACATTTTTCGCGAGTTCCTCTTTTTGGCATGCGGCGTGCCATCGCGCGGAAGCGCGAAGGAACGGCGAGGAACGGCGAGGAACGGCGAGGATACGCGTGCTAACCGGCGCGGCGACCCACGCGCTCGCGAGGCCGAGGGGAGCACACGGTCGGGTCAAAGAGGCCAAGATAAATTGCAATCTAATCCGCGGGAGTAAGCCGGGGCCAATTACGATTCGTTGTGCGTCCAGTGCGTCCACACAGGAAGAGAGGAGTGGCGCCGTGCCTGGGGTACGACGCGGCGGCGTGATGTACACCTCCCGCCTCCGAGGCCTTGCGGCAAATGCCGATGGTAAAATCCGCGTCTCTTCTTTTAAAACGCGCCGCCGAGGAAACGGCGAAGATCTACGACATCGACCGATCAGGATCGACGGCAACCCTTCATCGAGTGCCCGCTTAGAAAATCGTATCATTTTATGCAAATTTTGATATTATTATGAATGATTGCCATGATTTTATATACGTGTAATCTCTATTCATAATCCTTACACGCAATAAATCAAATTGTTATTATTGTTATTGTTGCTGTTGTTATTAAGTGAGAATTATTTCGAATTATTAGTAGATTATGTGTTATCACACACGATGGATCGATGGATACGACGCACTAATATTTATTTAAAAAATGACAAGATTATATATTGTATTATAAGAATCGGGAAATAAAGTAAAATTGATCGAAACATATGTAACATAGTAAATAAAAATTTAATATCGATTAGATGAATAATCGTGATAAAAATTTAGAAATTTATTTTCAATGTAACATGTATTAACTTTAACGTAGTAAAATTATTAAATAATATACACGGTGAGTATTTGAAATAATCATAGAGGAAGCTCTATAACTAATTGAACGTATGTGTATGCATCAATGAAATTTATTTCGTTTAACACACGTACACAGCAACGAAAATGTTTAATTCAATTTTGAAGGTCTACTAACAATAATGGGTACACTGACTGAATTTCTTTCTGAAAACTGTCACAGATAGCGTTCCGCACGACGGCCTCGTTGAACCGCACATCGCGCAATTCAATCCGCTCCTGACGGAACATCGTGGCGCGGAAATAGTGGGGGATTCGAAGATTAGAGTTACTCCTCCGCAAGCCGAAACTTCAGTTTAGTTTACTAGCGGTTCTCGCCTCGAGTCGTATCCTCCGCCGCAGCCGGCACATGGAAACGTACGCGGCCGCCGAAAAGTAAAAAAGAGGAACGTCAGCGAGAGAAAAAGAAAAAAATAGCGAAGCTCGCGCGAATCACACGAAGCGATGATGTGAAGCGGCTGCGGCCGACACGGAGGAAAACAAAATCGCGAATCGAGAGGAAGAGACGTATTTTCGAGCTCGTTCGAGCTTCTTTCGCACGCCGAGTATATTCGTTTCAACTGGAGGATCTGCAGACGGCACATAGAACGAAATTTTAATATGCGCTTGTGAGAAGTTTCGTCGAGGAAAGTTGCGAACAGGTGAGCGTTCGTCTGTCGATGCTTCGCGCGAAATATCAAAAATCGATGTTTATTTTTAACAATGTAGATTAACTTTAATTTTGCTTTAACTTAAGCCGGGAAACACAATGCATTTTTTCATCGTGTAGAATGCTTGCGCTGAAAAAATATTTTTACTAAATTTTAATAAATATTTATACTGTTGAATACTATTAACTAAATATTTATTAAATGTAAACATATATTTATTTGGTAAAAGAAGACCATTCATTTGATTTAAACATCATTTTTTTATTGAATAAATATTTATTTACTAAGTAAGTATACGTTAAGTCAGTACTATTAAAACAAATATTTATTAAAATTAAGTAAATTTTGTTAGTTTAATTGCTAGGATAAATTCCTAGAATTGTACTAACAAAACGCAGAATTTCTGGTGATTCATTAAAACGCAAGGAATTTAGAAGGAAAACATTCATTGTGTGCTGCAGCCTTTACTCTTTATCTTTTTCTAATTTTTTCACTAGAAAGAGATAAACAGTAAGTTAAACCGAAGTTAAAGTTAATCTACATTAATAGAATTAATTGGTCTCGAAACGATTTTTCGGTGTATCATTTGATCTCTTAAATATAGTAACTATAATTCGATAAATTTTTATACATATTCTATTTTTTCACATTACATTATTAACTTTTAAATTACTTTTTTAATATGTTATATATATATGTGTTATTTTGAGAAATATTATAATTTATTTTATAATTGGAAAATTTTAATTTTACATTTATCCAAGTATCTTTCATACGGTAAAGAAAAACATTCAAAAATATTTTTTTAAAGTAGAGAACAAACATTATAAATTCTATGATATAGTTCTCTTTACAAATATATAATTATGTAAAATTCATTCATTACGCGAGATGTCAAATTTGGAATGCACGTGATATATATTAAACCAATGTTAAATATTTTCGTACGCACGCGACGCGGATAATAGACGCCGAGAGATCGAAGGTCCTTTTAATAAGACGTAAACTTCTCTAATCTTGTATACGTATACGTACATATATAGCTATAATACCTATTGATACTGACACAGTTAGCCGCACTATCATACATGACGCACACTCTACCAAGTTTTTTAAAACGTCATCACGGTACATGTGCACGAATCTGTATTTACATAAAAAAAGAGAATTGCAACTCTTTAAAAATGAAAAATCCTTACATGTAAATATTGACCATTGATTGAAACTTATCAATCAAAAAAAAGTAGCGTGTCAATAAGCTTGTTTTCTTCTTTCAAGTAATTCTGCATCTTTGTTAGATGTTCGCGTAATGCCTTTTTGTATTCAACAATATTTGTTCGAACCTATAGAAAGTTAAAGTTTATCGAAAATATTGCTCGTATAAAGAATATTTAACGTAATTTTTTTAAATGTTATCTGACGTCACAGATCGCAGAGTTTGTTATGCTCTTGTTATGTCTTGTGATTATCGTTCTTCGACTCGTAATCGCTCAAGGCAATGCTCCGACAAATACGCTTATAATTAAGAATAACCCTTTATTTCATTAAATTCTTGGAATTTTTTGATATATCAGTTAGAATTTCCTTCTCTTAAAAATAAATATTTAGAATGTACATATTTAGCATTTTAAATTTTGAATTTTTTTTTCTCGCGTGATTTTTTTATTGGAAAGTTTTTAATATATATCATAAGATACCAAGCTTAATCTAATTTGAGACTTTATAAAGTTGCGAAAAATATATTTGAAAAAATACGCGGCCCAAGATTAATAGTATATACCTTCAACAAAACCGTCTCGCCGGTACTAAATTACCCTCTGGCAGGGCGCCAGAACGGTCGGTGTATCATCTCGTTTTAAAGAAATTAAATTTCGGATTTACGTGGATCTGTTACGATGGAAAACGCATCTTAACGAACGTAACGTTGTTCTTTTTAACACGTCTCTCGTGTATGCGTGTGTGTGTGTGTGTGTGTGTGTGTGTGTGTGTGTGTGTGTTTATGAATAGATTTTAAAACGATGCGACCCCTCGCGCGTTTTTCTTCATGCGCCTGTACAAAGAGGTCGTTTCTTTCAAAAATTCTCCGAGGTTGTCTGTTTATATCTTCAACATATCTTCCTGTGGACTTCGATAAGATTCGTGTGTCCGAAATATTCTCGAGATAGCCTCGTTTTTCTAACGAGCGAATGCTCGAATGCCAAAATTGAACTCTTATTCCGAGACGGTCATATAGAAATTTTACATTCTAAGTAATTAGATTTATTTTATATTGCTAAATAGATTTTTAATATAAAAAAGCATTTAATTTATTAATAATAAATGTTAGTTTACTATTTTTATTAGTACATGGCAAATTATTTTTTTGTTTAGAATTATTCATTTAATTGAATTATTTATAATTTATTTAAATATTAATAAATTAGTAACATAAGAATTCAATAATTTGATTAATCATAATGTTATTATAAAAAAAAAGTAATAACTTTATTTCTTCTCTACATCAGTTATTTTGTTTCACTCGATCGCTTGAAAGTCCAGGATGTGTAAACGCTCTTTTATATCTGAATGGTAAATTCACGGTGGCAAATGTCCGCAGCTGTGGACATTTTGTTGCGTAAGAAATAACTGTATCTATAGTCATCCACTTTAATATTGTATCTTCAAACGCCAACCGCGTTAAATGATCAAAGATGAGTGCAACGCAATCGTTGCACCAGCGATTCCTCCGCGTGAGATGCGTGCAGGCGGCAGATACGATTAGTAGACGCGAAATCGAAAGCATCACGTAGTGCGAGAGCAGGGTCGGATCTAAACGATAGGCACAACGTATCGTGATGTGCGAGACATCAAGGACTTGCGAGTGAATTGTTTATCGCAGACAATAATTATGTAAACGCAATTTGACTCGGGAATTAACCGAGCCGCAAGGAGTACGACAAAAGGATCATACATGTAGATTATACAAAATATAAGAGATCGATGTAACAGATTTATGAAAATAGAATACGTGTTGTGAAAATATCACGAACGGATATAAAGCTCAGAGATTAAAAAATATTATTTCATATATCTATTCATAAACGTACATCTATTCAAGCGGGAGAGGAGGGAGGGTGGGAGGGGGGGGGGCAGGAAAATCGCTTGTCTTTCTTTTCTAAAGAAGGAAAGAAAGGAAGGAAAGCAATTATAAATTGTAAGATTTATTTTTACGATAAAAAATTGAACATTTATTACCTAATTTATGGCTCATACATTATTCGTAAGAAAATTCGCTCAAAATCTCGAAGCTTTATAAGTATTTTTATTACTGTCACATATGGATACGCGAGGTCGTTTAATTCTCTACCTTTATTAATTTCAATTATATTTTAAAGAAGACTCGGATGAAGACTCGGAAGACTCGGCCGAAATATGTAAAAAATTGTTTTATTTATAATTATATTTATTTTTATATTATAAATTAATTTTTTAGCGCACAAAGTACTACGCTCGACTCTTATTTGCACTTCCTTTTTTGATTAGATCGGTTACTAAGAGTCCAATTAATATTTATTATTTTAATAAGTTTCGAAGATAAATTTTCCTCTCTTCCTCTGATCGAAATCTTGGATACATCCATGTATCTATACTGATAAAACTTTAAATCTTTCTTTAATTGTGACTGAATTAAGGAAATTGATCGATTCACATAGATATTTTCTCAGTTTTTTTCACTGCGCACTAAGCAGATTTTTCTGCTGTATTTACGAATGTAATATTCACTATTTTTATTTAGCATTATTAAGATCGTTCTATAAGATAAAAGCATCAAATTGTTAAATTACTAGACAATTTAATTCATGATATTACTGCGATAGTTTAGTAAAGTTTGCGTTTCAAGACCGAAAAATCACTGGCGCACAGTTTAAAGGACTACATAGGTATATATAAATTTATACAGAATTGTACAAGAACTTAAGATCCAGCCAGATCATTTAAGGCATTATTTCCTATCGATTGTGTTCTTGCATAAGAAGGCATATGCAAAGTAAGTTGACGAGTCTCCTGGAGATTCCCTATTCTTTTTTTTTGAATATGCTTTTTAGGTCCATGAATGCTTTTGATCATAGCTTTATCATATATATCATATATAATATTTTGGAACGTGATACTAAACAATAATACGTCATCAATTAATAAAACTAAATTAATTATTTAAAATATTGCATAATGTTACAGCAATGTTTTATAAAAACAATCTTTCAAAGTAACATTGCTGCAATATTGCTACAATTATTTCATATTGTACGGATGTACATATAAAATACAATACGTAAATATTATGTACGAACACAATGAAATTGTAAATAAATACTTGTACATAAAATTTATTTATTCTGAAATCTTATACTACAATTAATAATAGGTATATTTAAAGTATCTAAGTATTTTTTCTAGTATCTGTACTGGTACGTAGGTACATTTTTTTCAGAGTACTTGTACATGTATCTGGATGCTGAGAATAAAGTACCCGTACAATACTGATAATATTAATGCTCTGCAATGTGCTCGGTGTGCATGCAGTGTTTCTGCAGCGCCGATCCTGAGCGAGAGCTAAGCTGCGTGCAACGCGCTTTCATCGATCCGCTGGGATGCATCTGATTTAATAACGATCTCGACGATTTCACGACGCAATTTCGCGGCACAAAAGGGAGTGAATCGCCACGCGATTAGACGTGTAGCATCTTTTCCGCGCGGCTTAACCCGCTAATCGAGGTAGATCCCCTCGTTTTCCGACGCTCGGAGAATGGAATACGAGAATCTCTCGTGCAATATTCCTGAATGCATTTCGATGCTAGACTTCTCTCTGGAAATCCGAGACGGTTCCAGTACGATCCGCTCTGACGTGAAAAATCATCTACGCGATAATAAAATTCCAAGCGCGTATCATCGCTGATCGCTCGCGCGTGTCTGCTCTCATGGAAACGAAAGCGTTTTGAGAGACAATCGAGCCATCGAGCGGTACGCGATTCGTTAATCCGTTAATGTACCATGCCATTTCCCAGAAAGGTAAATCATTATGAAAGCGGCGGGCACATCCGCGCTATCAAAGTCCCCGTATCCGGTAAAAGTCTACGTGCGCTCATCCGTTTCTTTTTTCAAACTCTCGGAATTTACCACGAGGTTAACGGCTCATCCTCCCGTCGAGCCAATGTCCGAACGCTTAATTGTGTCCCGGTGATGTGCAAGTGACCAACTCTTAATTAATCAATTTCGAAATTATCCTTAAAATCTCGGGACACAACAAAAAAATCGAAATTTTTTTTTCATTAGTATATGTTGGATTACAAAAACACCTTATTATTAATTAAATTTAATAAATTAAATGTATGTTTACATATATAGCTATAACGAAAGTAAAATATTTATTTATTAATAAAATCAATTAAAAAGTAATCAAACAATAATCTACTACTGCAAGTTAATCATGATTAACTTAATCTGAGAAAAGAGATCTGGTGAAAGAGATCTTTAGGCTTGATTTTTTATTTACTAGTTAACTTATGATTATAACGTATAAATTATATTTTTCCATCTATAGTTATAATAATCACTAAACTGATGATTTTGTAGTGAATAACTTTTTAAAGTTACCATTAGTTTAGTGATTAATTGTACCTTATATTTGTACATACATTATCATCAAGTTAAGTGAGATTAAGTCTTAAATTTAAAAACAAGTTAATCAGATAATGAAAAGTTGGGCTTTAATAATATTTATGTTAATATATTTACAATGATGTTATGATTATGTTAATATATTTACAAAATGAAAACTGAATAAATCTTATCGAAAGAGAAAGAGTTCCTCTCGGAAGGCAGACGACGACATTGTACCTCATTTTCGCGACGTCGCGTCGTTGTCTTCTGTGGAGGACAAATCGCGCAAGCGAGTGTCCTCACAAAGAAATTGCGACGAACGAAGAGAGAAAAAAAGCGATCGCGTTTTGTCATTCAATGCAAAACAGGTGATTCACCAACCGCCGTCACATCTGATGAGACGCGGGGACATTTTTGAAAATAATAATTCATCTCTTCCTTTTGCAGACACGTCGGTTGAGAGAGTAAAGGACCGAAGGACGGGAAGATAAAGGCTGGAAGGACGGGACGGCCAAGAAGACACGAGAATGAGATACAAGGTGAGACACGACGTGCTTCCTCATCCGAGTAATGCTAAAGGAGACAAACGTGTCGATAGGGACGAGGATAAGCCAGATTCAGGCGAGCCATTGTGCCCGACCGTTTCATCAAGATTCCATTAAAATTCAGCCGACTATTCCTTAGCCAATTTGATGCCGGCTTTTCTTCTCTCGCTACAATGTAAAATCCACGAATTTATTTATCTTTCAAATACGTGCGCGATTCGACGATTTTTCAAGATTTTTCTGCAACGTCGTTACTGTCGTATGATAAAAAAAAATTTTTTGTTTTTTTTTTATTTAAAAAGAAAATAAAATGTGATTTATATTCTTTGATTATTTCTTCCTAATAAATCACAATCGTCAGAAATTCGGGTTTTCAAACTGCGTTGCGCAAAATCTCGTGGAATCACATCGTGAATAAAAATTAAATAAATTAATCAAATGAATTAATGATTTCATTTAATTAAGTAATTAAATAAAGAAGTAAAATTAATTAATTAATTTAATTCAATTTATTCAATAAGTTTTGAACAAAGACAAGTTTCTTAGGAAGCAGCAAGATAGATTTTGCGCTTTTTAAGCGCGTGATGCTATATGATGCTTGAAAAGTACAGCATATTTTTTAATTATTGATACTTGGAAAGATTCTTATTGTCATATTATATTATTGTAAAAAAATTTGACATTTCTTGTTTCATTTATTGATAAATTATTAACAAAAATGGAATATTTTAATAGTTATTTGTCAGAGAGAATAAGTAACATCTTTTTCTTTTGTTTCGAGAAATTTTATTTTACCGAACATTTGCTCGATGGAATAATTATTCGTGTCATGTACAAAGACGCAGATCGGCGGGGGGGGATCACGCAGTAAAGTGGCGTCGACAGATAAAATCGTCTCCGAATTGAAGAGCAGAGTATTTGAAATTTGAATTTGCAAATCGTACATGTTCATGTATTAACTCGTCTCGTTTTACATTCGTTTCGCGTCGGAGGAAGTCAATGCGCAATTGGAAGTGTGATTTATTTAAATTTATTTCCAACTAATGAATAAACGTCGAAAGGTCTTGCTTCATCGACGACGCGGATCTTTGTTTACGAGAAAGAGACATTTGTCCTCGTCGAGAATTAAGAACTTAATTCGCGGAATCCGTTCAAAGCTCCTCTTTCGGACTTGAAAGAGAGAGATCAGTAAAAAATGACAATGACATAAATAATGACAATTATAGAAGTATCGATCGTAATTTGCATACGACGCTTCTACCTGTCGTTCTATCTGTGTTAACAGTTTCCTTCTTGATCTTTCGTCTCACTTTGCCATCAGCATCCGCGTATATCTCGTTTTTCTCGACGGCACGTGTGCCGATCTCTACATTAAACATAAGGCATCTACGCATCTAAACTGTTTTATCACCGCGTACTATGGACAAGGTGGGGCGATCCAATCTGCGCAAACAGTTGCAACTTGTTTTACGGTTATTTTTATACGAATGGAAATGATCGAAGCGAATGTTCGCGCGATGTTAATTCCAAAATACAACATCTTCGAAGTACAATCGTATTCGATTTTTCAATCAATTTAAATGAAAGTGCATTCAGTCGATCACTTTTTGGCAAAGAACAAAATCTTGAATCATTTTTTTATCATTTTTTGTCACAGTGCAAAATGATGAAAAATGATTGTAACTTTTCCAATTTTGGTCTTTATCGAAAAAAAATCAAACGAATATATTTTTGTCAAAGTGGAATTTAATTAATGGAGGATTAATTAATTAAAATGTGCATTAAAAGCGGAAATTGTTTTAAGAATTTTCTGTAATTTTTAGATTGATTTTTAATGAATAGTAGCTTGCAGCTACTGTTATTTCAGATATTTGAAACTTTATCGTTAGATATTAAATAAATTTTATTTCTGCGCGATTGTGGATTTTCGACCTGCAATCGATCAATCGATTTTTTCTTCGATTAAATCCAATTAAGAGGAAAAAGTAAACTGCCGTGTTCGATTATACTTCGTTAGAAATCACAAGTAGTCGAACATTGCTGCAGCCAATTCTGGTTTTCTTACTTGACGGAAAAAGAGGTCAATCGCGTGCAGGTGAAGGATAATTAAAATAAGACCAGTTGCTAACATCGAATATCACTTGATATTATTCGTGCTCGAGGCAGATAAAGCGATGCCATTTACGGCGATTATCTATTATTCCCTTTTGCGACATGACTACGCAGTTCACGCATTTTTTTCTTTGGTTTTTTAATCGAATGGTTTCTCCAATTAGAAATGATTATAAATAACGCTGCAGGTAAAAAAATGTACTATCGAAAATTGAGATTGAACTATGATTTTGACGCTGCTAGCTTTTTAAATGTTTGGACAAATAGTTCGGATCATTTTTATCAAGTTCTTTTTCACATAAACGATCGCGTTTATCCTCTATTTCTTCCGCTCGTCTCTGTGATCCGTTCGTCTTGTCTAATCGGCTCGTCCGCTATCTATGCGATACGGGTCGCGTAACTCGCACATTGCCTCCGTATTCCAGCGAGATCGTCACAGAAGCGATTCTTCGATAGTGAAAAATAAGGCTGAAGAAGTGGAGCGTGCGGACACGATTCGCGAGCGAGCGACCGGCAAGTTGAGATTCGCTCGAGAAATTTTAGTCAATGGCAAGAAGAGCACTTGAAGCGAATTCCACGAAGCCCTTCCCCGGAAGCTCGTTAAACAGCGTTTACGGCTCGCGTGTCTCAATCGCTGCGTCAGAAATATATCAAATATCAGTCGCTTAAGTTAACTGATGTACAAACGGATTATCATTTGTTCTCTGTTTTGGCTGGAGACTATACTTACTGTGAAGTAGTCCAGCTACGATAATCGATCAAGATCTGCAAAAAACCGGGACGTCGATTCTATACCTACAATCTAGCGTGACTAGAACTGGAAAAAGAGTCTGTCTGCATTAATTAGAATTCTGGTTGAAAATGAATAATTGGAATTTTCTGGTTGAATCTATTATATTAATTAAGAGAAATACATCTATTTTCACTGAAAGCGAATCTTAGCGCGTCGAAATCTTTTCAATCACTTGAAACGCAATCATGAGCAGAACTAAAGTAATAACATTACATATATATTAAACTGACAAGCAATTTAATGATTTTTTTATGATAAATAAGATGCTTAGATTAGCATCTTAAATTATTAATATTCTTCCAAGATTCTTATTTATATATAAAAAAATGATTAAATTGCTTTTCAGTTTAATATGTAATGTTATTACTTTAGTTCTGCTCATAATTTCAAGATCAAAAAGATTTCTTAATAAGAACTGTAAATAATTTATAGCAAAAGATATTGTCTTAGCCGAAATCCAAACCTAGATCTTCCGTGCATATTCCGTGTTGAACCCATTACAATTCTAATTGAGATAGAATTAGAACTTTTATACGATCAGAATTTTCTGATTTATTTTCAATTATTATAGTAATTTTTCTCAGCGAGGGGGATTCATGAAATTCTATAAGATTTTGCGAAAGTACAGAAATTTATAGAACAGTTCGAAGTCGGGGAATGAGATCGGGAATAATTTCAACGAACGCGTGCAGCTCGCGTATAAATAAAAGAGACGGAGAAAAAATGATATCGTCAAGTTACGGTCGCTGATGCCAGAAGTCACTGACCACCTTTACTACTGTAATTGTATTATCAAGTAATAGGGCGATAATGGGTTTCAAGCATCAACAGCCTGGCATTTACGATCTCCTTACATTCGTGTCGCTGATAGGATCTTCTCAATGGAGCATTCAGGCGCTCCACTTGCGAAATATCAGAACGCGTGAAGCTGTGTATGGACCCCATACGTGTCAGTCACTTTTGAAGGTAGCCTACTGGGTGTCATCTTCCCCGTGGAGCTACATTTTGCAGTATCAGTAATCGATTAAAAAATAATTTTGTCGCTTGTTAGGCTTATCATTATCCGTTGGATAAAAATCGCGAATAATATTAAAAATAATTATCGCGCTTTCTCGAGAGTCGTTGAAGGATTCTTGGTCTTAAAGTTCCTCAAGTAAAAATTTGAACATCGTCCGTCACACATACTTTCAGATAACTGAAATGATTTTAATCACTATGGTTTAATTAATATCTATGCAATTTAATAATACATAAAAATACAATAAAAATGGATTTAATTTAATTCAATTCATTATATTATTATTATCATCATAACAAGTAAGATAAAATAAATAATAGTAGAATGTAAACTTCTTTGCAATTTGTCTGAAACATATGATGGATCAAATAAAAATCTAAATAGCGTCTAAACTCTCACTTCTATATTCTCTTTCTCTATCTGATTTGTTTTAATTTTGAAACACACTACTTTTCAACGCGATATCTTCATATAAACATATTAAATGTATCTTTTTGGAATAACTAAACGAATGAGATGTTATGGTACGTTCATGTTGTATCTTTTTGCGTGAGGAAACGATCTAAGAAAAATACACTCGCCTCTCAGAACAGACTGCGAACATAAACGAGAATAATGAGTCGGTCGAGACGTTCGTTGTAGGAGTCTCTTGGTGAAGGAGTTTCTTAAGACAACGACCCACGATAAACTGGCCAAATTTCTAAATTGAGCCGTTTATTTTAGAAGTGACACGAATTACAAATATTTGAGCGTACAATTAATTTACACATATGCATAAACTAGCGTTGGAATTTGAAAAGCTTCTCTAATGCCCATTTCCACCAATGTAAAAGTTAACTTCAATCTCAATTTAACTTATACTTTTCGTCTTTTTTTTTAGTTCTGATATCCATTTACCGATGTAGGTTAATTTTAATCTCAGTTCAATTAATTTTTCATCTTTTTTTAGTTCTAAGAATTATAAAATGATGAAGAATAAATTAAACCGAGATTAAAGATCAACATTTGTATAAATTGGTATTAATAAGTAAGTCTGTGATTCAGCTTTCGCTTTACATTTTTTTATTTCCATGAATCGTATAATTTCGTTGAAATGATATGGGAAAAAGATTGAATTGCGTGCGCCGGGTTCTAGTTGTTTATCGCTTTGCTGTCGCATCGGTTGCGGAAAGGATCTATTAACGTGACGTAAAGTATTAATTACGCGATATCCCGCAACGAGACAAAGGTGAGGGAGGCCGACGCGAAGCATTATCCCGTCGAGAGATAATCGGCGATGCATTAGTGAAATCAGTCATCATCTCGCCTGCAATGATTGCATCTAAGGACGACGGGAAGAGGAATTCTTCGCGATGCGCGAACGTGAGCCAGTTCAGCGAGTACTTCCTCTATCGAGATAAATTGCGATACCATCAGCAATCCGTCGCGAAACCCAATGTCAGACGCGGTGTGCTAATTGCTCAGTTGATGGAATTTACATCCTCAGCCTCCTTTTGGCTCGACATTAAGATCTTACGCCACACAAGGATAACATCATTTCAGAAGCAACGTTGATCGGATGATAATTACCGGATTGCAAGGACGCGAATCGGAAGTGGATGATGAGGCCGATGACAATTACCGACTAGGCCACCTGTGAATGATCAGCTGAATGGAAAACATTTATCGTGATGAATATGTCACTTTCGTATGTCCTCCTTAAATTTCTGTGATTTTTTCCGCGCTATCATGATGCGATAAAGAATTCTCGTAACGACGATTGAACACGAGGGGTAAAAAGCAAAACAGACATTCTATGATCGTGCATTACTGCCTGCATTAAGTACGGTCATTAAAAATTAGATTAATTGTCTCATTACGACGAGGGGAATAGGAAGAGGAGATAATACATATTGTATATCGCGTAATAAAAGTCGCGTTGTAATAAAAGTCATATGTACTCTGTTTTTGAGAGAAAAGACTTTTTACTAATTTTTTTCTTTTTATAACGATTGAATCTCTACATTAGAAAATAATGAATGAAAAGGATGTTCAATATTTAGATTCACGATCTATTACAGCTGATCGATTAATCGATTGTTAAATGCAGAAATGACTCTTTTCCACTTTGACTCAGAATTTAAATTAAAGGGAAGAAGAGAAATAAACAGAGAGAATAACTAGAAATAACTTGGATTCACAGCGCAATGGTATTACAGAGAATCGATCTGTTTACTCGGACAGAGAAAAAGGAAACTAGAATAAAATAGATAAATGATTGCGTAAGTTCGTATGGTTTACATGATAGACAGATGAGAGAGAGAGAGAGAGAGAGAGAGAGAGAGAGAAAGAGAGAGAGAGAAGAGACAAGAAAAAGGCGCCAGCGTTTCTCGCATCAAGCCTGCCGATTCGATAGATTGCAGCACATAATGGGAACATTGTCGAAGTCAAACACCCACCAATGTGTCTGTACAACACGCGGAAAATCAGATTCTCGCATCTCGAGTAAACATGAAGCTAGCTGTGTAACTTCCCGAGGGCTTAAGACCGATTTCAGCAACATCAAACAACATTAATCACGTTTATCTAAATTCTTTATCTACTATTGTGATTAATTACACGATCCAGTAAGAATCAGTTAAATTATAGCAGAAAGCTATTAATCTACGTAAAATCTGTCTTGAGAAAAGAAGAGGTACTTTCTCAATTCTTGAAAATTTCTTTTAGATCCAGTATCTTCTGATTTAATATGCTTTCAATCTTAGAAATCTTGCAAAATTATATTATTCAAGTTAATAATGCGATACGTAATAAAAAAAAAACCTTGCAAATGTAAGTATTAAAGGTACATTGTATGCATTAATTACAAAACGATAAAAAATGTAATCGTTAGAATCATCGGCAGTGAAAGGATTAATAAAGTAATATGAAACGAAAGGAGATGCCTTAGAAACGTGCTTATTAACGAAAATAATCAGAAAAGACAGAAGAAAGCGAGATACGTACTGTTTCATATTGGAGTCGGTTGTGTCAACTTTATACTTCATTAATTTTAAATTAAATGTTTTTTTTCTGACAATCTAAAGATTTGTGATGGAGTACACGAGGAACATTTAGTCGGCCATAATTAATCAAAGTTGGTGAAGCGGAATGATTTAGGAATTAGGTCGTCTTAAATTCTTATTTGTTTTGGATGAGTCATTAAAATTTTTGATTTGTCAATATTATAATTGAAGAGTAATTTAGAAATAAGTGATAAATAATTGAATTTAAGATTGGTTGAGTCTTGTTTTACTACCTCGGATGTTAAAAAAGATTATTTTTTATGAAAATATTTAAAAAGTTGTCTGGTATTAAAAATAGAAAAGCAAAATGCTGTTATGTCAATTAACTCCAAAGTGATTTTAATCAAGTTTATCTTATAACATTTAATTTATTATTCCGACTGTAAGACAATGATATAAAATGTCTCCTCGACCCAATAGAATTTTTGTACGGAAAGACAATGCGTTTTATGAGATCGTTCTTTCCGACCTGTTTCACGCACGCCGTAATTACACGGCGGGAAAGAGTGACTATACTACATGGTTTAAATCGGCGAGGTATCATCATCCGTCGCGGCGTTAAAACCGTATGATCGATACACTCACCTTGCCCCAGAATCGGGATTAAGCTTACAGTCATTATTCTCCTCGTGCCCAATATCCTGCCAGGCGATCCTCATCCTATTAAATCCGAAACCATCGAAATCGCTATTCGCGACAATGACGTGGCAAATAAATGAAAAAACGACCTTACGTAAGAGCCAAACGCGGAATTAAACATCGAAGCGCACGAGAACGCTATTGTTTGGACGCACATCGTTCGCACGTAAATCTATCAGCATTCCTCCATTTTAAGTTACATTTTTAGTATACTCTATTTTTAAATACACTTTGTCATTGCTCACTTTAAAATTGCCGTTATAGAAAATAAGTTGAAGAAATTATTTATCACGCTAATAAAACAAAGAATCTTAAATTTTGTAACGTTAATAGGCACTAACTGCTATTTTTAGTAAAATCGAATCAATATTTTAATAGATAAATAATATTAAAAATTTTTTCCACAACTTTTTAAATCTTGATTTGTTTAAATCTAAAATTTTCTATGAGGATTTTCAGTAGAATTTTTATTCTCTGCTTAGAATGCAATTCAAGAAAATCGAGTTATCTGTTTTCAGTGAATTCGCTCTCGTAGAGTCACTTCAAGGTCCCTGCAAACTTATGCGAGATGCATCTGTTTTAATTGCACTTTGATCTCTCACATTTTCATGGCACGAAGCGCAGAAATCAAGTCATAAGATATTGCTTCTTTGTTAGATCAAAGTAGCTTTGCGGTGCGCTAACGTTTCGTTACTTCGAAGTTAAATATAATGTTGCAGATGCAACGATAGACACATTCTTCGACAGCACGCTCGTTAGTATTAATAGAGTAAAATATGAAGAAATGGACAGTCAGTTATTATAAAATATATGTCATTATTTTTCTTTTGAAGGTGAACGATCCGGAGGATAATGAGAGAGACACGGTAGAGAACGCGAAAGGAAATTCGGACGTCTCGTGGTAATAAGGGTTCTCTTTACTTATAAAAAAGAATCAATAACATTTTCTTACTTTTTATTTTTCTTATTTTAGATTACTTGCTATTAATTGCTTATACTATAATATACTCTTTAAAAACAAGTCTATTAAACATATAATTACCTTTAAATACTGTTTTGTGTTTTTGTGAATCTTTCAAAGGTTTTATGAAACGCTTAATGGAATAATTATTTGTTTAAATTTTTCTTCTTTTCTTCTCTTTCAGTCACAGTACGTACAGTTACGTATTTGTCATATAAAATAATTTTGCTGATTTGTAATATTGTTTCAAGTATGTATATATCAATGTCAAAAACGCAAGTCTCCGAATACAGACTGGAAAAGCTTTAAATGATTTTCTACAAATATTTCTTTTAAAAATGTTCTGTGTCTAATAATCTTTTCATGTAAAAAAAAGTTAATAGTGATTAATTACTTATTTTGAATATTAAAGGTACTAACGAACAATTAAATTTTTATAACAATTTCTTATGCATTTGACAAAAAATTCAACAGTAAACAGTCATAAAATATTAATTGTTATATATATGCAAAAAAATCATGTTGTCAAATTATAATATGTTGCAAAGTTTCATTGTTGGAATCTTTCCATTGTTTTTCCACAGGAATTACAATCAGCGAGATGAAAAGAAATCAAGCGGAAAGGAGATGCGGCTCGTAATAGTCGTCGGATTGTTAGCAGTTACCGTTATCGCCCTTATCGTGGCACTAACTTTGCAAATGGCAGTCTTTCGCAAAGAAGAATACAAGGAGATGTGTCAGAGCGAAGAATGTATTAAGACAGGTATCTTTTATAAACGCTCTATTATATTTTCAAAAAATAAGTAAATCAGGAAAATTTCTTCATTCGAAAGAAAGTGCCAAGATAATTTGTTTCATTTAAATTATGATTATGCTGAAATGTCAGATAATTTCACGGTAAATTTACTTCTGTTATCATAGCGGCGCGAGTGATAGGTGGGATGAATAGATCCGTGAATCCCTGCAAGGATTTCTACAATTTCGCCTGCGGTGGCTGGATCAATAAACATCCAATTCCACAAAGTCAGAGCTTTTGGGACCAACTGAGTTTGCTTAGGGAGAAACTTCTAGAAAATTTAAGGATTTTACTTGAGGAACCTGATAAGGAGAACGACCTTAGGCAAGTGAAACTGGCGAAAGCTCTTTACAGGACCTGCATGGATGTCGGTAAGTTTTAAGAATAGAATTATTAAATAAATTGGTGAAATATTTTTGAAAAAAAAATTTTTTTAATTTGCAGAAAATTTTTTTTGTAAATTATTTGATAAGAAAATAATTCATGGAATAGGTGCACTATAAAAATAATAGCTTTAATACGCAGCTAATAATACGCAGTTCCTAAGAATATAAAAAAAAAATGGTATCAAAATTATAAATTAACAATATTAAAATAAAAATAAAAATAGGGATCGCTTATATGAATAAATCAAGTACGAGAAACGTCATTCATATGATCAAAGTTAAATGGCAGAATGATACATTTATACAAAAAATAATTTTTATATCTGCAAATATATGCGCATCGATTACAGCACAATCCAATTAAAATAATAATATTATCCTAAATTGAATTAGGAAGATTATAAATCTTATTATTAAAAAATCACATCTATTTAAAATACGAAGCATTTTTTAACAGGAAAATTTTTCGAGGAAAAAGGACGATGATTATTATTTCCACGCGAACTAATTCTCTATCAAGATTTTCTTTCGTTAACTCTATAATTTACCTGCTTCGACAATAAATTATTCATTAATTATTGCTCTTTCGTGCAAGAACGGAATGTGCGTAATTGCATTTACATAAGCATAAATTTGAAAGAATAAACTCATCTAACAATACATTGCCGTTCGCATTGCGACGTATCATTACCGTAATCAATAACGTAATCAATAATAAGATGAATTGACTACTTTATTAGCACAAAGAAGTAACCGGATCTCGTATCTGCCTTCAAATAACGATTGCAATTGTAAAGCGGAAAAACCAAGCGTGCAAATGATTTAAATACTTAGAAACGATTGCAAATCTTTCTGCGTGGAAAATAGAAATAGAAGTAACGTTACGCGCAATTAAAATCAAGCTGTAAAATGTATATTTGTAGCCTTGATGTTGAAACTTATGATTTAAAATTACGGAAAATTATCGGATTGCAGCGAGTGTTGAGGCTTTAGGATTGGAACCCATCTTCGAGGCACTCAATAGTCTAGGTTTACCAAAGGAACCACCGATGCAGGATAAAATACCTTCTCTTGACATATCGAGAATGGCTGGCATAGCGCAACGAACGTTAGGTTTGAACCTCTTCGTCAATTTCTACATCAGCGAGGACATTAAGGATACTACAAAGAATGCGATGGTGGTGAGAATACATCCAAAATATTACAAATTTTAATAAAAGAAAATTTAGAATAATTCTACGAATGCAAAATTCAAATCAAGATGGAAAATAAATCTTAAAACAAAAAAATTTTTTCTTACATAAAAATTAAAAGCATATTTTAATATTTTAATATTCTTCAGAATATTTTAATATTTTTCAAAATTACATTAAACTATATTTTAGTAATATCTCGATAGACGATTTTATTTTCTACTCTAATAAAAAAAAAGCAATGATCGTTACGTCTTTTAAACACTATACATAGAATAATTTAATTCGATGTAAATAATGAAAAAAAATTATTCTGCATAAATATTCTGTACGTCTTTTTCTCGTAACATATAGAAAACGAAATTTCTTTTAGATGGAGCAAGTATCTCCTGGATTCAGTGAGCGTTATTTATTGGATCCGCGACGTTTTCAATCGGAATTAATGGAGTATAAAAAATATATAAAGTCCATGGTCGAACTAGCGGGAGCTGGTAATATGAGTGCGAATTATGCTAACGAGATTTTAGAATTCGGCACGAAACTCGCCAAGGTAAGTGGCTTGTACATTGAACTCGCAATATATTTATTCTAACATCGTGTTACACAGTGTTATTTATTAACACGTATTAATTTTTAATATATAGACTTTATATCAAAGATATAAACATATATAGATATTATATATTATTATTAATCATATATTATTATTGATATATAAATATCTTAAAATGCAACGCACTTGAGATTATCTAGTTAATGTTAATCATGATAAATTGATCTTTCATTTTTAATAAAAAGTTAATAATCAGTTGAATGTCCCGACACTTATCCTCGATTACTCAGCTTCCAATGTGAGGATAATCATTTCCAGGAATACGTTTAAATTCTTTTGAAATTCGTCCAGATCATGGCAACAAATGAGGAACGACGTGGCAAGGATCATCTCATTCATGAAGTGTCGATCGACGACCTGCAACAACTCACCGATTTACGAGCGCAGCAGGTACGCGATAACATCACTGTTTATTTTTTCATAATATTCATGGATATTACATGATAAACGACTGAAATTAAATTAATACGAGTATCTATGATATTTGCATTTTAGCGAGGAATATTTGGAAATACATGTAATTCTCATCAAAATTCTAAAATCAAATTCAAGAGCTCCGCTGGTGAATGAAGTACTATTTAAAAACTCACGAGATTATTACCAGACAATAATAGAAATAAAGAAATTAAAGTTTATCACGATTCTTATGATGATTGCACATTTTTAATCCATAAATTTACTCGTATTTGTTTTCCTAAGTTGAGTCGGGGTTGTCGGAAATAGAGCGAAATGAATCTCACTTTTAATGCACGAGTAATTAAGGGCGAGACACTGTTTCAGTGGAACTGGACAAAATACGTGAAGGCCGTGTTCGAGAACACAAATGTCACGATAAATCCGACCGTGGATCGGATTATCATCGTGGACTTGAAGTATTTGCAGCAATTGCCGCTTCTGCTATCCGTCACTCCATCCGCTACGATAGGTACGTCCAATTTTGGCACCCTCGTCAAACCGAGCACGATTGACACTTGGGGTAATGTGTGCTCGTTCAATCTGCAGCGTATATTGTTGCTTTTCCACTTGCGTCCATTTACGTCCGCTGTGTAAGAGAAGAGAGAGAGAGAGAGAGAGAGAGAGAGAGAGAGAGAGAGAGAGAGAGAGAGAGAGAGAGAACTACGTAATGCGGAAGCATTCTCTTTGCGCTCATACTACATACAATATATTCGAACAACTTGCAACAACCCAGCAAATAAGTTGACGTTATTTCTCGACATTTTGACGACAAAATAACGTTAAAGTTTGTCTAAGGTAGTTTTATGAAATCTTTCCTCCCAAAGATGAAATAATTGAATCCTAAAATGAATAACTTTGACTCAAAATTGGGATGATTTTGGATGTGCATTGTGTAGGCATTTTTTAAATTTGAATCAAAGTCCCGAATAGACTAAAGTTACTCTATTTTACGATAACTGAAATGACAAGTAATAAACCAATTTCCTGATAGCGTTATAAATAAGAAATCTCGTGTTTTTATATATAAATTCGCCTTATGAAAGTTTCCCTAAATTTCTCCTTTATTTACAAGTTCATCCTCGAGTACTAAAGATTATTGTTGCAATGAAGACGTTTATTGGAAGTGTCGGTAATCCATGATGGATAATATAGGATGTTTCTACAACCAGAGATAGAAAACGAATAGCTAGAAGAGGTCACCGAGAGAGATCGAAAGCTATCATATCTACAGTAATTATAAATCGCGATTGTTTCACCGCGTTAAAACCACCGATATGTATAATATAATAATAATAATACATACCAATAGTGTTAAGACAGTCGGTGTTTAATAAGGTGCCGATAAATAATATTAACATCGAGTCGATTTTTACAGTGCGATACGTTTGGTGGAGTGTGTACGCGACCGTTGCCCCTTTGACGCTGCAGAAGTTTCGCGATCTCGGCTTCCAGTTCTGGCAGAAGATCTTCGGGTTAAAGGAAAAGACCCCGCGCTGGAAGGAATGCACTGGAAATGCCAACACGAACTTTGGCATGGCGTTGAGCTACATTTATGCGCAGAAACACTTTAATGAACAAGCGCGAGAAAAGGTTCGCACATGCAATTAGTATTTTTCAAGTATTGGAAAGATAAGTCGGTAAACTGCAGCCCATTATCTGTTTAAATATAATAATTGTATTAATTTTATTTTATTATGTAATCTGTTTATTTTTTATTTTATATTAGTATTCATAATTTTTATGTCATTATTATATTTTGTTATTTTAAGTTATAAAATCTTCTTTCTTATTGTATAACTATTATGATATCTTCATCTCGATCTTCATAGTTTGCAAAGTTTCTATCACTATCTGATCCCTTTTTTTTATCTGGACAAAATTTGCCGATCTCTAATATCTATGAGGTACCTTAAAAGTGCGAAACTCAGACTGTATCCGCTATCCAATTTGCTAGCGTTTATATTGAGGATGTAACGATGATTCACTATCGTTGATTGAAAATAGGCGTTGGAGATGCTGCTGGATATTAGGGCCGCGTTCGATGAAATGGTCACGGAGCTAGATTGGATGGACGCCGGAACGAGAGCTCGAGCTCATAAAAAATTGCACGCGATGAGGCCATTCGTAGGATTTCCCGATTGGATCACGAATCCAAAGGAATTAGACAAATTTTATGAAGGAGTGAGTTTTTTCAAATTCTATCATATGTTTTCCTACAATCACATGTATATCCTAGCCCAGCTGCGGAAACTGCAATATCTGGTCTGTTTAGGTAGAGGTGATCGATGGGAAGCTGTTCGAGACTTTGCTCAAGCTAACTAATGTGGCGATGAAAAAAAGTCTCAATAATTTGCGCGAGAAGCCTGACAGGAGTAGATGGATATCGTCGGGCACGACAGTAAACGCATTTTACAGCGCGATATTAAACTCAGTCAGTAAGTGTCTTAATACCAATTTTCTAATTAATTGAATCCATCGTCGTCACTTTATAAAAATTTAATTTCATTATTCAAAAAGAGAAATACGTGATCTCTCTTTTTTTTTTAGCTTTTCCAGCTGGTATCTTACATCCTCCATTTTATGGCAACGGACTGGAGTATGTATGAACTTATATTTTAAAGCTAAGATCAAATTGTCATCTACTCATATTTTACTCGATCACTTCTTTATACGTGATACATAATCGTAATTGTTTTTTGTACGCAAGATTTTAATATTTTATATGTGTCATGTCACATTAAAAAATCTGTATTACATTATAGATTTTTAAATGTGTAAAATTCACAAAAACTATTAGGTGTTGGAATTAATTCGTAGCGTTTTACAAGTGATGGGAAGTACTTTCATTAATGTATTTTTTAATGCTCATGTGAAATAAATAACATTCTTTCATTTAAAAACGCTACGAATTAATTCCAACACCTAATATTATTAGTAATAAAATTATTATTGAATAAAATTTCGTTTACTGATTAGAAATGTCAATATTTAATTATTGTGTTGTATAATTTATTTGTTAAAATGCTGTGGATTTTAATTAAAAACGTAAAAATGTGAGCTCACACATATACACACACACACACACACACACACACACGCGAAAATGAAATTCTTTATCATAGCCATTAAACTTTAACATTCCGCATCGCAGATCCATAAATTATGGCGCTATAGGGGCGATTATGGGCCATGAGCTTACGCATGGTTTCGACGATCAAGGTGCGTAATCAATGACGCGATATATTTACGTTGCATAATAATGGTCATTCGTCTACCTCTACCTCTTCGTTACAATGCCCGCATATCCGTATTAATATCTACAATTATGCGAATTTTCTGTGTTAGGTCGCCGATACGACGAGAATGGCAATGTACGACAGTGGTGGAGCGATGAGACATTGCGACACTATCATGAAAAAGTGCAGTGTATAATTGAACAATATAGCAGTTATCATTTGCCGGAGTTGGGCGATAATTTTACGGTAAGCATCTCGCAATAGCAACATGTCTTGGTGTTTAAAAACACCAAGAAATGTGCCAAGATGCCGATCATGCGCTTATCTATTCGACTTACCTTCTGATTTTTAGGTGAACGGTATCAATACCCAGGGTGAAAATATCGCTGATAACGGCGGCATCAGGGAAGCTTATAGGGCGTATCAGAGGCTAATTGCACGCAGTCCGAATCAGCAAGCTCTACCTGGTCTCGTTGACTACAGCAACGAGCAACTGTTCTTCTTGGGTTTTGCACAGGTAAAAAGAAAAGAAAAAATAAAGCTTGCACTTCCCAATTCTGTGAAAGTAATATAATTAATTTTTGTTCAACAAATTGTCAAATTTTCAACATTTGGTAAAAAAATCATATGATCAGATTACCTTCTTTTTCTAAGAAATTTACTTAATAAAATTAAATTACTAAATGGAGTGCAATTAAATAATAATAAAAGTTAACGCTATATATTCAATATATATATAACGCTATATATCCTATATATTCAATAATATATTACTAATGTACAAAATTAAAGTCTGTGATACACTACGCTCTTTTCTGCTGGATTATTTGCATGATACTGTGCTGGCGATCTTACTGACTGTTATGTCAAAAATTGTGTAGCCTGCTAGTCACGCAGCTGCTATCAGAACATAGTCTGAGTTCAAAATATTTTCTTCAATATGTAATAGTTAAAAATAAATGTAATTATATTTTTACAATAATACACCATAGCAACGATCTGCTCTATTTTATTCGAATTTTATCAAGTGTTTTCTGTCAAATAAATTCTAGCTGTTTCGTTACATAAAAACTGGCACCATTTGAAGTCAGTAATCTTGTCAAAAGATAGCAAGCAGAAAAAAAGCATTGTGTGTTATAGGCTTAAAAATAAAAAGAAAAGAATAAAATAAAAGAGATAAAAATATCTCATATATTACTATTTAAATACATTACAAAAACTTAATACATACATGTATTTGTATAATTGAGATTAGAGGAGAAATTTAGAATCATTGAAACAATGATTTTTTTCTTTTGTCAAACTAATAAGAAATTAATTAAATGTAATGAAGATCCATTTTGATACAAATAAAATTGCGAAGAGCTTTACACGCAAAAAAATTATGAAAATTTCATAATTTTTTTCTTATGTATAAAGCTTCAAAGAACTAAGTTAGATACTAATTTTTTCAAGGTCTGGTGCGGCAATTATACGAACGGATCATTGAAGTCCAAGGTGATAGAAGGTGTCCATGCACCAAACCACTTTCGAGTTATCGGCACGCTGTCAAACAACGCCGAATTCGCAAAGGCGTGGAAGTGTCCGCTTGGTAGTCCAATGAACCCGTCGCATAAGTGCATTTTGTGGTAGACATCTTTCGCATAATTTCGAGCAGAACGTAACGCCTAGAAACTGTTATTTCCTTCAGGCTTAATCTTTCTAGCACAGAAGAAGGCGTTGGTACAGTGATAAGTCTAAGAAATTGTAAATAGATTGATTTATAATTATAATAATAGAAACTAGTGAGTAATTTATTAAGCACTTAGGCATTCTATTCATACTCGTAAGCTTATGATGTAAATATCACACGGATGAAAAGAAATAATAACTTTTATAAAGAGACTCCTCTCACAATTGAATCCTAATTTATCCCGTTATTTTCTTCTTTTTCTTTTTTGGTACGACTCCTTTTCCCGCATTTGCTTTCTTCTTTATCTTTCTAGGTGGAGCGTCTTCATCTGTCATTGATAATTTTACTTTGTGTTTTTTGCGCGAGAAAGATGGTTCTTCAATTTTATTCAACTTTTTAATCTTCTTCGCTGGCGAAGTGATTTGCGATGCAGAATTCTCTTTCCGTTTTTTATTAGAAGGATTTATTTTGTTCGCTTTTAAGATTTTCTTCTTCTTTTTCTTAGGTTTATCGATAACATCTTCCATCTGTGATGACCTGTCCCTCTTCTTCTTTGTAACGACTACCTCTTTTACTTTCTTCTTTGAATGGTGAATATTATCTTGAGCATCTTCCAGAGTTCTCTTCTTTTTATGTTTCTTTTCTTGCGCTTTTTCTTTAGGATTTCTAATATTTGTGACTTCTAAATCCTCTTCATTTTCAATAATAACTTCCTGCTTCAATCTGAGCCTGTTCGTCTTTTTTATTTCCTTTTCTTCAGCCGATTTAACTTCTTCCTCCCGCACTAAATTTTTGTATGCTTGTGCCAAAGAAAGACAAGTAATTCTAGCACCACAATTAACGGTTTGCAACATATCCAAACTATGTCTGTTATATCTCCAAAGTTTGATTTCTCCGGAACTAGAGGCGCTAATCAATAGATCATTCATATGTGCGATACATTTCACTCTCATGCTATGCGCCTTCGTATTCATTGTATGCAGAGAGGTTCTAAGATCACAAAACTTTATATCCCCGTTCTCGAAACCGACTGCGATTAAATCGTCCTTCAAGAACTCTACGCAAATAACTTTCGAGTCAAATGTGAGTTCCTTATCTATTCCAGCCGATTCTACAGAATAAATGTAGATACTTCCATCGACAGCTATCAGATATTTTTCACCATTCGGACTCCATTTAATAATAGTTATCCGTTTAGCGCTAGATTTCAATTTGGATACCAAGTTAGTAGCATAAGCTGGTCTGCCCTTGATTAGATTCCATGTCCTAAGCACACCGTCTTCTCCAGTGGACAGTGCTAACTTCCCTGTCGGATGAATAGCCAGAGTATTGACAGCTGAGCCCTTGTGCGCGGTCGACCAGACTTTCTCCAGTTGCCAATTGCCACAACGAACAACAGTTATACTTCCGTCATTACTACAAGCGAATAAATGTGAGCCTTCTGGAGTAAATGCAATGCAATTGATAGTATCTACAAAGAAAATATAAAAATCGTTATTATTTTTGTAATAGAAATTTATATTATATAATATTGTGTAGAATAAATAAGGTAAGACAAGTAATGCATTATATTTGTAATGCATTATATTATCATTAATGTTACTTTTTTATAATAATCATTTGGTATAGCTACAATTTTTCACGATAGCAATGATAATATCAAAGTTGAAACACTTTTAAAAAGTAATTCATTACAATTGCATGTTGCTTATTAAAAAAAGTAACTCATTACTTCATTCATTATGTAGTGAGTTATTTTTTTTTCTTTCCGTAAATAATACATTATCATTATCGTTATGAAAAATTATATTATTATCAAATTGTTATTATAAATAAATAATTGTAACGATGTTACAAGTAACATATACTTCTTTAAGAATAAATACTAAGTATATTTATCTACATACCTTTATGATGCATTAATTTGCCGGACTCTCGTCTGTAACGCATATCATATAGACATACCGTTTCATCAGCACCAGCTGAAGCTAAATAATATTTACTACTGGCGACAGCACGTATACTTGAAACATGGCTGTGAGTCGCAAAGCTTTTCTCTATTTTATACTCCTGACAGAAGGACAGAAAATAGAATTTGTATTTAAAATATTCATATTTAGAAAGAGAGAGAGAGAGAGAGAGAGAGAGAGAGAGAGAGAGAGAGAGAGAGAGAGAATAAACTTAACATTGCCTCATTTAAAGTAGAAATTTTGATTACAAGATATACTTTCTTTTCTCTAAAACATCTTGAATGATTCTATTTTATAAAATAACAAATATACAAATATCTAAATATAAATGTTAGAAGCATATTTTCCTTGAAATTTATACTTGGGTTGTGTGAACTTAACCTGTACAAGACACGTGATGAAATATAACTTACATTTACGATGTTGTGCACTTTGTAGCCAAGTAAATATTGCTCATACGTTCCTACTATGATTTCAAATGGATTCAGAAATCTCGCGTCTGAATGCATCTTTTTTTAGTGTTTTATTCGTATTTCATCAGTGGAGCACAGTAGAAAGAGTACCTGTATCGCTTGCACGTGTGTCGAATATGCCTATAGTCTGTGTATGTGGAGAGAAGACCTCAAACGAACGTGATTGGATTCCATTGCAGACGACTCCGTTGATGTCATTTCGCCCGCGAAACTTTGAAACATTTTTCCGCATTTTATTCAAGTGGATAATCACTGTAGTTCAAGTTAGTAATCGCTAGTTAAAGTCAAGTTGAAAAAAAAAATAAATTTTTAACTTTTTTTTCAATTTTAATATAAAGTTTATTGCAACAATTTCCAATTTCGCGTTTACTTTAATCCTGTAAAAGAATTTTGCTTTTATTCCGTTCAGTAAATTCGGAGATTCATATCGATTTAAAATGTTCCAATAATTTGGTCACTCCAGCATCCCAGCATTAAGTCTCTGATAGTTTGAAATTTTTAACAAATAAGTTTTTCTTTCTTTATAGGTTTCCTAGGATAAAATTAACACTGGATTGATAATTCGGTATCAAGGTAAGCATCATTTATTTTCTCTTTGCTCATAACATTAATCTTTTATTTTCTTTTCTTTTCCAGCTCAACATTAATATCATTCTGGAATGATTTTTAGGCTTTTAAGAGGATTAAGATAGATAAATTATCTCTCTATCATCTATCAGTTTTTTTTTTATCACAGAATCATTTTTCTTTTAAAAAATACATGTATTTCTTATCTTTTTAATGCCATATTCTAATTATAGATTTTTTTGCATAAAATATAAAACTACTTTAACTTAATAACTTTAACTTTCAATAATAATAAGAATACTAACGTCAATAATATTCATAATAAGAATCAATAAAATAAAAAATAAATATAAGATTTTTCGTCTTCAACATAAATTTATCATGGCTGTTTTATAATTTCAATAGTCTAAAAATAAACCAATCAATTAATCAGTCTTGTCATGACATTTGTCTTTTGTCAAAGTTTCCTCAGATAATCATCCAACTAGCCTAGGCTCGTACTACTACAAGCAAATTTAGCTTCAAAGAAGAGAACACTAGAAAATCAGAAAGTTATGAACATCAATGAAGAGGAAAATCAATTACGCATAAAAAGAATTTTATATGCCGAAAACGAGACCACCACAACGGAGAGTGAATCAAAAGTAAGTAACAAATAATGTAACAATGTCCAACTTACCTTAACATCAGCTTCTATGAAAGAAAGTTTACCCTTTTTGTCTAAAAGAAATTTCTTCTTTGATTTTTTTCTTTAATTTTTTGGATACTCTCAGTCCTTTTGGTCATTTTTCTGTACTTATCTTAAAATTTAAAGTAAGAGTTTTTTAATAATAATGTTGTATGGAAAATTTTACTGAATCCATTGGATCAGATATTGGATTTACTTGCTTTGTTGTAATTTGTTGATCTTGAATTTTTTGGTTTTCTATTGCTCCATTTATTATTATAGCAAAAAAAGAAGGTCTTCTTTCAGATTGGTTAGCTAGAAAATTATCTTTTATGTTTTGTCGTAATTCTTCTTGCGTCAGATGTGACAGGATTTTGACTGGTATGTCATTACGTAAAATGCTATTTATAATCATTTTATTATTTTGCACCGTTAAGAGAATTTGATGTTTCTTCATTTCGTCTTTATTAATCAAGTGTTTTATTTTTATAGTTAGAGCTTCTCTATCGGCTTTCCATCTAGTATCGTGGTGCTTGCATTGTATGTTTTTTCAGTTTCTCCATGTCCTATGACAGTTTGTCCACTTTCTGTTGATATTTTTGTATCATTAAATTTCTCGTCTAACTGAATTTCGAGTCTGTCTGTAAATGGTATGGTTTTTTGTAATATCTTCTTAATTTTTCTGATCCTTCCTATTCTTTTCAATATTATGTCTCGTGTCCGTCTGTTCAGTATTTCAATAAACAATCTCTTCTACACTATTAAATTCTTCTAGGTCTTCCTTTGTCATTCTTCTATCTTGTCGCACTGTTAGACACTTATATTAAATATTTTTCTTAATCTTTCCGCCGTTTGTTTGTTGTGACTAAGAATCATTTAACAATGGGGATCTGTAACATAACGTAACGTACCATGATAAAAATTGCAATAGCTACGTTCAACAGAACGTTTATTTTGCAACTGTTGGAAGTTTTCTTTACGCTGATTGGATTATATTTTTAGATCTAGGAGAATGATCCTATCTCAGAAGACAATTAAAATAGTTGCACAATAGTTGAATCTGCTGAACGCACCCAATATTTTGAACATGGACTTTTTACAATAAGCCATTAGTCATAAATTCGAAATCAAAAGCTAAAAATATTAACGACTGTGATCGGCCAATTTCCAGCTTCTAACTTCTGATTTATGACTAATGGCTTATTGTAGAATGCCTCTTATGGCCATAGCACAGACTTAAACATAACGCATAACGCATATTTTCTTATATAAACATATAAGAAAATCAATTAATCTGAATCTTTCCTTTCCTTCCACTTAAAAGAAGAACTTTTAATTCTCGATAAATTTTGTTAATTTTTCTGCCGGTCCCTACATATATATTTTATATAAGCTTAAATTTATTCGAAATATTATTAAAATACAGACTAAATATTTTATATAATATTTTATATAATAATATTTATGATAAATATAAATATCATATCTTAAATATTTCGATTCAACAAAGAATATATATCGTATTACTTGAAACATTTAAAATCTTTGCTCGTTCTCTATCATATTTATGTTCTCATTTACACGGTCATTCGTTAATTTTATAAGTATATAAATATTTCTCTTATATTTTGTAAATATTTTATAAATATTGCGTGCTGTCTGAAATGTTCATTTTGAAATTTTCTAATATTAATATCAATCAGTTCATACTATCTTGTGGTGTATATACATCTGATGCCGCATTATAAATTGAAATGTGCACTTTCTGTATGTGTGGATATACAGGGTCGGACATGAATGTCAATATTTTGAATATTTGTCGTCAATTAGTAAAGGATGTAAAAGTCAAGTGTTACATATTTACTTCTGTATTGTAAGCGATTCATTGTTAGTACAAATCTAATCTAAAAATAGCATTTACCTCGATATCTTCGAGCATGTTCATTGCTTAAACTATATTTTTAATATTATATTAGGTGTTGGAATTAATTCGTAGCGTTTTTTAATGAAAGAATGTTATTTATTTCACATGAGCATTAAAAAATACATTAATGAAAGTCCTTCCCATCACTTGTAAAACGCTACGAATTAATTCCAACACCTAATATATTTGACGAAAATAAGACGTTCTATTTACCATGACATTTAATAGCCAAAGAAGCTGCATCACGCTTATTAACTATGTATATTTCCAGATTTTACTTCTTATTGCATTAATTATTTAAATTGAATATCCTCAAGAGGGTATCGTTGCATCTTATTAATGTAGAAGATATAAAAAAGAAGGGTGATTGAAATAAATAATGCTCGATTGATTGGTCGCAATTAGTTCCACATCGCAAAATCATCCACGGAAAGAATGATTTTGTTGAAATATCTAAAACTTTAAATAGATATAGATCTGAAAATAAGTTTTGTTGGATTATCAAAATAATTATATGGGAATTCAAGCATGAGCAATGCTGCAAAAAGTTATGATCATTCTAATAATTTGAGCGCTTCTTAATTATTTTAATAGAAACAACAATATTAGTTTCAGATCTGCAGCTAAATTTTTTTATACTTTTACAAATGTTCTTTCCATGACGCAAATCTATATCATTTGAAGTATTTTATATGCACCTACGTCCCTGCATTTATTCTCCGCGTTACTTGACAGGGAGACACGTTTGTTCTGCTTGGCGGAAATTTTAGTCGTTTAGTTATAGTCTTTCCGATCTATCGCGTGGTAAATTCTCAACCGATTCTTCAACGGCAACAAAATGAAATTACCGCTCTGTTCGCCGATGCTACTTTTCATTCTTCTCGGAATTTCAGCAGGGATTTGTCTCAACGCGGACGTCTTCGTCGATTTGATATTGGATGTCCGAAAATTTTACTCCGCGGCATCCGTTATTTTTGTTCATCCTGGAGACATGTATGGAGATTATGGGGGTCAGTTTATATTAAAGTATCTTTTAAAATAGTATTATTATATAGGGATGGGCGCGTATCGATACGCTAAAAATTGTTTGGAAATTGTCTTTCAGATGAAAAAGAATTTTTTGTACACAAAGATTGGTTTGAAATAGCCTCAAAGACAATTTCTAACGGAAATTTTGATATCGGTTTTTGATATCGGTTAAAAATTATTTTTGAAACTATTTAAACCAATTTTTTTTTATTAAAAAAAAATCTTTCCTTCTTCACTTGAAAGACAATTTCTAAACGATTTTTAACGTATCATGCGTATTGCCTATTCCTAATTAATAGCATTACATAGTTTAAATGAAAATAAATTGAAGATAATCTTGTTAATTCAGTGTATGTATGTCATACCGTGCTCTTGTGTTAATAAAACAACTACATGTTTTCATTAATATCTCAGACTGCACACAAGGGTAATTCCGCCTAATATATAAATTATTAAATATATAAATATATAAATATTTACGCCACAGGAGTCAGAAAAAATAGAAATGGGGTAATGTGCACGCAATCACTTCTGTTATATGCTTTTATGTTACATTAGTACTGTGTTATGATTTCAGTTTTTTACTGTTTGTATTAATAAAATTACTGTCAGTTGAATCGATTTGTCAATGTAGTAAGTAGCGCAATCATATATCATAACTCACATAAAATGATTGCACTGTAGAAATTGCAAAAAGCTTAATGGTTATTTGGTGATACATAAGTGTAGAGGGACAGTAAATTATGAAGTACAGCAAAATACAAGTGCTTAGCATTTATATTCTTTGTTCAACTTGATATCTTGTATATTCCACTTATTTGAGAGATACAGCATATTCAGCTGACAGGATTTATGTCCAAGACATACAAAGCTAAACCTATAATATCAGTGAAAACGAAGTTTTTATGTATAAAATATTATATAATATTTTAAAAAAGTAAATAGAAATAAATATTTATGAATATTTATTATAAATATTTGTGCTATCTGGAATTGTGTGGAATGCTGCATGTGTGTGGTGTTATGTATGTGATACTGTGTGAATTAACAAGATTATTTGTAATTAGATTGTATGCTGTTAATACAGTATTATTTATGAATGTTAACACGTGTTGCCTTAGCGAATTTTGTATAGTCAACAGAATTACGCTACAGAATTATTATTATTACTATTATTATAAATATATAATAAAAGATATGATTAAATATGTAAGACTAAGTATCCTAATGAATACTGAATGAAAGTTGAATAGCATATATTTTTTTTATTTTTTATTGTTATCTATCCATTTATATCATTAAAAATTTGACATTAGGCAATTATTTTTTCATAAGCATTTAAGAAACTTTTGATGGCGTCATCATGACAGTAAACGTGTTATCTGAACGTCTTATCTGAACAAATGTTTGGTCAATAATCATTGCAACGTCGATCATCGCGATTAATAGAGCAGTTATTCTTACACGACTTCGCTTTAAAAGATTTTTTTATTATTTTTTCTTTCTATGCCATAAATGGAATAAATTTATAAAATTGTGCAGTCTGCAGATAAAAGTAATAGAGGAAGACGAAATCACCAAAGCATTTCTACCCTGTTCAAATGATTAGGATTTTTTCTTTTTTTAAGAATTTGAGTTTCTTAAATATCTAAACTTGTTGAGCTGATTTTGCAAAATTCTCGCTATAGATTTGCGAATCACGCATTTGATACATACGAGCACCCGCTTGCTGAGCCGACGATACATAATGACTGCGGACGTGCACTTTAAAAAGTTATGGAGAACGCTTAAATACTACCATCAAGTAACTCAGCCTATTACCGTCGTCATTATACCCGACTTTGAGGCGTACTTGAAGTTTGCGGATGCCGTTAAGGCCTATCCCATGTCTTTTCCGGCGTGGTTCATTCTGTTTCTCTACACCTCCGACAACAGCACCTATGATCACTGCCGTGAACCGATCGGTAATCCCTTTAATCTAACGTTCGATACGCAGATGTTAGTATTATGTAACAACGAGACGATATTGCGGGAATGGTATTCCGTCAAGGGCGATACCGTCAAAATCTTTGACCTGGCGGAATGGAGAGACGATAAAGGATTCATTCCTCTGACGAATCTGTCTCTCTACGAACGGAGGAAAGACATGGAAGGAGTTGTCCTACGAGCGGTCGCGGCCAAGGTGCTCAATAAAATTCAATGTGCTTTTTTCTATATGTATAATATGTATATTAATATCCTAGTAGCACAGCACTTGATTGACGTAATAAAGGATTCATTACATTTATTTAATTCTCTGTAAAGGAGAAAAGAAATGCGATAAAAAAAAAGAGAGATATATCTTGCGTTTTTCGTTATACTTAAAAATGTTTTGTCTATAGAATATCGCTAAAAGTATTATTCAAATAATAATAAAATAATCCAAAAATATCAATAATATTAAAAAAATTTTGATGATATTAATTAACGATATTAACATATAACAATTCTACAATTCTTACGTTTATAGAAATAATTGTGAAACGTTTTCTGTTCAATTAATCGGTATTAAACGAATGCAGAGTTTATTTTCGACGATTGATGGGAATCAGGTGGCTACTATGTACGGAAAAGTGTTGGAGGAGCTCACGAGTTCTCTCAACTTTACCGTGAATATTGTCTCGCAAATAAACGAACACGGTATACAGAATCGGCAAACTCTCATCTGGACTGGAGTGATGGGCAAGATTGTGTCGGGTCGCGCGGATTTCGCTGTCGCCGACATGTCATTGACGAGTCTTCGAAAGCGTTATGTCGATTTTACGCTGCCCTTGATCGTATCTAAAATCAATCTGTATATCAAGGAACCGGGAATATGTGGCGTCAAATGGATCGGCTATTTTCAGGTAATATGATTAATTAACGTTCAAATTATGGGTTTAGCTTTATCTTGTTAGTATTGTACAAATCTTGTTGCTTCGAAAATAATAAAGTTGCTTAAAGCATATCGTGGTATACTTACTTAAATCGTATTTCAATTTTTTTCTTATTACTATATAAACAATGATGAATAAAAATATGTGATGAATATAAATATAGATAAACATTTTTCGTATACAATGATAGCTACAAGACCATTGTTTAAATTATTTTTTATAAATATAAATCGAACAGAATCGAATTCGAAAGTTAATTAAAATGAGATGAAAATTGCAAAAGTAATTGAAAGTAAGCAAATATTCATCAGAATATTTATAATTTTAAAATGAGAATCGATTATGTGAATATATCGGCCACAAATTTGAAATTTTTGAATTTTGAGTTCGTGTATGAATCACAGTGATTCAAATTCGAAAATTAAATTGAATGTTATTTAATTCGATTCAATTCAATTCATATTCGAATAATTCGAATACTTTATAACTTTTACCATGTTGTAAAAAAGACGAATAAATTAATTTGTTCTTAGCAAAAGATTCTTAGCTACACATATAATATAAAGTAATATCTTATCTTGCTATCAAGTTACAATTTCCAATACTAACTTGCAAATTAGTATAAGATAAGAAGTACCTATAACATAAAATATCTTGGTATGATTTTATCAATTTTCATGAATGTGTCGAAACAACTTTTTAAATCGAATTTGATTTGAATTAGTTATTTTGAAATAACTAATTTTTTTAAACTTGTACAATCACAACAGACTTTCAATTCGCGTACGTGGGCTACAATTATCATACTGATAGCGACCGTGCCGCTACTCTTATTCTTTATGAAATCGTACCGTAATCAATCACGAAGCGCCATGGATCTGATCTCTGAGAATTTCATCTGCATTTGGGGTATCTTTTGTCAGCAGGCGCTTATAGGTATTAATATAAAATTTACAACTTCCAAAGTAATTAAATTAAATATTTGATTATATAAAATATATGATTTCGTTTTCCTGAAAGAGGATAAGATAAATTAAATTTTAATTAAGTTAAAAGTTAAATTTGATGTTGGACTCTATTTCCTCCTTTTTTGAAAGTTGATTGGAATTTTAATTAAATTTTTTCCTCTAGAATTTCCGAAAAATGTATCGCTGCGCGTCGCGTATATTACGATATTTTTAACGGCGATGCTGATAATGGCTCACTATTCAGCGGCGTTAATTTGCTTCCTGACAGTGTGTACTAGCATTCTGCCTTTTCAAACGTTAGAAGAATTTATTGACGATGGTACCTATAAATTAATCATGCTACGTGGTACTGCTGACTACGAAGTAGTTACCGTAAGTTCATTCAGTGATCAAAGAATTGCGATCCGACATTCACTTTTAAGTAGCTCAGAACATGTTTTGAACGATTGAAATTACGTCAGACTATTGCATTCGGTAATATGAAATTACCCAGATATCAAAATTATTAAAATTAATAAAATAATTAGCAAAATGTCGATAGACTGATAACAGATTTGATCAGAAGATGTTAGCAGATTGACTTCAATTGATGTCGCATTCTGCTTCTGTTCTTATATCAATATCTGTTAAACATTCTATATCAACAGATTGGCAGCAGAAATCTCAGAATCTGCTGAGAATTTGACAGCAAATTAGTAGTTGAAATCGAGCAGATTCTGTTCTGTTAATAGCATAATATGTAATAGAATATGTTAAATATGTATTTATTTGTATATTTAAGCTTTAATAATACGTAAAATATATTTAATTTATCAATAAAATTATTTAAAATTATTTCTTCAAAATAGAAAAAAAAATGTAATAAAAACGTTATTTTAAGAAATTTTTCAAAGTAATAACGTTACAATTTTAATACCTACAAAACAAACAAGATCTACCCGATTTCTATTGTTGATCAAATCAGATTAATATTGTTGCGCAGTTCCTGCTTGATTTCTGTTGTCAACCCGCCATCAGAGTTAACAGATTCTGCTTGGTTTCTACTGCAAATCTGTTGACATAGAATCTCATGTGCTACCGTCAGAACGGAATCAGAATGCGACATCAATTGAGGTCAGTCTACTAACATTTTCTCGTTAAATCTGTTGTGCTAATCTGCCGACATTCTGCTAACATTTTGCATTTTGTTTACGGAGCAGTTTCTGTTTGAAATTTATTGCCTTTCTAGCATTAGAAATTATATAGCAGACTGCTCAAATTTTGGGTATCTGGATACGATATCA
Source organism: Acromyrmex echinatior (assembly GCF_024713525.1). Taxonomy (NCBI): domain Eukaryota; kingdom Metazoa; phylum Arthropoda; class Insecta; order Hymenoptera; family Formicidae; genus Acromyrmex; species Acromyrmex echinatior. Next base: position 365,611 of record NC_141867.1, read on the forward strand.
CATAATATCTCTTGTGGTTTCATTATGTTGATATATGGAACAATAAATGATTAATGCGTTACAAGATGTTTTCGTCATAGTTTCAGGCGCAGCATGAGACGAAGCTTTTCTATGCAAAGCTGATGAAATTAATGAAGGACGAATCGGAATTGCCGAGAAATCTAGAGGAAGGCTTCATGCAAGTACGATCAATAATCTATATTTTTTCGTGAGATATCAAGACGAATCAATTTTAATAATATATTTTTATATATTTATTATCTTTTATTTCTATGAAATTACCTTCTTCTTCTGATTAATATGATTACTTAAGCGTATTCGTATTTGAAAAGTTTTTTATTGAATCAATTGATTGAATCCGCTGCTTGTTCAGGTATGCAATGAGAAAAATGTTGCCTTTATGGTGCTGAGTGCTCGAAAGAAAAGCGTAGAAAAGGAGATACCCTGTAAGTTGTCGAGTATTACTACCGAGAGGATAGACAATTTAGCAATGATCCTCTCCAAGAATAATCCGTACACAGGCGTGATAAATTATCAGTGGGTATATATATATATATATCGCGAAAAATTTCCTTTTTATATTTATAATCTTTCCTTTAGGTTATAAAAATATCGCGTATACTAGTTTGCAGAAATTTTTGGACAATGGTATGATAATGCGTCTGAGGGAAACATATTCGCCACAGTTGGCTGAAAACAAGATTTACAAGCCAGTTTATTTATTTAACATCGTCCCAATTTTGGCAATTCTTTTCGGAGGTTTTATTATAAGCATCATGATAATGATTATAGAGAAAATTCATTATCGATCGAGAAAGAAATTTCAATCAAGAGTATTTTCTTCGAGAAATCTATTTATCAAGAAATATAATAATTGAAATAAAACTTAATCACAATTTAATTCGCTAAATATCGAGAGACATCTTTTTAGCGAGAGAATTTCTTCATCATCTTTCTTTCTGTATGAGTAAAAATTTTTTTTTATGATGTGTGTATATATGCGTGTTTGTGTGCTTGTAAATTTGTCACAGTTAATTATTATTTAAAGTTTTTCCGGTAAAAGTTTAGATTAGAGAGACTCCATTCCGATAATTTTTATCTTGTGACATGTTGCGTCCTTTTACTCGTAATATATTTAAATAGATATTAATATTATTAAAATTTTGTATTTTATTTAGGTTTGATGATAATATGATTATAATGTAAATGGCGTATACAATTATGTCGCTGCGCTTGGCTTAGCGCCGAGACTACCGTGTTTCCAAATTAAAATTATTATATCACGAGTTAAATTTATGATGTGCTAACACTAAAATAAAATAAAAATTAAAACATCTTTCTCATGAAAGAAGATAATAGAATTTTCTAAAATTATATTTTATTTTAAGCATTCCTTTACAGCATTCATTTATTAAAAATTATTTTTGTTATTAAAATTGTTTAAAATATTCGCTTTACATATAAATTAAATAATATATCAAATTTTCAAGATTTATCAAGACGACATCTTTTTCTGCTCAATGTCACATTCCTTTTGTGGGTGTGCACGTTTGCATTGATCCTTATATGCACATCGAACTGAAAATTAACTCCAGACAAAAAGTCCGAAATCGAGACATAAGTCTTAAAGGCGTCTTTTAGACGTCTTTTTAAAAAGTGTCTTTAAGAGTATCTTAAAAGATAAGTCATATTGAAAATATAGCATTTACACAAACGATTTACGTGTCATTGACACATCACTTCATCAATATCTCACTCACGCACACCACACATACACATAAATTTTCGTATTACAATTACGTTTTAATTAGACATCGTAATACCTATTTTCATCATATAGATTAACTTTAATCTCGGTTTAACTTACTCTTCGTCTTTTTCTAATTTTTAGAACTAGAAAAGGACGAAGAGTAAGTTGAACCGAGATTAAAGTTAATCTACATTGGTGGAAACAAGCATAAGTCCAATTTTAAAAACTCTACGTTATTTCTTCATGCAAATTATACTGTGGACTACTATTTCGTGGACTTACTATTATTATTTATTTTAAATACAGATTACACAGCTTTTATATGAAGCAAATGTTCCCGTATGACATGGAGTCTACAATAGAAATCGTAGAGTCTTAAGTCATAGGAAATTGACCAATCATGCATAATCGATTATTCTTCTCATATTCGACTGTGATTAATTTTCTACGACTTAAGATCCTACGATTTCTATTGTAGACCTAAAGCGTTTCATATTGACAAAACGGAATGATTTCGAATCGCTGCGCAACAGTAATGCAGTTTATGCATTTCATGCGCAACTCGAAACGCACCCCTTGTCTACTTTTATGCATCATGCGAGGAGTTTAACGATGATGAATAATTCATCAGTCTGATCGATGATTTTTACCGATAAACAAGTCATATCGTCACATATATCTCTATATAATTTGTAATAATGCTGCCGCATATCATCCAGCAGTGACACTCTTTCCTACATTCTCGGAGTCGATAATTCCTGTTTATAACCGCTCTTCAGTCACATGTTCGCACCCTTGAGAAAGTCGCGGTATCCTCATTTCTTTCTTTAATCCTTAAGCAGCAATAGTCACGCTTTTTAATAAAAAATTCCGCAATTCGTTATGTTTAATTCGTTATCTTTAATAAGATTTTAGAATTAAAATATCGACAATTTTATTATGCTTCTCTCCAGTCTCATATTTGTTTTAATTTATTACGATAAATAATTTTTCGCTTTGAATTCATCGTTAATTATTTATCGTACCATTGTACGAAATAGATTTTTATTTTTTTTACACAGTATTCATTTATTCAAGATTTTAATTTAAACTTGTACATTGCGAAATGAAATATATGATACTGAGATTGATCGCGATACTCTCCTTCATGTTGAGCATCAAATCGTTAACAAAAGAAACAGATATTAATAATGATTTCTGACTAATCAACGATCATATATCCACAGATATTATCGCACATTATGTGTTATTTTCGTGCGATTTGAAAATTACGGTAAGTACCGGGAACAATTTCCAACTATCATTTTTCATATTGCACATCAATCAGCTAGTGAAAAAAAAGTTTTCGCTAACTTTCAAACAAATATTGAATCATAATTTCACTTGTAAATTGTTTTAGTTTTCGATCGTTAAGTTGTAATTATGTAAAAAATAAGCCATTTTTAGATCTTCTTTTAATGTTAAAATATATATAACAAAATTCTACATTAATGTCTATTTTTATCATGTAATTTAATTTTAGTTTCAGTTCAATCAATTCTTCATCTTTTTCTAGTTTTGAAAATTAAAAAAAATGAAAAGTATAGATAAACTGAGATTAACGTTAATCTACATTGGTAGAAATGGGCGAATTTTTCTTCTTAAATGCTTTGAGCAATGTAAACGTGCAATCGCAACAGCCTTGATCGCAACTATAAAAATGAACCGGCGTATATATGTAGTAGTTATGGAAAAGTTATATAACATTCTTCGTGATAAAGAAAAGTTATATAACATTCTGGAATTTATAATTTGAATAATTTTTTGACATCTTTTTACTAACATTTTCTAGTTATTCATAAATTCGTTAATTTATTTTCTGCTTGATCCAAATATTAAATGATATTAAATAAATCATAATAATTGATTGACTTTTAGTAATCATTTGGAGTCATTTTGACGTTATGATGACTTGTGTTCTGCTTGGTGTCTATTATTAAATTTAAATGCTAATAATTATAATGCCTGCAACTATTCATGATGCAATGTTCATGTTAAATGTTGGTATTTAACGATGTGTCAAGAAATAACCTGCAAATCTCTCTCTCTCTCTCTCCTATTTTCGCGCCAGATGAAAATATTCGTGAAACTCTCAAAAGAATTATATTACCCGTTAACATTTAAATATTGTATATCCAATTAATTATCTGCATGTAATTATTTGCAACAACTGCAACAAAGTGTAAGCTAGATCTTTCCACGAAAATAACTTTTTTAATTATCGTCTTCAGATATTGATATGTGATATCGCGCGATTTAACTTACGACACAAATATTTACGTAAGATGATAAGAGGCAAACGATATGTTTATATTTAGAACGTAACACTTCGAATATTGTTCAGTCAGTTTCGTGTTGTCATACTATCGTTTTAAAAGTACTCAGTACATTTAGGAAAATGATAAACTCCAAAATCATCGCTATCGATGTACAGGATATAAGATTTCCGACATCATTAAATCGAGATGGAAGTGACGCAATGGTACTCATTATTAAAAAATTTAATATGTTCGCTGTTAGTTCATTATTCTGATAAATCAGCAAGAGAAGAATATTCGTAAATATATCCATATTAATACGCTAAGCATTACTCAAGCATATTAATTTATGCTAATACCAAATAATCGTTATTACGTAAATTAATAAAATAAATATTAATTTTCATTAATAGTAAATAATAAAATTAATAATAATAAGCAATATATTAATAATCATTTACTTAGAACTTATGCTGCTTTAGATTGCACGTTAAATTAATTAATAATTTTTGATCTTTATTTATTGTCAAATTATATTTAATTTCAATTATATTATATTCAATACTTGAATATAATATAGTCTTTATTTATAACAACAGCATACCGATCCTGATTATTCTTGCGTATACGTAACGATTAAAACAAGTACCGGGCACGAAGGATATGGTCTTACGTTTACTTTGGGAAGAGGAACTGAAATCGGTATTACAATATACATATATTGATATATGTGTACATTTATAATATTTTAAATACATACGCTTTTACTTAAACAATAATTTCGACAGTTATGCAAGCATGTAAGTCTCTAGCCAGAATTGTAAGGCTTCGAAAATTAGAATGGATTTACAATGATTTTGCGAAATTTTGGAGACGTTTAACGAGCGACTCACAATTGAGATGGGTAATGTATAATAAAGTATAATAATTAAAATATGAAGATTATCATGTAATCGGGATATTTTAGGTCGGCCCGGAAAAAGGCGTGATACATCTAGCTACAGCGGCTATTATAAATGCACTGTGGGATTTATGGGCCCGTATTGAAGAAAAACCTGTCTGGAAACTTCTTTCGGACATGACACCTAAGGAGCTCATATCTGTTATAGATTTCAGATACATGTAAGCCGAAATTTTTTGTAAACCGAAGTATAGAGCGACATTTACTCTCATGATAAATTTTATGTATACATTTCTAAACAGTAGAGACATAGTGGATGAGCATAACGCGAGAATAATACTCGAAGAGAAAATGGAATATAAGCAGGAACAAGAAAAGAAATTGCTGAAGAATGGATATCCCGCGTACACCACTCAAGTCGGATGGCTGGGCTATAGTGATCAACAGCTTGAGGATCTTTGTAAAAAATTTCTCAACCTTGGTTATACAGCATTTAAGATTAAAGTAGGCAATAATCTGCAAGATGATATTAGAAGATGCGAAGTGATACGCAAAGCGATTGGCTACGAAAACAAATTGATGCTGGACGCGAATCAGGTGTGGGATGTGAACGAAGCGATCGAGTGGATGCAGAAACTGGCGAAATTTAAACCCACTTGGATAGAGGAACCGACGTCTCCCGACGATATCAATGGACACGCTGAGATATTGAATAAATTAAAGCCGTATGGTATTGGAGTGGCAACTGGCGAAATGTGTGCAAATCGCGTTATGTTCAAGCAGTTTTTGAAACACCATGCAATCAGTTATTGTCAGGTTGATTCAGCAAGGATTGGTGGGATTAACGAGATTCTGGCTGTTTATTTGATGGCACACATAACTAAAAGTAGGTCTATTATAATCAATAAATTGAATTTTTAGACTTGGTTAAGATTAGAGAGTAGTAAGTTTCAAACCTCAATCTATTTCTCAAACATTTCAAGGAACTGATTCTTAACGAATTTATAATTGATTTCTACTCGTTAAAAGAAAACATAATGTAAGATGGAAATTTTTATTTACAGCACCAGTTTGTCCGCATGCTGGTGGAATAGGTTTGTGCGAGATGGTTCAACATCTCCAAATGTGGGACTATATTTGCTTAAGTCAGACCACTGAAAATCGAGTGATTGAATTTGTGGATCAACAGCATGAACACTTTGAGAATCCTGTTCAAATTAAAAACGCGTGTTACATGCCACCTATGAGTCCTGGATACTCGACTAAACTTAAAAAAGAGAGCATCGTACAGTATGCTTATCCAGAAGGTAATTATTGGAGAAATAAGATTACTGAAGAAAAAGAAGTTGAAGAAAAACATGATTAAACATTTTTGAAAAATATACATGTATCTATAATTTGTTTTATAAAAATCTATATAACACTGTTTGTGCATTTTTAAGTATAATAAGATATATACACATATATTAAGATTAAACAATTAAATGCAACAATGAAATATATATACATTATGCAAGATACATGTATATAAGATATATACGATTTAATGTAATACGAAACTGTAATATTATCTCTCTTAATCCTTAATAAATATATAATCTTTGTTATATTCTATATATAATAAATATTTTTACTCGCAATCACATCCAATATTCCATGATAAATTGCACAAAATTTTAATATCTAATTCATATCAAGAAGGTAACTAACAAAGTAAAACTATAATGCTCTATTTTTACTATTTTCTAAGCGAGATTTCACATAGTCTGTCTGCAAAAAAAGAATAGCAATACGTATAACAAAAATTTATCTTTCACAATATTTATCTAATATAAGTTTTATAATTTTTACTTACGCTCACAAACCAATAATTATTGGGATTGGGAAACATCAGCTTTTTTATACCACTCATTTTCTCTATTGGCGAAATAACATGTAAATGTAAATGCTGAACGGTATTAAATGGTGGCCAATGAAATCCTGTTCGCGTAGACGCAGAATCAAGATTCATCTTTTCAGAGATAATGTCTACTGTAGCAACAATCTTGTTGACTGAAATTCAAGAATCAAAGAATAACAGAAAGATCAATAATCAATTGCCAAATTGGAAAAAACATATAATATTAGAACAAGAATAAAGCTTGCAGCACACGATGCTTTTTTATTTCAAGATTACTAGCTTACTGTCATATTGGTAGCGACGCTGGTAGTGCTATTGGCCGTGTGGCTAATTTAGACGGTGCGTTTTCGTGCTAGCCGAGCAGCTGTTTTGTTTGACAGAGATATTTATCCAAATAAACAAACATAGGGTGGTATTCATAATTCGTTAATTCTTATTTTAAAACTATCTTAAGTAATATTATAAGATAAGCTAATATACAGCCTTCTGATCATTTTCACTATCGTCATCTGCACTGTAGGCCTTTCATGCCAATATCAATTTTCTTCTACTAAAATAGTTATGAAAAATAAAAAAAAATTTTTTATTGTTTTATACCTTTATTTTATATTCTAAACATTTTTTTTATATAACAAAATACAGAGAGAAACTCTGACTGTTCCTTGGAAGATCCATGGTGCGTTTAAAAGGTTAAAAGTATACTTAAGATAATCTCAAATATAAGAATCAACAATGAATACCAGCCAGAGTAGTTGCTATTATGATACATTATCATAAAAATACTGCTACCCTTAATATTATTGCAAAAAGAATACTTTGATCATATGATCTAAAACTGCATATTGATTGACTTTCATAATGAGCCAGCACAAAATCATGCAAGAAAAATAATACTTTGCCTACAACAGGAAAATTTAATAGACCAATCAGCAGCGTAGCCAGCAGGCCATACAATTTCTTTAATATAACAACTAGCAAGAATGTCAGTAGCAACCCTGCAGAGAAAAATGCATCGTAGGCTTAAAAGACAGAAAAACTTTAATATATTTTTTTGAACAAGTATACATATACAGGGTCAATCAGAGTCATTGAACCAACTTTTTACTCTACGAGAAAATTATCGATTTCATAATTGAATTATAACATGTGCAGTCAATTATTTTCTCATAAGATAAAAAACTAGTTCAACATGTATATATCAAATATAAATATTTGATCAATAGTGTACTAAATGGTATTAAACAAAGATATACCAAATCAATATTTACATAATTTAATAAATTACATAATTATTTAATAAAAATCAACTTAAATACATTAAGAGAGATAAGTCTATCATACTTACAAAGTTCAGAATCTTCAGGTTGAAGTGTTTTTGCATTGCGTATATGTTTATTAGGTATTATCAAATAATGATGTGTAGACACTGGATTAATGTCTTTAATGCATGTGACATCCTCATCCTAGTAACAAAAACATAAGTTTATGCACGTTATGTCGTGTACACTCGACATTTATATATTAGATTTATATATTAGATACATTTATATGCATGTGTACAAATTTTATCTGTTAAATACAAATAATTTGGAGGTTAGTCTAGTACCTCGTAAATTTTTTCGCCAGATTCCTCATTCCTAATAATTTTACAGAAGATACAATTTGACAGTTGTTGCGTTTGAGCCATTGAGATTTAAATAATTTCGATGATAATCAATTCGACGACACCTAATGACAATTTATCCTGGAAGCCCAAATATTTGTTCTAAAATACCCGCATAAATAAAATGCAACCCGCGCATTACTGCCCTCTGAAGAAGTGGATGTAAATTACACAGCAATATTCATTTTTCTTCGGTGCTCCTGTTGGAAATAAATCGCTGAAATCGTTAAAGTTTTTATTAATTTGATTTATTACAGTGATTTCAGCGATTTATTTTCATCAAGAGCATCTCATTTATTATCATAAGGAGCATATACAATTTGTTATAAATACAACTTTACAAATACTTTCTAAAGATGTGTAAATATACGTAAAAATCGTTTAATAATTTTTATACACTTGTAAAAGTGATGCAAATTAATCCAGAACACGAATGATCTAATATGCATAGTAACCCAAAACTAAAGTGTGTACCAAGAGTCAAATAAAGTTATAGATTTTAAATAAAAAATATAAAAAAGTTATTTTGTATTTACTATTTTAAATAACTATACTTCTGATTTATTTCTTATTTAGTGTTTTAAATAAGTATCAGTTTTTTAACGATTCCTACGATTTTCTATTTTAAATAAGCTTTTGAAACTTATATTATATTTTTTATTTTAAGTAAGTCAACAGTAATAGTTGTTTTATCGAGCATGATCGGCTTATTAATTATACATAAAAGTTTAAAGAATTTTTGAAAGAAAGAATAATTTATTGCAGCAATAGTAATGTCATAAATTAATTTTTTAGCTGAAAAATTAAATTACTCGTATGATTAACAAGATATTTATACTTTTAACCAAAGCTGTACTGAGCGCAAATAATTTCGCAATATTAAAAATTGCATGTATCTTTATATAAAGGATGTATAGAATATTATCAACTTTTGTTTAAGTATGAATCATTTAAAAGTATAATGAAAATTGAGACATAATGTACCATTGGAACATCAAAAATACTTTAAACACGCGAATAATTACCAATTACGTTTAAAGGATTAAATTAGTAATGCCACAAAGCAAAGCGTGAAACGTACAACGATACCTGGTTGTCAAAATCATGTAAAATAATTATAACTGTGAATATTTTTAATACGCAATAGTTGGGTAATCAAATGGTGCGCAGCGAACAGCGAAGGAAAGGGGAGGTACGCTCCCCCTCGCTTTTTGTCACGTCACGCGGCAAAAGTGAGGGGGAGCGTGCCATCTGGCGCGCAGCGCGGTGGTTGCTACGTCATCACTTCGGCATTCGCTCGGCGACCTCGAAGGGAGATGGACGTGTTTTACGAGTCGTTGCGGATGTCGCATTAATCCACGACAGATGATATGATGTCTACGAACGCTAATTGATGAATCAAATAGTAAGATTGCTCAAAAGTAACTCTTTTATCTTTTTTATTAAAAATATACAATATTTTAAATACGACCGAGTCCCGTATATCCCGTAAAGTCAAATTATTGATTTATAATAATTTGGTTTATCAATATAAATCAATAATTTGACTTTATATTACGTGAAATAAACTCCAATTAGTATTTCGTCGTGGAATTAAAATGAAATAATTCCTTATATCAAACCTGTTCTCAGAACTCAGCAGTTTAGTTTTAGTGGCGCGAGTCAATGTTTAATGTGATACCGTAATTATATTGTCGTACACTGAAGAAATTATTTATTTTATAGTTTGAAATATTTTGTATCAATTATTTAATGTGCTGACGGAGGGCAAAAGGTAAAAAGATTTTTTGTACATAATTGTTCACTTAAGTATTTTTGACGTTTCAACATTACATCTTAATTTCCATTGCTCTCTGACGATTTACAATTAAATAGAGATTAATAATAAGTTATATATATTCTTTAAATAAAGATAAATGCAAACATCTTTTTTAAATTATAATACAATTTGAACTGAATATAATAATGAGTATAAATATAGCATTCATATCTTGGGAAAAAATGTTACATATGTATATGAAAATATTCATATACATATATGTATATAATTATATATAAAATGTGTCAGTTGCAATAAAGCCTACTCATCGAAGAATCTTAAAAATGTAACGACTAAATTATAAATTAACTGATTTTATAATATTCGTTCTATGTCGCGTTTCGATAGTTAGATGATCGGCGCATAACCTATGCGTGAGATTGTTTTGGCGCGAAAGGGCGGGCAGCGCGTCACGTTTATGCGAAGTTACTGCGCAGTCATTTTATTAGCGAGGCTCTTACAGGCAGGTAGCTATGTCACGTGCCGTTTTTGTTCACATTACTTTTTGAAATCTTCTATCGCGAAATCTTCTATATTGAAATTTTATATATATGTATTTTTAAGATCTTTTTTAGAAAATGTATAATTATTTTTATAAATGTCTAAATGAAAATTGAATTAAAAAATTCGATTCTTATAAAAGTTATATATTTAAAAAATTATATGATTATTATAATATATAATTATTCGAGATTTTGTGTTTAGTAAATTTTTTTTTAATTTCTCAATTTTTTACTTAAAAATGTTGATTAATTTTTTCTGCTCTGTTTTAATTGGGATTTATTTCATATTCTTTTTGTTACAGAATCATCGTGGCGACATTACAGATGTAACTCCATTGTTGCGCATCCGATTGATAAGTGACAAATTAATGTTTTTTATTGAGGTAATAATTTAATGAGATATATGATAATTTTATTAATTACTAGAGTAATGCATCTAGATGCATATACGCGCCAATTTAACTGATTGTTCATTAAACATTTTATTTTGCTAAATGCAGTGCATATATTTATCATAATAAATTTAAAAAATGTATACAGTAATATAATAGTTACTTTTATAATTACTGTATATATTTTTCAAATTTATTATGTATTATTATTACAAATATATATAAAAAGAGTAATTCTAATTATAACTTCATAACATGAGCAACGAGTTATTTCTCATTACTCAATATATATATTTTTTACTATTTTTTATGTTTACCTTTTATTCACCTTTTTACCGATATTCATTAAATCTATATTTAGTTCAACAGATTGTTTTATTTCCAACATAGCAAATCTTTGACCTAAAATTTAGTGTGTTCCGCAAATTTCCTATATTATACAAGATTGTATAACTTATACAAGAGAATATAAAAATATATAAAAGTATTGTTTATCGGTTCAATTATATAGTCCAGCACAGAATGGTATATATGAGTAAGAGTGACGATTTCGGTTCTTCTCAGGCAAAAATCTGGATCAAATTGTACTTTGTTTGGTCAGAGATTGGGATCTTTATTAACTCCATAAATATTGATTTGCATAATTGTCTCATCAGGTACTATTAATATGATTCTGAGAAGTATATTGTAAAATGATGTAAGTAATAATGTTTATATATTATAATATTTACAAATAATAATTATACAAGCCTTATTAAAATTTTCATATTGAATATTTATCTAATAAACGGAGAAAATTTTATATCAAGTTTTAATACAATTTTAAGTTACACTTTACTATGTCTTGCATTTTTGATGAATCATCATAACATGATTCTAACATAACTTTTACTAGAGTAACGTTTACTAAACGTTTTACTAGAGTACGAATTTTTATGACATAAATTAAGTAATTTTTGTTAAAAGCCAATGCTTAAGTCATATTCTAACATGAAAACAGTTAATATTTACTATGATACGTAAACAAAATTTGCTAGGTATATATATATTTTTTACTTATCTTTACGATACTAATTTTTATTCAATAATTTTTGATTTGTAATACAAAATTTTTATTATGAAAGAATGTAAAAATTACGTTACATTATTGTTTAAAAAAAAAATAGGTATAACATTTAAACTTGTAATTGTCAGCCGCAGCTTCTACAACATTATAGTAATTTTAAATATAAAATTTTCTCTGTGTATAAAACGAATGCTAGTTATATAGCTTAATATAAAATATTATGTAATAATTATTTAAATTTGCTGAATAACATTATTTTCTGAAAATATTGAATGTTATATGTAATTTTATATGTAAAATAGTTTAAATACTATACAAATTAACATTATTACTGGTAATACAAATACAGAATTTTTGAAATGAGAATCTTGCATTTCATACAGATTTAATTCTTACAATTGATGATGCTCCAAATAGTAAGATTATATTTCTGTGATTTTCTCAAAAACGTTATATTGACCAGTATGGTGACAAGTGTAGTAGAATTATTCGAATTATACGACATCATATTTTTCGATTATTACAAGTTATCTGATTTCGTTATCATGCTCTGTATAAACATTATAATAAACGTCTGGCCAAAGCAGATCGGTCTTTTGACTGATCGCCTCTTTCATTCGGTATATAATTACGATAGTTTCGTACATTTATGGAAAGTGAGAGAAAGCAAAACAAAAGAGAAAAGGAGGAGATAAATAACTATATATCTGTTATTTTTATCCATTTCAAACTCATATTAAAGGATTTCTGGTACTCTCATGAAATGGGTGCGTTACACTTTAAAAATCAAGCATACTAGTGCCTCTGTCATCAAATCTTAATACTCGATTACGAGCTTGAATAATCCGACAATCGAAAAATACGGTGTTGATAAATCCAAGTTCTGTCGTCTTTTCTCGTCTTTTCATCATAAAAATGACGTTTTTGATGACAATATATTACTAATAAAATGACAACAAATTACGTGATCTTGCTATCTGGAATATCATTAAGACTACACTTTATTTGCTTCTTCCAAATGCTCTGAACGTTGGCTTTTTCCAAACGGATTGATCCATTATTGTTTCGAATATTATATTGGATGTTTGATAAATAACGATAAATCTCTTGCATAGGTGTATAGCGGATTAAACTGAGTTGAAAAATTCTCTACTATTTTGCAATTGTTGCAATAATTCATAAAATATCAATTACTATAAAAATCATCAAATATTGATTTTTAATAATTTTTTATTCGAGTACTAGATAGAGTACGATTAAGTTTATAGAAAAACAGCAAGAGACAAAAATTATTTACTTTTTTCTCATAGATCTCTAAGAAAATTTTCAGAATTTTTTATCAACTTTTTGTAATAGGGAGACCAGGGCTAGTATACCCATTTTTCGAATTTGTAAAGAGGAAATTAAGAGACTTATCGAAAAACTATATACGTCATTACTTCGGCATTCGCTCGACGATCTCGGAGAGAGACGGATATGTTTTACGAGTAGCTTCGGGTGTAGCATTAATTAATGAAAATTAGATATCTACGAACGCGAATTACGAAAGGTTGCCTAAAATTAAGGAGTATATTATGGTCTAATAAGTTTTATTGTACGTTTTTTGCTTTATTTTTTAGATTCATTACGCAAATACACAACTCATAAATATTTTAGATATTTCATGTATTCTCACATATACGGTATAAAATTAAGATTCTTATTGTTAGATATTTTAAATTACGACTTTTTATCACTTTGTATCGTTTTCAAGTTTTTGTCATTTTCGTGTTACTCCGCATTCTTAATGCGGGAAAAGTAACAGATAAATTATATTTAAATTACATATTTCTAAATGTATGTATGTGCATGCTATTTATACGTATTATTTTATTTAGTCGAAATTGTTTCATAATTTAAAATAAATTTTTGCATTTATCTTTATTTAAAGTATGTATGACATATTATTAATCTTTATTTAATTGTAAATCACAAAAAAGATTAAGATATAATGTTGGGATGTCAAAAGCACTTCTCGTGAGCAATTATGTAAGGAAAATCACGCTAATAAAAACTTCTTTTTATTTCTTGCCTTTTGTCAGCACATTGTAATTGATACGAAATCTTTAAAATTATGAAATGAACGTCATATATGTTTCTCGGTGTATCACAATATAATTATGATGAATATTACATTAAACGACTCGTGCCTAAAACTAAATACATATAAGGAATTGTTTCATTAATCGGAGAAACATTAAAAATGTAAAGAATATATTATTTTACTTCGCGTTAATATTTCGTTCAGTTAGACGGTTGGCGCGCGACCTTGGGGTTGGGATGGCACGGGATGGCACCGAGCGACGCGACATGTTTACGCATAGTTGTTGTGCAGTTATTCTCTTACCGAGTTTCGTATAAGCAGGTAGTTGTGTCGCGTGCGACTCTTTTTCATATTACTTTTTGAAATTTTATCGCGAAGAATGTCAAATATAATACAAAACGTTGTACTTAACGAATAATTAATCTTACTAGTAATCGTATTATGTGAATATTCATGAAATACAATATTTCGTATTATATCTAGCATTTTTTGCAATTATTATATGTTTCAAAAAAAAAATGTGAAGAAGAGCAGCAAGAACGGCTGCTTGTCTGTACGAACGGTATCATACGAGTCATAAAAAAGCAACGTTATTATGAATACTTTCATGCAAATAACGCAATTCCTGCTTTCGCAATTAATATACAATAGTTTTATAATTTAATTTTTTGTTTTTGTGCACCTATCATTACACGATCCGTTTAAAAATTAACCGTAACTTTGGAACTATTTTCGGTAATAAAAGAAATATTTCATTCATTTTTTATTAATCTTTAATCCATTTCGTTGACTCTAATCATATCTTACAGACATCATCTATGTATAAATAAAAGATTCAGCCCTTTTATCTGCTTTAAATTTATTTAGCAATGATAACGAATTGCATATATATAATATATATATATATATATATATATATATATATATATATATATATATATAATATAGCACTTACTTTTTAAGTAATGATTATTTCTTTACTCTGTTTTAATTTGGGTTTTAATTTATTTGTTACAGAATCATCGTAACGATGTTGCAGATATAACTCCACTGTTACGCATCGGTGAGTAATGGATCAATATTTTTATTGGGGTAACGGATGTATGATAATTTTATTATTATGTACATACCTAAATACATGTATGTATGGATTTGATAACAATATACGGACAAATATGTATAGCACTGCATACATCCGTTTCCTTAAAATGAACAATTTAAAACTGATTAGAATAAATTTAGTTATGTATGACTAATTCTCTAGCGAATTTTATAGATCCATTGAATTTTTAAAGATTAATGTTAGAAAATAGAGAAATTTTTGAATACTAAACTTGAAGGGGAAATTAAGCGAAATAATGTGACAAAGTGTGAACTTATAAAATAGCATTGATTTCATTATTCGCACAATTGTAAACTTACAACATGTTACTTAGAGCCTACGTATAATAAATTCCTAAATGATTGATACACCGTATATACAGAATCATACAAAACAGTTGATTTTCAAAGAAAAAAATCTCGTCGGTATGTAATCCTTTCCACATATCTCTCCTTCTCTCTTTTGCATGCAATATTTACATAAATTATTGAGTCTTTAGCAGGTTATTACACAAATAATGATGAATTCTTTGGTATTTTCTGTACACGTCTGAAGAAGTGCGCGAAAAATCGGCAGTTTTATGCATGCGATTCTCGACATCGAGAAAGATAAAATCGCGGCGATGAAATTATGAGCTATCGCATAGACACTCACTTGATAGTGATTCCGTTTCTACTGGTTCGGCCTCGAAATGTCCGGACATTTTGCCGTACATTCTTCTTGAATAGCCGCCATATCTGTTACGAATACACACCAATTTATATAACACGATATCAATCCTATTTATCTTTTATTTTATTTAATTCTATTTATTTAATAATTAGAAAATAAATTTCACCCACAGAAAAAAATGTTACGGTTACCACAACCGGAAGTAATGATAATTTTCGTCCATCAATACATCTGGTCGTGATAATCGTGATAAGATATAGACGTATTCTTCTTTACAGCCATAATTGTTAAGATATGCCAATCTTACAGTTATCACAATCGTATTACAGTTCTTATAACCAAAAAAAATGTATTGATGGGCGACTTTTGGTCGTAGCCGTTTTTTTCCGTGTGTATATACATCTTAATAAATTTTCGATTCGCTATTTATAATATATTTTAAAATAGTTTTAAGTAATTAACTCTTTGTGGACCGACGACTCCGTTTGAAGTCACTCTTTTATTTCATAAATTGATTGTTGAATTTTTATGAAGTTTGGCCTGTAGGATAATTTGATAAAGCTTTATTCGAATTGAGGTAAAAATTTAAAAATTCAAAATAGTAGATATAGTATGGAATTTCAAAAAAGTAATTTGATTATCATAAAACTCTTTATAATATTTATAACGAAAAAATTTCTTTAATCTACGAAAAAATTTCTTTGATTTAAACATTTTTTAAAAATCAAATAAAATTTATTTGATTTAAAGAAATTATTTTCAAATCCAAGTAATGACGTTTAAACACAATTTCTTGGATTTGAAAATAATTTGTTCAAATCAAATAAATTTCATTTGATTTTAATAAAAGTTTAAATCAAAGAAATTTTTTTACAAATAAAAGAAATTTCTTTAACTGTATAACAAAGAAAATTTCTTTAAATCGAAGCAATCTTGTGTAAATAAAGATTAATAAAATAATCTAAATAATTTTATATAAAGATACAAATTTTCTTAAAATCGTGAAACAATTAGCGCCAAATACATATAGCTTTGGTTAAAAGTACTAAATAATAAATCTTGTTAATCATTTAATTCTTCAGTTAGTAAATTAATTTAAAACACTACTACTACTGCAAATTATTCTGCGTTTCAGAAATTCTTCAAACTTGTATAATGCCGATCATGGCTCGATAAAATAACTGTTACGAATTGTTTAAAATAAAAAATATAAAATAAGTTCTAGAAATTTATTTAAAAAATAAAATCATAGGAATAGGTATAAAACTGATTCGACTTGTTTAAAATAAAGATTATAAAATAGGTTTTTCCCGGAAACTTATTTAAAATATTAAGTTAGAAGTGTAGTTATTTATAATAATGAATACTAAATAACTCTGTTACTTTTAGAATAAGACGTGATTGACAGAATTCAGTAATTCGAAAATAACCAAAGAAACAGCAAGACGTCAAATATCTTATTAAAAATACTGTGTTATTGCGCGGATTTTGTACATAATATAAAATTTCCAGGAAAAATTTTCGTATATATATATATATATATATAATAATTATGTATACGAAATACGTCCATACATATATATAATATAAAATATTTTTTACCGGGTTATTACAAACTAATAATCACTTATTATAACACAATTAAATTAAGATATTTATAAACTGCGTGAATGTGCAACAAATCTAAGAAATAACAAAACCTATTAATATAATTTGGATAATTAATGATTTAATTAATTTTTCGTTTACCTGCATTTTTTGTGATGTGATAAAAAATTGAATATAACATTGAAACTGTTTCTCAGTAATAAAAGAAATATTCTTTTTTCTATTAATCTCTAGCTCATTTGATTGATTCTAATTACTAACTTTTTACAGATATCGTAATAAGAGATTCAACTCTTTTATCCACTCTGAATTTATTTCGCAATGGTGACGAATTGACGTGTGCTTGATATTCATTTATAAAAATAAAAAATCACCGATAATTGCATAGTAATATAGATACTAATTGTATATTATATTTTTCAGACGGTATCTTCCCTCTCACGGGTACACCTTGACGTGGTGAGAGGGCTCAGTACTCGGAGGATGTATACGAAAAGAATGGTCTTTCTCAAGTATCTAAAAATTTTCGGATCTATCTGAATGATATGTCTAGATAAATTTTTAAATATTGAGCAAAATCATTCTCTTCGTATTAAAATCCAACGATGGGGAAGCTAACGTACCCTCGTCCGCCGATTGAATTGAAATTGAACGAACCGCAACCGGTTCGTCGCGTCGCGCGTTTGCTTCGGGAGTGCCGTTAAAGTTATCGGACTAATAAATTTTTAACAAAACCCATTCGATGGAATTCTATTTCGACGGTGAAATCATATCGTCGATGTTTCGACAGGAAAGCGGAACTCTCTTTGGGACGTTGCTTAGGTGGTTACGGTCACTGCAACGCTCTCACGCCAAGTGCTCCGGGCACGAGGTGATGCCGGCCGCGTAATGTCACGCACTTCGTGGTGCGTGTTCGCGCGGTTTAGCAACTACTGTTGCTGTCGGCTAATTGAGGACGCGCTCTGTCTGTCAGCCAACAGTTCGGCCCTTAGCGGTAAGAAACAATCGATCGACTCGGATTCTTCTCTGGGCCTGTATTCGATAACTCGAGTTATGCAGTCGTTATGAGCACTTAATGATTGCATAACGAGTTATAGAATTCCGCTCTGATGGGTCGCCCAAAAAGGAGTTGTATAACTCTGGTCAGGGCGCTCATTTCTCTGTCATTATCTACCAGCCTAAATCGCGTTTAATCTGATTTGGTCAGAGCCTAGCTCTAGTAGTTTTTTTAAAAAAAACTAGCTTCGTGCCGAGGGGTTGGATCCCATTCCTGAATTGTCTAGATTGTTAGACAATCGGTGATGGTACCAACTTTACCCTTATTAGAGGAGCTCGTCACGTCTACCAGTCTCTTGGAATCGCTCGAGGTACAGCACCACTTGTGTCCCACTAGAACTAGCAGTTAGGGCGTATTTCTGAGTCAATTTTAAACGTGATTTTGCGTAAAACAGAGGTGACGGACTCGATACGATCGATTTTGTCTTCTTTCGTGTGGGGCTTAACCCTTGTTTGACATTCATCATGTGTTTCGCAAGTACTCGTCGACGTGTGGTGTTGATTCCACCGATCGAAATAGAAATCTTATCATGGGTTTTGTAAACGTGGAGTGCCGCAGTGTCGCGCGAAAGACTTTATAAATGAATAGTCCGCGTGCGTTTATAGTGTATTATTCGCGAGTGTTTAACGCGAGTGTCCTGTGCGAGAGGATGTCAACCTGATTCTGAGAGGAGGAGGAGGTCTGGCAGAGACATCAGGCACCGGCGGAACAACTTTACGGTAAATATCATTTTTTGCTTATTACAATCTTTCTTCTGTTTAAGCTTGAGTCATTTTATTTTAATGATTTAAAAATAATAATTTAAAAAAAGGATTATTTTAAAATTCTTTTGAAATTTTTTAAATATGTATTTTTAAGAACGTGCATAATTATTTTTATAAATATAACTGAATGATGAATTATATATAAAAAATTCGATGCTTATAGAAATTATATATTTAAAAATTTATATGATTATTTTCAAGAGACTTTGCATTTAATAAATATTTTTAAAAATATAGATTAATTTTTTTTATTCTGTTCTAATTTGGTTTTGATATTCTTTTTGTTTCAGAATCATCGTATCGACGTTGCTGATATAACTCCGCCGTTATGCATTGAGTTGGTGAGTAATGTATTTATTTTTTTATTAAGGTAACGGATGTATGATTTCATTAATATATTTACTATATATTCAAATGCATATATGCATCAATTTAATAAAAATATATTGATAAATGTATCTACAGCATTCCATACATCCGTTGCCTTGAAATGAATAAGTTATAATAGATTAGGATAAACTTAATCCTGAATGCCTCTTTATTATAGAATTTATCGTGCATGCACTTTGTTAAATTGATTTAATTTACACCCAGTTTGAATTATTTTTAATCATTTTTATAAATTGCCATTGTTCTTACTCAATATTTCGTTAATTTAACTAAAACAATAGAATAAAACTGTTTAATTCAAGAAAATTATTAA
Source organism: Acromyrmex echinatior (assembly GCF_024713525.1). Taxonomy (NCBI): domain Eukaryota; kingdom Metazoa; phylum Arthropoda; class Insecta; order Hymenoptera; family Formicidae; genus Acromyrmex; species Acromyrmex echinatior. The sequence goes on from NC_141867.1 coordinate 385,891, forward strand.
AGGCTAAAATTTTGTAAAATTCATACGTTTATATGAATGCTTTGATACTTGTGAATGTTTTGATTATAAATAATTCAAACTTAATTTGATATTAACAAAGGGAACATCAGGTGACAGGGATTTTGATGCTCTCTTTATTGGCTGTTCTTCAGCGGAGAAAAAACGATACGTGTCCTGCCGTTTCAACCATTAGCTCATAGTTTCGAAGAAATCGATTACTACAATAATTATTTAAAAAATCGATTTTTTCAAAACTATGGCCCAATGGCTAAAACGGCTGGATACATATCTTTTTTTTTGCTCAAGAACAGCCTGTAAAAAGCACATCCCCGACCCCCTCATCTAGTGTTCCCTTTGTAAAAAATGCAACCTCAAAACAATGATATAAATAGACTGATTCGATGTGGTTTTTTAAAAATGTTTTTCGTTTTACACTAAAATGTTCTTGGTACATTTGAAAGTAAAAATAAAAGATAATAAATATTTGTATTTTTTAAATATGTGAAATATAGAAAATTAAAATATATAAAGAATATATGAAGAGCAGAATTTCAAAATGCATTTTGTCTATAATTTTATTTTTTTAGTTAAAGATGGCGTAGTATTCAGCGTGTTGAAAAACTCATAAACTCTGAAATGTTCAGAAAGCATTTTTTCAACATCAATTATGAAAAAACATAGACATTTCGAAGTGCATTATGTTTTTTAATTAGAGACAAAAAAAAGCATTTGTTTAACATTTTTAGCAATTATTTAGCAATTTTGTTTAATATTTCACATTCTACTGATTGGCATATTGTTATTTTTTGTAAAGTTCGTAATTTTCTTGTGCGCAAAGTTTCTTTTTTTCTCATTTTTTTAAAATTATGCATTTTGAAGGTTTGTTCCTATACATAGAAAGTAATTAGAGTTATCACAAATGGAATTGTCTATTAATATCGTAATATAAAAATGTTTGTTACAGTATAGTAAACAATTTTTCATGGATGAATATATATAAATATGTATAAACAAACGTAAATATTCATAAACATATACTTTTATATGAAATATGTCCATATATGTTCATACATCCCTCTTTTTTGTAAAATTACCTTTAAGTGTAATAGATAAAATAATAGTAATGTGGAAACATGAAACATAATTAAAAGAGTAATTTTTATACTATTTATTTTAGAGAAAATCAAGTTTGAAGAAATATAAAAAATTACTTATGTATAATTATATATAAAATGCATATTTGTATAGGTATGTTTGTGCAATTTTTCTATTCCAAACTTGTTTTTTTCTAAGACAAACAATGCGAAAATTATCCTTTTAATTATTTTTTACGTGTTCACATTGCTGTTGTTATTTCTATTATACTAAAAAATAATTTTATAAAAGAAATAGGAATGTATAAATATATATGGACATATTTTATATGATTATACGTGTTTATGTATGTTTATACATATTTATACATATACTGAGAAAAAATGGCCTAAATTTAAATAAATATTTATTAGAATATTACCAACTCAACATTTATTTATAATAAATAAGTCTTTATTTAATAAAAAGAAGTAATTGAATCAAATTAATGTTTTTTGTACCAATACATATATTTTTATGTTTAATAAATCTATAGTTGGTAGCCAAATGAATATTTATTAAAATTTAGGATATATTTTTTTCTTAGTGCATTAATGTATGAAAAATTTTTTACTAAGAAGTATTATTTTATTATTTTTCCTATCTATCCTATATTCAAATATTCATTCAGGATTAAATTTTATATACAAGTTGGTGTACAGTAAAGCAACATAAATATACATATGTGTTGAATACATATTGTTTTCTAAGATATTTTTTTAATTATTTCACACTGATTTGTGTTTCTAAAGAAATAAAAAATATTACAATATAACGCATATGTACATACAGTTTTTTGATCTTACTTTTTTATAAAAGATATTTTACTATTATCAATTTTTGCTATTTATCTCAATGCACCGATTTTAACCTAAGCTTTTATAACTTATTCATACGTAGTAGCTGGATTTTATACCAGTTAAACTAGTAACATGATGTAAGATCCAATATACGTTTTGTCAAAAAATAGAAGAATTTTATATCTTATAATTGTTTTAAATTTGCTCAAATTTCAAAATTTCAAAGTTCAAAATTCCTCGTCAGTTAAAATACTTAATTTCAAAATAATAAATTATGCAAAAATGATTCTAATAATTCATAAAATACAAAGATATATGTTTATCAATGTATACAAAAAAACATCAATCTACTGCTAAAATAAACGTGATTATTCAATTTATTTTCTTTTCCTTAAGTTACGGTTACTTTTAACAAAAAGTATTTTTTTTTATAATAATCTTAAAATATACTTATTACAAAATTTAAAAAAACTCATTGTTCTCAAAACACGAATTTTTTTTCTTTTGAAGAATATTATAAAATTAATCGAAGAAACGAACCTTTCATAATGAGCATATCCAATTTGTTTTAATTTAATAAACGTGATTAAAATATTAAACTTGCTAAGATTCATTTATATTTTGAATAAATTTAATGCTTCTAATAAAATTACAATAAATTTGCTGATATATGAACTTTTGAAATACTTGAAATAAGTTATTATTACTTTCATAGAGTAATTATTACTTGCGTATTTTTCTGTGTGCGTGTGTGGGAAAATTATCCATTTCGGATCTTGCATTATTCATCTGAATTTTTCGTCTCCCGCATGCTTTGAGATGAGATTCAGCAACGAATCGTTCGAATCGTTAAAAATACGTACATGGGCCTTGAATTTTATCGGATGATAATCGATTTAGTAATTTTCAGTTTATTTTTGAATTAATGTTTTGGTGTTTATACTGTAAAGTTTTTATTAAGAAATTTAATCTAATTTTTGAAACTCTTTAATATTTGAAACTCTTGACATCAAAACGTTGTTAACATAAAGATTTTTTAAAATTTTGATTTATTTTAGTCAAATATTTATATTTTTAATTTCGAATAAATGCGAATAAACACGAAATTTATTCGTATCTTAATGGAATTATTATTATTACCAATAATTGTTCATGTTAATATTTAATTAATTTCATTAAAATATGATGGCCCCTTCGCGACGCGTTCGTGTTTCGCGCATCGTATTTACAAAAGCGTAAAATCTTACGCTTAATACCAGCGATGTCAATCGGCAACATAAAGGAGTATTTCTCCTTACTGTATATTTCTGGCATATAAAGCCAGAATATCGGCCAGCAATGAAAGGTGAGTTCAATCTGGCCAGAAGAAAGAAGAGGATCAGTAGGTTGATGTGTACACCAATTTGCTTTTAAAAGGTGTTATGTAAAGATAAACTAAATTCGGGAGGGTAACTTGCTCGCAAATTGCGAGTTCTTATATTTTTTAAAATTATTGTTTATTTAAAATACAAAAATGACCAACAAACAACAGGGCTAATAAGAACCATTGCCGATAATTAAGCGCAAGTTTCATTATAGATTTTTAAATCTAAAAAATTTGCGCTTGATTATATCCGCGCCATTCATTAGTCCTGTTATTTGTTAATTCTTCTGTATTTTAAAGATTGAAAATCTCTTTTAATTATTATTGTTTATTGCTAATATATTTGATATGATCGATTAGGTTATTCCATTGAATTTATTAAAACGCGATAGGACACGGTTATATGTAGGCATTAGCTGCTGTGTTCAGCAGAAACAGCAACTTTGCAACTGTTGTCAAATTCTATAATATGATTAATTTATTGTTTATACTTTTAAATCCATGAGGGACCAAAAGCAAGAACCAATTATATCGAAAAATTTTACAACATTTGGAAAGCTGCTTTCTCTGTTGGACACATCCATTACATACGTATTATATTCGTGTTGTTGCACATTAATGAAGTAATGTAGGCAGGAATACGCGGGTGGATAGGTAGGGACAATAAGTATGGATAAACATATATGTAGGGACAATTAATAATTTTAAATTAATTTTAATTAAAAAAAATGAAATTATTATAAATAAATTAACATGTAAATAAATTCCACGATCCGGTAATTAAATTAAATTTAAAATATAAAAAAATAAGTATAATGAAATTAAAAGATATTATATAATATATCTAACTAGTATACTATGTGACATGTAGCTAGGGATACATATTAGACATCATACATACATGCTTGATAATTGGAAAAAAAGGATTAAAATTAAATAAAATTGTAAATTAATTTTAAATTTTATTTAATTATATCAGCATCCCGTTCTAATTATCGAATGTGAAAATAAACCAAATTAATTTCAAATTTTATTGAATTTTCAGTTCTCTTGAAATTAAACTTTTTTGTAAAATTCTATACGCATAAATTATGTAACGCGCTTAATATTATAATTAATTTTATTGTTATTTATTAATGAATGTATACACAGTAATATTAAATACGTAATATAAAATTTATGTAAACTATGTCCAGATAAATGCCATCATACTTTTGTAACTTACACAACGATTACTAATAAATTTATTGGAATATATATATCCGTATTAAATATCTATTCAATACAGATAGCATTTATCTTGTCATAATAAACCAAATTGTTGCGAAATTGATGTATATTATATGAAATTGATGAAATATATATAATAAAAATTGTTTGTTGATAAGTAATAAGTTTGATAAGTATTTAATTTTGAAACTTTTTTTTAATTTAGATTTTATTTTGAATATCATTAATAATTTTAAATAATTTCTAATTAAAAATTTGATGTTGAGAATAATCGTCAATTTTCTTCGTTTTTATTTAGTTTATTTTATTAGTATACACATTTATTAAATAAGTTATAAAGATTGGAACTTTGACTGAGGCAATGGTTAAATATTAACTTCTTGCATGCTTTTTGATATTTACATTTTTAACATTACAGAATTGCAAATATATTTCAGTGATCAATTTATTATTTGAAAAAGCCTCATCGCTGTCCCTCACGTCAGATGGACGCCAGTGATTGCGTGTGGCTTGTATTATTGCTTTTCTCCAAGAAAACACAATAGAAATTTAGAGAATAATTAAATAATTCCATTCCGAATAATTTCATAATATCCTTGGTGTTAGAATATATTTAATATTTTTGAAAATTTTAATATTTCTAAATTTCTTTTGGTATAAATTTCTTATAATATTTAATATCTTTACTATTTAAATATTTGAAGGATATATATTATTAAATTATTCGGAATGGATTCCGATCGGAGTTATTCGATTACTTCTTAGATTTCTATTGTTTTTTAAGGGAAAATGGAATAATTCTGATCGACATTCACATTCTAAACAGTTTCATAATAATCTCTCTAATCTTTTTAATTCTCTCTCTTCTATCATGATTCGTTGCTTTTTCAAATCTATGTGAACACGATTCGCTCATTAACATGAAGTAATACGTGAATCATCGGATCGTTCGATTCATGTAACGAAAATTGGAAAATTGTGACGAATCAATACCTCAATTAACAATTTTTGCTTCGCAAAAATCATCGAATACGACGTTAAATCTGGATTGCATATTTTTGAATTCGCGGTCGAATTAAACAATTGAATTGACGTGCCGGTGGGGGTGAGCGACATGAAGGTGATCGAGGTGACGTCACGTTTCAAAATCATTAGTAAAATGTCGTCGCAAACGCGGAATGGATCGATTGCGTATCGGACAGTGCCGGGATGTTTTTCCATTCGTAATATCATCATAATCGCCGTTGTTTTCCAGTGTTCGTCAATCGCATGACACGATTCTGATATCGGTGATTTCACAAGACGCGTACAACGCGAGATTTCCTCGAAACTCAGGTAAATATTTTATGTAAGCAATGACGAGACGCGGGCTGTTAGATCGCCTAGATCGATTGTATACCTTAAAATTAGATAAAAATTACAGAAATGGGTAAATTTATTGACCGATGAAATATTCATGTGAATTTGCACTTTTGTGAGCAATTTTTGGCTGCTTTCCTTTTAGGAGGTACAATCGGTACTAAACGTCGTTCTATCCCTATATATTCAATGAATAACGAAGATAAAACGATACTTGTGTGTTCTTAAATAAAAGCAACCTATATTTCATTTCAAAATACACAATTCGCCTGAACGTCGTACTTCATGAAGTGATATTTTGATGACATTTTAACATGTTTCAATTTTCCTTCGAGTTTGAATTTACGTGTTCGCTAATCTCGCGACATGAGAGACGATATAATCATCGTGAATTTGCTCGATGATTATTCAAAGTGCAGGGTAGCAACAGGTGTAGCATCGCCGCGACGCGGACGGTAGCCACGCTTGTCGCGTGAAGTTGACTGCGCAATCAACGAATCTCTGCCATTTCAAATTTGTCCGTTGCACTATTGCGAACTAGTGTCGTTACGGGCGCGTCGCGGGTGGTTCGCAAGCTCTCTCGAGCGAGATTTCCGCGTGTTATTTCTCCATTATGATTTAATGAGGTGCTTTTTGCGATTAACAGTTCTACGCGATTAACGGGAGTGTCGTGTACGTCGTTATGAGTATCGTGCGATAGTGATATGTGAACGATCGGCTATCCCTGCTCCGCGAAACAAAGTTGCGTCGCGTGTGTCGATGTGTATAGTGTGTGTGTGTGTGTGTGTGCAAATCAATAATAAGAATTTGGAGCAACGACGAGAAAGAAAGTGAGAAAGAGAGAGGAGGAGGAGGGCCGGGATGGTATCAGGCAACGGCGGAGCAACCGTGGGTGAGTGTCTTGTAATTGAGGGTAGATCGTTGTAATTTCGCTGAGCTCGGATTCGAATACCGTAAGAACGCAATACTGATCCTTATTTTCGGAGAAATAAATCGCAACGTGCGGTACATAAGGTATCTTAATTCTCACGTGTCTATAGCGTTAGAAATCGTGAACTCAACGAAATTATAATAGCATGAGATCTATTTATAATTTATGTATTATTTTTTATTTTATTTTATTTTGAGATACTAGAATATTTGTTACCATATATTTTAATATTTTTAAATAATATTTAATGTATTTACTATTTAAATATTTGAAATTGTGGAAGACAGGATTTGCAATTATTTAAATAACATATATAAACAGTGTTATTTAAATAAACAAGTAAATTGAGCGATTAGATTTACTTATCCAATTTTATAAAAATTAATATCTAAATAACTTTTTGAAATTAATCTAATTTTTATTATTTTAAAGGAATATTTTGAAAGGAGTAAAAATTTAACGTGTATAGTATCTATTTTTTGAGACATATTTTTGGGGATTGCTTTTTAATATTTGAATATATTTATATTTTACAGATTAATATTTCAACTCCGCTGTGCTGCGCATCAGACTTGTGAGTCATAAATTATTTTAATTTTAAAGTAATGGATTTGTGAAAAAAAATTATATCAGATACATGTGTAACCTTTTTTTGTTGATTATCATCATTAATAAAATGAAGATTTAAATTTTTTTTAAATAGTAAATACTATGATAATAGATTTTATATTATTTATTCTAATGAGAGAATTAATATTTGAATATCTACTTTTATTTCGATAATTATTATTTATCTAAAGATCAAATGTTTATATTGAGAATATCACAGAAATAATTATATCTCACAAATCCATTGCTTTGGAATGAATGGACTATGCTGCAGACTAATTGCTAGATATATAAATATTATTAGATATATAAATATTATTAATTATCGTGTACATAAATATTAGCAATTATTTATATAGATATTACCGCATATACTAACATATTTTAATCAACTTAAACATATAAATTACTCTGTGAAAAATATATAGGGTGTCATTAAATTGCGACATCATCAATCCTGAGCAGGTAGAGTGGATTAAGCTAAGTCGAAAAGTCCTCTATGAGATATTATTTACCAAAAATCGCTGAATAGTTTCAATAATTTTATATTCAAATACTATCGACTTTACAGAAAAAATGCAACAGACAAAAATCATTTATTTTCTTCTCATAGAACTTTACGAATTTTTTCAGAACTTTTAACCAACTTTTTTTTAGTACTATATTTTCTTATTTTAATCACTATGAGAAAATACGGTATTAACAAATTCTGAAAAAAATTCTCAGAACTTTAATATAAGAAGAAAATAAACAATTCTTATATCTTGCCGTTTTTTTGTAAAGTTAATAGTATTTGAGTAAAAAATTATTGAAAACCAATATTTAGCGATTTTTAATTATTAATGTCTCGTTAATCATTGCGAAAATCACAAAATGGTAAAGAACTTTTCGGTTCAGTTTAGTTTGCTTTACCTGTTCAGAATGAGTGCAGTAATTTAATAATATCCTGTATAAAGTAATGATCGCACTTTGCAATTCATTTATCAAAAAAGATATTATTGCTTATACGGTTTTACTTATTTATTTATTACTTGTTAAACACGTCTCTATTGTAACCTGATTATTTTTAAATTATTATATTATATTGATATTGTTTTTTGTAATTAATAATTTGTTACACAATAAGATTTGTTGAAATTTTATAAATATGTTTTCTAATCAATTCATTATTATCTGACTTAATTATTTACTAACATATTTTAGATATTTTAATAAATTTTATTGTGTAACAATATTAATTACAAAAACAGTATCAATATAGTTTTTTACTTATTTTTGAGAATTAATTTGACGCTCCAGTCTTGTGAAACCACTAGACTTATTTTTATCAGAAATGATGATGCAGAAGGAATGATGACGATTCTTCCTCTGTCAGGCAAATCAAATAATAGAGCAAGGAGACTCCCATTATTTTATACAAGTAACAAAAATATACTAAAATTAATCATAAAAGATAAAATAAGAAATATTTAAATATTTGAAAATGAAGATATTAAAAAATAAATAAAATATACGATATTTCATGATATTAGACTTGTATGAAAACATTGGGTTTCTCATAATTCTTATATTCTCTGTTCTTTATTACGCAGCAAATTGATACAAAAAGGATATGTTAGATTGATGTGTAACATGTAAAAATAAACTGAATATTCGGGAGGGTAACATGCTCGCAAATTGCGAGTTCTTACATTTTTTGAATTATTGTTTATTTGAAATACAAAAATAATTAACAAATAATGAGACTAATGAGAATCTGCGCGGATAATCAAACGCAAGTTTTGTAGTTTAAAAAATCTACAAATCTTGCGCTTGATTATCTCTGCTGATTCTCATTAGAATTTGTTAATTTTTTTATATTGTAGGGATTGAAAGTCTGTTTTCTAATTATTATTCTTTATCGCTCATTTTCGCATACAGTAAAATCTATTTTATTTGCAAAACTCTCACAACGTCTAACGTCTTATCTCCACACAGAATACTTTATCCGAGGAATATTCTGGGATATTCTTAGGACTTGGAACGTTTTCTGCATGTTCTTAAGACATGCCTTGGAGGTCTATTTTGTATAGGTTTATATATATATGGTCATATTGGGAAATTCATGTTTCATTTTGGCATGGGAAAAAATAATGGGCCAATCATGTATAAGTACACTATTTTTCATATTAATTAACTTTAATCTTGATTAATATAACAAATACATATTTCATATTTATTTTGAAAACGTAATATTTATATTTATTCGATATTTAAGCATGTAAAAGTACAATAATATTTTCTATAAATTTTTAATCTTTTTGTAATATAAAATTATATACGTATGAATTTCATACATCAATTAATATTAAAAAAAAAATTATCGTTATTTATTTTTAAATAAATAATATAAGTATCAATAACTAATTGTATATTTTTTTCTAATTATAAGAATTAGAGGAAGATAAAGGCATTCATAGTCGATTCTTATATGTAAAAATCATCTTTTTTTTTAAGATATCACAAATCAATGACAGAGTCAAGTTTTAGCATCTTAAAACATTACTTAATGATTTTGAAATAAGAACGGACTGTGAATACCAAAGAGTAAATTAAAGCAAAATTAAAGTTTATCTATAAGATAGAAATGAATATTAATCGTAATTTTCAAAGAAAATCAAGGACCAATTATAATTGATCGACATTGAAGAAATTAATCATCAAAGATATTTCAGAGATTTCTAAAAGTTCTTAATATTTTTTGTATTCTTCAGAGATCTCTTAAACATCTTTTGAATTTTCATATTACTTGGATTCCAAAGTTTTATTTTTGAAAACTTTGTTTTGTTGGTTTCGTTTCCGTCACTTTCACCGACGTGCTGGTCGATCAATCCTCCGAGTATTGCTTGAACGTACTCCCCTTCGTTGGTATTTAAAAAGAATCCCAGAAAAGGAACAAACTCAGTTTCGATGGTGGTTTTTACAGATTCCATCGTTGTAGTTGTTGTAGCTACCCCAAGTAGAATCAAATAGTTTATAAATCAGATTATTCTTGAAAAAATTAGAATGGTCGAATGTTACTAGTTTTTTTCATAGTGATAAATTGGAAGTTCGAGATTTGTACCTAATAAAAATACAGAATACGTATATATAAATAATACGAATAAATGCTTTTTTATATCATATTTGGCGACACTCATGTTTGATACATTTTTCGATAAATTCTTTTGTCTGCGTTATGCATTATCTTTAGTTAATATTGATTATTTCATGAAAATCATATTTAATTTTTTTAGTATTATACATATATTAATTTTTAGTATACATGAAGAATGTTTATCTGTGAATAGTTTTTAAGTGTCTTTTTCAATCGGTTACTTTGCTGTACATGATTATTGCTTTACATTGTTTGCATATTTCCTCTCTATCTCCTTTTACAATAAAATAGTCTCAAATCCAATGAAATTTATCTTCTTCCTTTTCTTCTTCTGTTAATTTGTCTGGGTGTACTTCTATATGAAGTGCTTTGTTATTCCTTGTCAATTTCGTGTAATGTTCACGTATCCAGCGATGAACTAGAATCAAATTGTACCCTGTTTCTGTCTCTGTCATTATAATTGCTGTATACGGAATATTAGTAATTAATCACAGATAGTTCGGAAACGATGTGAAGAAGCGTTTGCAGAAACTGTTTATAAAAATTCAATTACAGATGAGATATGTATGTATGATTGTTTAACGGACCATACATAAATATTAATATTTTTGAAGTTTGAATCTATTTCTATCTTTTATCACCATTTGTCAGGTTAGAAGCGATTTTAGTAATCAATTTATTATAGTACGTAACGGTCTTATCGCTGTCCCTCGCATCAGATGGATGCCAGTGATTCCGATATATTATCATTTTTATTAAGACAAAATCTCTTTGAACAGCATTTATAGTTGTATATTTTATTGTAAACAATTATTATAATTATAGTATTGAATTGTATTAGGTGTTGGAATTAATTCGTAGCGTTTTACAAGTGATGGGAAGTACTTTCATTAATGTATTTTTTAATGCTCATGTGAAATAAATAACATTCTTTCATTAAAAAACGCTACGAATTAATTCCAACACCTAATATAAAGGATTACAATAAAAGATAATATAAAAAATGTTATTGCATTATGATTAGCGAAAAATACAATAAAATAATTAGATAAAGATAATTTTATAATGGCTCATTAATAATAAACAAACGTAAATAACAAAAAGGGCTACAAGAGATAGATTTTTATGTATTTCAAATTCTTAAAACATACGTTTCGATCTTATTATTAGGTCACCCTCAGTGTATATGTAAATAAATTAAACGCAAATTTAACAAAATTAATTAAAACGATTAAATACAATTTATACAATTTATAGTTACGCAAAAAGTTGGTAGTATTTCTTCATATTTATTATCTTCCGCAATAATGCAATGCTTTTCAGTCTGATAATATTCGGTTATATTCTTCCATTATATTGCAATAAGTCCATAATAATGATAAAAATATTGAACATGATGAGTCATTAAATAAAAATGTGCCAGCACCCATTCTGTTATCAAATTAATACAATAAATAGAAATAACGAGACTTAAAAGTAACGAAATAATTAGACTTAAAAGTAAAAAAATAAATTAAAAATATATTTACCTGCAAAAACAAAATGGCTACTAAATTTATTAGTAGCTCATTTTTTACGGATGAATATAATATACTTTCAAAGAAAAGAGGACCGCGGATTAAATCGATGGGGGTGATGGAGGGCCTCTAGTTCGTTTTTTGCTAAATTAAACCTAAATTTAACGATATGTTATTGAAGAGTTTAAAGTGTATTCAAAGATCAAAATTCTGTAATAATTGCTAATGATTAGTATTTATAGAGAATACTTTACTGGAATATATTTACATACTAGTAGTTATGTTTGGTAAAAATGGGTTAAAAATTTGCATTAAAAAACAACTTCGTAATTCCATTTTTATACATTATTATAAGACAAAATTCGTTAAATTATGTTTGTTTTTTTGAATATTCAAGCGTTCACTTCTTCAGAGGGCAGTAGTGCGCGGGAGTAATTTGCTGTTACAGGAAAAAGGTCCTCGTATCCTCTCTCAAGTTTCTCTCTGACTGTACACCGTGTACGCAGTATGTACAACCAGCCAGCCAGTCTAGCACTCTGTGTATTTTACGAGCAGTCGGAGCAGTTCAGCAGTTGAAAAATCGTTGAAGTTATCAGAAGTACATATTCGGACAGGAGGTTACGGAGATGTACTGCTTAACTCGGTCCTGTCTCTCAGGAAATATTTACCGATAGACGATAACTAAAGATTGAAAATACATGCACGTGTCTTTCTAGACCCTCGAAAAATCGCAAATTTATGTGGGGAACATGTTCAGCAAAGAGGTCGTCGGAATACTCTCTGTTACACACGTGCTTCTGATTCCCCACCAAAACTGCACCATCCAATCGGAGCGCGGTAGCGCACCTGATCTGTCCATGACAACCACGCTTGTTAGCCTCCACTAACGAACTGATGCATATAGCACTTGTTTATATCCGGCGCGTGTGTAGGAGGGATTATTCCCGATTGTTGCTGATTATTCCGATAACTTCCTCGTTTAACATGTTTCTCGTATAACTTGGCGATTTGTCGAAGGTCTAGAAAGACGCATATACGCCTGTATTCTCAATTCTAGATTATCGTCTGTTAGTAAATATCTTGAAAGAAATAGGAGAAAATGAACGCCTATGAACCTGCTGCAGCATCTTTAACTTCCTATTCTGATATATTCCTAATAACCAGAGTTGGAAAGTAATGCGTTACTTGGAACGTCGTTACCTTGTAATAACGTTTTGATAATGATATTGTGAATTTTTTATATGACGGTAATGCTAACATCAGAGTTAGAAAAGTCAACCGTTTCTTGTAATGGGTTGAAAAAGTTATTGGTTACTGAGAAAAATAACTTCTAATTTGTAACGCGTTACGTTTTACTTGTAACGAGTGACGTTACTTATTACTTTTTTGAGTAAGTAACGCGTAATAGTAACAAATTACTTTTCAAAGTAACTTTTCTAATTTTAGCACAATTTTAGCGTTTAATTAGTTAATGCAGGATTAGCAAATACGTCGAATCGCTGTTTTTTCACGCATCCACGTTCGTGAATCATTTACGTACCACATTTCTTCTGATAGATTAAATTAGTTGTGAAATATCGGAAAAACAATTTTTTATTGTGTTACATTTCTACTTTGTATTTTAAACGTTTTTAAACTTTGATATTTTTTTTTATGTAGCAAAATCTGTCGCAATGATACCTACCTTGAAATTTGACCCACGTCAGTTCATGGAGGATTAATCATTCGAAAAATCGTTAGTTATTAGCATTGACAAACGTTACTCTTTATAATAAACAATTTGATGACGATGTTGCAATTTTTTATAATACCATTATATCATATTATCGCGTAAATGACTTCGAGTATTAATTATGTAACATTTATAACTTTTAATGAAGATATTAATAGATGGCGAAGAAATGATTCAAATATATCGCTTACGAATTTGAATTGATATGGCCTATAAACAAAACTAATTGTAAGCATTACAACAATAAGTCTAAAAATAATGCGAACAATGAAATATCACGATGATAATATCGGTAATTTATAGAGGATGAGCCTGACTTGCTACGTAGTGATTCTGAAATTCTAATCGAAAACTAGCATTTTAAAATCATAAATAGTTATATAATAAATTATACATCAAACATCAATTATACATTAAACATCAAATTATATACATTAAATATACATTTAATAACGAGAAAATTCTGTATGAAAATTATCCTTGTATATTTAGATATTTATAGAAAGCAAAAAATAATAATATACAAAATTCAAAGTAAAAATATTTTATAAATGTTTGAATAATCTGTAAGATCGATTTTAACGTAATTGGTAACTAATTCTTGATTCGAATCGTTATAAGTAAACATAAATATTCATTTCACGCCATACAAAAAATCTTCTTATATGTATATTTTGAAAGAGGTCGTTTCTGGAGAACATTATTTAGTCAGAAACATTGTCATTATCGTCAGTTTGTGAATATCGTGTTGTTGAGTGATATAGAAAGATGATAGAAGCGGAAATCGTTGATATCGAAGTGCACGATGTAAGATTTCCAACATCAATGTGGCAGATTGGAAATGATTCATTGGTATGTATTGCAATATATTAATTTTCATAATAAAATATTTATGTTGTTTTTTATTTTCGAATTATCGAGAAGCTTGTGTTTAACATAATCGACTTTTAACAGCATACGAATCCCAATCATGCCTGCACGTATGTAATAATCCATACTAACACGAAATATAAAGGATACGGCATTGCAACTACTTTGGGAAGAGGAAATGAATTTGGTACGTACTAACAATGCTACTCTCTCTCTCTCTCTCTCTCTCTCTCTCTCTCTCTCTCTCTCTCTCTCTCTCTTTCGTTTTTATTATATGATTGATGATATTTATTATTGATAATAAATTTTATAGTGGTGCAAACATGCAAGCTTCTGTTCAGATTCGTAAAAAAACGAATGACTACAGAAATCTATTCAAATTTTGCATCATTTTGGAAACAGTTAACAACCGACGTGGAACTTCGATGGGTAATATATATATATAAAATAAAACAAATCATGTATCTATCAATTATATTAATTAATATATAATGATTCAAGGTATGATTTATTTATATTTTAGCTAGGAGCGGAATGCGGCGTGGTACACTTAGCTACAGCAGCTATCGTGAATGCTTTGTGGGATCTATGGGCACGTATTGAGGATAAACCCGTCTGGAAGTTGTTGATGGATATGACACCCGAACAACTCGTTTCCACTGTGGATTTTAGATATATGTAAACTAAAACCTGTTATGTGACGTTGTTTATGTCACAATTGTATTAAAAATTATACACATACACACACATTCGAATACTAATATTTTATATTAAATTGTTATATTAAATATTCGAAATTTTTAATATATTTTTTTATATATTTTTATTATAGTAGAGATGTAGTGACCGAGGAGGAAGCGATAGAAATGCTCAAGAAAGGCCAATCGCGTAAAGAGGAAAGGAAGAAGATATTAGAAAGTAAAGGACATCCAGCGTATACGGCCGACATCGGATGGTCTTTCAATAATCAACAAATTAGAAGTGCTTGCAAAAAATTTAAGAAACTAGAATTTAAAGAGTATAAAATATATGTAGGCCCGACCATCCCCGTGAGCTGGAAGAAGTGTAATCTCATACGAAATGTGATAGGCAAGCGTAGTGACAAGATATTGATAGTGGACGCGAATCAATTCTGGGACAGGGACGAAGCAATATTTTCCGTGAAAAGTTTCAATAAAACGCGTCCCTATTTCATAGAAGAACCGACATCTCCCGACGATGTCCTGGGACACGTTGCGATACGAGCTGCACTAAAAGAGTTGAAGTACCCAGTGCGAGTGAGTTGCGGTGAAACGTGCGCAAATCGCGTCCTATTCAAGCAATTCTTGAAATTTGACGGGGTCGATTTTTGGAACATTAATGTAGGCAGGCTCGGTGGAATTAATGAAGCCTTAGCCGTATACTTTATGGCAAAAAAGCATTCAAGTAAATTTGTGATAATCATATTCTTAGATTTTCATCATTCAGAGTAATCTTTTGCTTAGCGAAACGAAATGCGAATTTATTTTATTTATAGTACCAGTGTGGGGGCATGCTGGTGAAGTTGGCTCGGGCGAGATGATTCAACATCTCCAAATATGGAATTTTATTTGCTTAAGTGAATTCACGGATATTAAGATAGAGTACAAAAGTCAACAGCACGGATACTTTGAAGATCCTGTATTTATTAGAAACGCTGCTTACCTACTGCCTAACCGTCCAGGATTTTCAACTCAGCTTAAGAACAAGTGCATTATGCGATGGTCTTATCCGGAAGGTACACGATGGAAATATTTGTTTGTAACAAAACACTTCAAGAACGAACTCATTTATCAAAAAAAGTTATGATAATACGAAAATACTTTGCTGATACAACTAAGATAACTGGAATTTTTTAGTAAAAATTGATATTTTCTGATTTATAAAACGCATTTATTTTAAAATAATATATTCAGTACCCAAAATTATGTAACATTATTTTATAATGAACATGTAATGTTTAGCAAACTGTTATTAAATATTTTTATTCTCACAGTTATTGAATAAAATCTTTAAAACGCAATTTTCATTTTCTGATTAACTTGTAGTTAGACTTGTAGTTAGAACCTGACGATAATATAAAAAAACAATTATATTTTTCTTTAACTATCGTTAATCACTAAATTGATGGTTTTATATTAAACTTTTAAAACTAAACTTGTAAAACCAGTTATTAATTATAGCTTAAAAAAAAATACATATTTATTTTCAAATTCAAATCTAATCACAAATCAGAAAATGAAAAAAACCGAATCTAGGAATTATAAAAAAGTGATTTGTCTATCTAATAGAAAAAGAAAAAAAAGGAATCTTAGATTTATATGAATCGAACGCTTTTTTGATTGCATTACTTTTTAATTTAAAATATATATAAACTGTACATATATATATATTTATATATTTATAAGTAGCATATATCTATATGTATATTTTTATGTAATGTAATTAATGTGAACATGATAAATTAATAATGTGTGTAACATATTTATATAATAAGTGGCAGTTGAGCTGAGGGAATCTTAAATTTTTCTAAGAAACTGTTAAAAGCCGTATCTATCTATTCCGTAAATATTTACCATCTTATCCATCATGGAAAACTCATCTCTTTTTTTTTATCCCTCTTTCGTCAATAGAATAAATGAAACGGAAAATGATAACACAAAAATTAAAGACCTTAATCATTATCAGTCCATTATATTTTAAATTATTAGCGCATAAGTTCTCATGAAACTCTTCATGTCACAATACCGTCGAATTACAATAGCCATATTCTACGAATAGACACGAGTTGTTTCTGTTTTCAAGCTACTGGCTCGCTTTAATTAATTTTGCTCAACATAAATAAAAAAAATACGCTTGCTAATTTCATGTGAAATAAAACATGGAGACACAACTCGTCAAGAAAATAGAATCGTATATCCTTTAAATTGCAATAAATTTTTTTTCTTATATCATTTCGTTTCAGCCATTCGCATATTATAACAAATGTCACTTTTCTCATTATGTATTCAAATTTTGTAGATACTACTAAATAATATATACGCTCTCATCCCTATCGACACACGTTCACGAATGTATCCTTATTATGCGAAATCATTAAAAAAAAAAACCACTATTTCGAGAATTCATTTGTGAAATCTAATGTAACATTTAATAATGATGGAAAACGTGAGATTGGAATTTAAAGTCTTCAGAAAATTAATGTTATAACCTCCTACTGTCAATTGACGAATAGTATTACTCTTTTTGTATGACTTTCGCTTAACAAGAATACATACTGTCATCCGTTGCAATATCCTCATCTAACGCTTCATAGGTGACTTACGTGCTAAAAGTAGTTTTCGTTGGGGCACCCCCCTCGATCTCTGTACAGTGTGCTCTTTTTATAAATAATAACTCTTATAAATTAGTATAATCTACGTTTCTTGTTCCGACGATAAAAAAATCATACAATGTACACACATGCTTGCTTACGGCGATCCATTTTTAATACTGCGGGTAAATCTTCGTTTTTCGCTATCATAGATGTGTGTTTTCGTAATGACATTCTCTTTTCGATCGGTATCTAATCTTTCAGAATGCCGCCCGCGCGTGTTTGCTTAAAGAGTTGTTTGTTTGAGGAGCTGCCGCGAATTGAAAAGTTCGGAGCAAGTTAACTTAATACTCTAGTAAAGAGGTAAGTTTCAACTGCCCGGATAAGGCATTTGATCTGGAAGGGCGGATGAGTGATTCTGGTTAGGGCTCTGATGGAAATGTGGACTGGTGCCATCCTGCGAGATATCACCGACGACGGGTTCCTCGTATTTGCCCCTCTTGAAGCGTCCGTATAGTGACGAATACGGCAGATTATAATGGATTGCCGCTTGATTTATGCTCATGTGTCCTAACCTGTAACAGTAAATTCAAGAGCAACGTAAATATTTAGTTTGAATTAGAAATTTGCATCAATCATACAAGTTTCAGCCATTCTGTGTTCGATAAAATCGAAACTTCACAAAAGAATTAAAAATCTTTTACAAACATCTTAAATTTCCAAGGTATATATTGTACAATAAATAAAGATTTATTACATTGTGCTCTATAAAAAATTAAAATTTTGCAAAGAAACTAGAATCTTTTGTAAATATTTTAAGTTTTCAAGATATATATATATACAATAAATAAAATATACAAAATAAATTTAATTTAATCCACACTAATTATTAACGTTTTCTCATGTTGAATCATTGAAGTATAATATATCGATCTATCTAATATTTTATTGAACATAGAGAGTCAAGATAGAGAAGAAGAGTTATTTGTCGATACCTGACGGCCTCGAGAGCTTCAGTCATAGCATCTTCGCTCCATGGCGTAGGATTGCTTCTACTAAGCTCGATTCCTTCCCGCTTGCATCTTCCGTAAAGAGTTCCCGTAGGTATACCGAATTCGGTTGACGCTCTCTGTACGGACGTCTGACCAGATCTTATTGCTTCTAAAGCGCGATCCAGATCGGAGGGTGTCCAGGTAGTGGGACTCGCGTTGAACGGTGCGGCCAATCTGATACCTTCTCTCCTGGCGATTTTATACAACGTGCTAGAAGGTATGCCATATGCTTTGGACGCTTTGTTAGCCGAAATGGAACCGGTACGCAACGCTTCTAAGGCATTGTTCAAACTCTCGTCGCTCCAGGATTTCGTAGGGCCGTCTTTCTTCGGTGTATCGATGCCCAATCGATGCGCCCGTTGCCATAATGTCGTTGAGGGAATACCGAATGTTGCTGAAATATTAATAAAATTTCACATTTAATTATTTCATGTATGATATCATTCGTATTATTACATTCGAGCTATATATTTTAAATTAGATCTCCTATCTACTTGTGTAATTTTTTTAGCTTTATACAAGTCATTATGCATATAATTACACGTTAAATTACATTGGCTAATGCAATCAATAGCCAACGACCATTACCCACAGAAATTTTAGCTCTACATATATGTATATTGGACATATATGTATAGGAAAAACTGAACTTTCAATTAAGAGTAAAATTTCCAATAATTTCTTATCCAAAATAATTCGGAATATATTATATCTTTTTTCTTACCCGAAGCTTTTGTCAGGCTCATGTTGTGATTCCTCAGCGCTTCTAAAGCCGCGTCCATGTCCTCCTGCGTCCATGACTTTGAACCGTGATGGTGCGAGCTGGACTGTCCACTGTGCCCCCTCGAATTATTCTCACCCGAGTCTGACTGACCGGAGCTTCCCGATGGCATCAGTCCCAACAGCTCCGGTGTTATCATCATCATGTTGTCGCTGTCGGCGGCGTTTTTCGAGCTTACGCTCGCCCGATCCGACATGTGGCTATCTATATCGATCGTGTCCGAGGAGTCCATCGTGTGCAGCGTTTCGAACTTGATCTTGACGCTGTCGCAATTTTGAATCTCTGCGAACAGATCGCGGGAAACAGGCATGACACGATGCTGCTGTTGGCGCTTTGCACCGAGGAAACTCGGTAACAACTTTCGCGACGGTATACGTATATCTTCGCCGTGGGACTCACGAAAGTTACTCGGTAAGCCTCGATGGTACCTGAGGATCGATAAGCGAGCGCTGTCGAAGGCGAAACTGGACGCGGAAGGACGCTAAATGAGGTTGCGTGGGCTGCTGCTACGGACCGAGCAACGCAAATCTAATCGCGACCAGTTAAGCGTGATTAGGCCAATTATTTTGATTCCCTGTCCGCCTAATGACCGGCTGTACTTTCAACCCGGTAGTGTTCTACCCCTCGCCGCGCCCTCACGTCCGAGGGAAATGTACGACGTTGAATGGACCGAGTAAACGGGAAACTTCTATCACGCGATTGGGCCAAACAAGACTCGATGATCATATAATATATACTATTAAAATTGGATATATTTGGTCATTGAAGTATATAGCCTTCGCGAAAGTTCTAAGTCGCGCAAAGCCAATAAGAAATCTTGCGGAGAAATATTTTTAATTTAACACGTTTCATGCCAGTGAATAAGTTTGACTATCACGTTGATGATCCACAATATTTTTTTGCTACATTTGTTAAATAACATGTATTTCATAATAATTTAAAAAATTACAAAAATTATTGTAAAGAAGATGTGATGTAATGTACACCATGTACTGTATCATATATTATGAATCTAATGTACCAGATTGCATCATGTATCATAATTATGAATCCACGTATGATAAAGAATCATTTTATAATTACGTTTTTTTTTATAGTCGAAACATCAAATCAGTCTGAATGGAAAGTCAAGCGTGGGATCATTGATGATCCACGTGGCATGGAACGCGTTAAAAGGCTAACTTGTTAGTGCAGTAAAATTGACACAATTAAACAAATTACTTTTATAATCCTTTTATTCTTTTCCGAAAAATTTCTCGATGACCTACACACATATGCTTACTAAACGTTATCCTCTTAAAATTGTATTGTGAATTGTTATCATCTCGGAAATTATATTTTTATTGCATTTGCATGCTGAAAAAAGGGTCCTTTATACTTCTTAAAATATGCATATCGTTCTCTCGTTTATTATCTTTTTTATAACGAAGAAGCATCTCATGATATCTTTTCGCAACCAAGTCCTCTTAGTTTCGTAACTATATCTGGCCCAGTTTCATTTTGTACTGTTCATTAGCAAAAATCGATTTAAAAAAAGAATCCTTATGAATTTATAAGGATTAAAAACAATTATTTTATTTCGTTTTATTTTCATGTACAATTGCGGCAATCATCGCCGAGAATCGCTATTTTCGAGGTAAGAAACGGTATTCGAGAAACGTAAAATTTTATACCTGTAGAATGATGATCCGGATCCCTCAAGTGGGTGATAGTAGTGCCGACCAGGGTGGCGCTGGGTGGGGTAGGTTGAGTCTCGGGGGGCAAATCGACCTCTCCGGGATCCGGATGGTGGCCATAATGCCCTAGCCCTGTGTGACAGAACATGTCACCTTTTTATTCGACGTGAAAGGGGTCCGTCCAAATCGATCTTGGAAACAGTAAATCGCCCCACACCTGGAAACTTCCGAATAATCGCGACGCAAGTGTCTTCTTGTCTTTTTTTTTTTTTTTTGATTTTGACCATAAGTTATTTATTTACTGAAACGCAAAATGTAATGCATACATATTACGAGATACATTATTTTAAAACGTATAATGTATGTGTTGCACACACACATGCACACACACACACACAGTGTATATGACACATAGTGTATACACATATATGTATATGATACATATTATTAAAAAAAAATTCAATAAATGAATAGAAAATTAATGAATTGAAAATTAACAATTTTCATCAAAATAAAAAGGCTCTACAAAATTTACATTTCATGAAAAATAGACAAAGAAAAAGAAATAAAGTCCGACATATATCCAGGTGTGGGGCAAAAATTTCGATAGATCTACTTACTGTTGTTACTCGTGCCGTTACCGTTGTTGTTGTTATTGTTATTATTATTACGTTGGCAAGTTTCCAATGCTACTGCTGCTGTTGCTGTCTCCGTGCACTCTTCATCTTCAGCCTGCCAGTCCCGATGGTTCTGTGGAATATCCGGTACGAATTTAGCGTCGACCCTGACGAGATCGAACCGCGCGCCCGCCAACACGGGAGAACCATTGCGTTTGTATCTATGCCTCATTTCGTCTTTTCAACGCGTTGCAAGATCAATTTTCCACTACTGTTAAATTCAAAATAGATAGACTATCTACTGTGATAATTCTTTCATAATATAAACGTATTTTTTATGATTAGCATAATTTACAATTAAAAACAATGTTTATTGAGCTCGAATAAGAGCTTCTATCAAGAATTAAATATCAAATCACGCTCTAATAAATGACGTTTATCTACTGCTACTCGAGTAATTAACTTAAGAAAATTTCCTAAAAACCTCAGAACAATATCATAATAAATATATGATTACATAATTAAATTAAGAAAGCCCCTTTAAAAAATCTCAGAATTGCTATCATATATAAATAATCCTTCGTCGATCAAGTTGGACTTTAAAGGCATAGTTAATGCCTTTGATCGTGATCTATTTGTTTTTAGATAAATTTAAATTTGTAAAAGTAAATACAACTTGACTTTTAAAAATTCATTGTTGCTTTCGCAAGTATGCAAGAATTTTTTCAGATTTTTATACAGTTTGAAACAATTGATAAAAATCTGCGCTAAAGCACAAAGATCCAAATTGTTGACGTAAGGTGAAAAATTTCACATAGTTACGACGGAGGAATAATTATAAGCGCCAAACTTCTTTGCGATATTCATAAAATTTAGAATTAAGCCTTGATAATTTGAATACTGTCACTACTGGTAGCTGCAGAGAATTGAAAAACTTAGTTGCTCTTTAAATTTCAATAAGAAGTGGTGAAATTCATCTGAAAAAGTGAAATTCAACTGGAAAAGAAAAGGAGTTTGAGGATAATATAATTTCAATATCGATGTTTGTATGTCAATTCTAACATCATAATATCATACAGATTGGATTTACACAAAAAGTAAGGTTAACTACTTTCTAAATTATTTAGAATGAATTCTCACTCTAAAGAATGAAGATTGAGCTAATCTTGAAAAAGAGTGACTCAGTTTTCAATCTTTAAGAGTAAGATTTATTCTAGATGTTTAGAGACTTGGTTAGGAATTTTACGTTTTATTAATTTTTTTTAGTCGAATTTCACTGTGAGAATTCACTGATGTCCTGAATGGCATCTTTAGGATATCAACGATTATCCACTGATTCAGATTTAAAGAGTGTGTCTGTTAGCTCGATGAAAGTTACCTCTTTGTTGTCACGGCTGTAATCGTTAGCCTCTTCCTCTTTGTAGCGATCGTAGTGTCTCGGATCGGTAGGACGCGGCTCGAATGTGGGCCGCTCGATTCTGGGTCTCTTGTATCTCTGATGGTGCTTCTTCAGCTTCGTGTAGTTCAACCTCGGGGTGCCGGACTCTCTCGGCGGCGAGCTCAGACTCACGGGTGGCGGACCGTCCCTGTTCTCCGGCACCTCGCACAGGCCCTTGATCTTTAGCTGGTCGGCCGTCTTCAAGAGCGACTGTGGAAGAAAGGGAAAACATTATAGATAGTTAAATTGGCGTGTAACTTTCAAAGTAACGTCGCATTAAAGTAACGTTATCTACGTAATTTAAGAAATTAACGAAGAACACACGCACTTTGTGTGTGTGTGTGTGTGTGTGTGTGTGTGTGTGTGTGTATGTGTGTGTGAGAGAGAGAGATTAATAACATAATTTTTGAAACCATTAGACATGTTTCTTTAAAATTAATTAAAATATTATCTAAATCATTAAAATTATATATTCTCTGAAACATTTAGAGTGAATCTCACTCATAAGTTCGATTTTTCATTTTCTGATTAACTCGTGGTTAGACTTAACTGATGATAATATAAAAGTGATATTTTTTCTAACTATCGTTAAGGTAGTTTTTTAGTAAAGTATCGAAAATTTCAGGTTGCTTTACTAGGGCTCATCTAAAATTACAAATATCTGCATAATTTGGATAAAGTATTAAAACTATTATAAAAACTTTTATAGTTATTACACACATACACACGTACACTGTAAAACCATTAGTTCAGTGATTAATCATAGCTTAGAAAAATACAATTTTTTATGTTTATGAAGCTACGAAAAGTTAAGTCTAAACCACAAGTTATAATCAGACGATGAAAAATCGGACCTTAAGGATTAAAAATTCTTTAGAGTGGAATTTTACTCTAAAGAATTGAAAGAGGATATCTTATTCTTAGTTAATGTCTAAACAACGCGTTTATTTATTTATATTTATTACGTGAGCTTTTGTATCAGAAATGATCGTCGAGAGCCTAAAAGATTGACGTTTGTAAGTTAGCGTCTAACTCTCTACCGCGTGGAGGAATCGCGCCACACGTTCGCCACGAGCGAGCAATTAATTCGTTAATTAACGGGATCGTATAATCGAGGTGGGCCGTGTACGGAAACGCGCGCGGAAACGCCGCGTTCGAGAATCAAGGCGCGGACGCGGAATAGAAAAATACTCATTTCGGTAAACCGCTTTGCGAGAGGCGGACCGCGCGGGTCCGGTCCGATTGGATTTGCATATTTCTCGCGCGAGAGCTCGTCGTCCCGGCATCTCGTT